>NC_088684.1:262210283-262514679 GCF_028017835.1 Emys orbicularis | reverse complement strand
ATGTAGATAGTGTTTCCTTAGCAGTCACAGTCTGAGACAGAAGGAAGTGCCTTGTGAAGATGCCAGTTTGTCAATGGCAGTGTGGATTCGCGGGCATGGTTATGAAGTATTTTGTAACCTGGTATTTTCTTGCTGCTTAGGCCATGGGTGATTTCCAAACGGAAATATTATAAAACGGAATATTTCAAAATATTTAAAAATGGAATATTATAGAATATGATGATGGGCGATCACTCATTACCAAGTATGATCATCTTCCATGGGAGTTATGCATCCTCAGGTGGCTAATAAGGCCAATCCTTGAACCACAAGTTCTATTGCAATGAGGGCAGATGTTTTCAGGCTCAGCAGGAGGTTGTTGACCATGACTGGAAGCCAGTCTCTCCTTCCTTCTGCGCCTCTTGTCCTCTTCAGCTTGTCAGCGAGCAAGTTCAAAATGCAGGGGACCATCACGTAGGACTTCACTCGATTTTAAGCGATCCTGGGCAAGTGTCTCCCAAGTGTCAATGTCAATATTACTTTTTTAGGTTGTCCTTCAGTAAGTTCTTATAACGCTTCTGTTGTCCACCCACGTTACGGTACCCTTCTTTCAGCTGAGAGAAAAGGACCTGTTTTGGGAGGCGATGGTCTGGCATCTGGACAACGTGACCAGTCCAGTGGAATTGCTGATGGACAACCTATAGACACCACTTGAAAGTCCTTGAGAGGCACCATCAACGCTGCCTTCGTAAGATTCTGAAGATCAAATGGGAAGACAGGTGCACCAATATTAGTGTCCTGGAAGAGGCACAGACCACCAGTATTGAGGCAATGATCATCCGTCAGCAATACAGAATATATATTACAGGAAAATACTATTTTTTAACACGGACGAGGCAAACTGACATTTCCACAGGAAGGATCTTTAGACTAGGCACTAGAGAGCTGATGGATCTTCAGGGTAAAGAAGCCCCATGGGGCTGACTGCCAGTAAGGGCAGCGCACCGTGACCGAAAGCCTGGGGCTGGCGGGGCTGGGTGCGAGCAGCCCGTGTGTCTCACGCCCACGTGTCTCAGGGCAGCGGGTGGCCGCTGTACAGCTCGCCCCGGGTTGATGCCCGCTCCAGAGGCCACCAGGCGGGTGGAGGCGCTGGGGAGCGCGGTGCGGTGACAAGCTCCCGCTCCGCGGGCTCGCCGAGCTCAGGCAGGTGGCGGGGCGAGTCTTCACCAGGCTGGGAGACGGGCTGGCTCCACACACGCCCCCCGTGACATGGAGACAGCGGGCCCCGCTCCGCCTAGGGAAGGCAGCTGGCGTTCCCCAGCCTTTCCCTTCCCCCTTTTATTAAACGGGGTTTTCCCTCCGCCGCCCACTTACCCCGATGTTACCGCCTCCGCCCCGCTCTGCTCGGGGAGCGGACCCTGAGGGCACAGTGAAGGCAGAGAGGCTTCGTTGCTGCCAGTGCGCATGCTCGGCTCTCTCGGGCATGCGTATTGGTAACGAGGGAGCCGAATCTCACGCTGTCCCCTGAGCCGTTCCCGCCCAGGGGCGGGGCGGCCTGACGCAGAGCGCGGCAGGCGGAGGAAGCCCCGGGGAGGAGGCGGGGCCCGTTGAGCGAGCGGCGCAGGCGGCCAGGCCAGGATGCGCCTGGCATCCCGCGGCAGGCAGCCCGCCACCCCCGTGCAGCGCCAGCCGCCTCTCCTTCGCTCGGGCCCGGGGCGCTGAGCCGCCCCCTCCCCTCGGCTGCGCCATGGCGGCCCCCGGCAACATCGTGTCCGTTATGGCGAGTAAGACCAAGACCAAGAAGAAGCACTTCGTGGCGCAAAAAGTGAAGCTGTTCCGGGCCAGCGACCCGCTGCTCAGCGTCCTCATGTGGGGGGTCAACCACTCGGTAAGTGCGGGGCTCCCCGGCCGCCCTCCCTGCGCCGGGCTCCCCCAGCGCTCGCCCCCTCCGCAGCCCCCTGCCCGCCCAGGCAGCCGGGGACCGGGGCATCCATCCCCCTCCTGCGTGGGGGGCGCCTCTCGGGGGTCCCCGCGGGACGCGACGCCGCGGGTGACAGCGGGTGTGCGGCGCCCCGTGCCGGGCTGGCGGGGAGCTCCGGGCGTCATGGAGCTGCCGGGGCCGTTCTCGTGGCCGGGCTGCGCCGCTCGCCGTGGGGCTGCTGGCTCGCAGCAGTTGCCGTGACCGGCCGTGGCGCAGGGCAGCGCGGTGGCGGGATCGGCTCGGGCTCTTCTGCCAGTCCGCTGGCTTCGCCGCCGCTGCTGGGGGCGGATGCGGTTCGCGGAGCCGCGGTGAGTGTCAGGCAGCAGCAGAGAAGCGGCTGCTGTAAAGGGGAGGGGGCGAAGGAGGCTCGCTAGCCGCAGCCAGTGCAGCCTCCCTCCCCCGCCTCGAAAGCACGGGTGTTAGTGTCTGAGCCAGAGAGCGAGCTGGGGAAGTCGGGGAAGCGCCGCCGGCTTGCAGTGCTGCAGTGCCCTGTCTCTGAATCCGTGATAGCGGCTCGTGGAGCGGAACCCGTGCGGTATTAATCTGATTATACGGAGGAGGAGGAAAGCTGAGACATGATCACTGGGGCTGGGCAGAGCCATAAAAGTTTGCATGTCTACATGCATATTGTCCCTGATCTGCCCTGCTGCTGCAGCAGCCGGGTGGGAGAAAACTATTTCGCTTCTCATGGCTTTGAGGTCTTCAGTGGCTATGTGTGTTATGTACACGTCTCACCTTCCCATCCCTCCCCCATTGTGTAACTGTGACGATTGTTTAAAACGTGAGACTACTGGGGTCTAATGTCTGCATTAAACCTTTCTCCAGATAAGGAAAGGTGACTGCATAGCTGATCTTGAGTGCCTGAGGTAGTCTGTGTCCCATTGATCAGTGATGCAATGTATTAAGCAGTAGGCAAAATACATTACAGAGGTGTCCATTAAGTCACAATATTTCTCATTATGATTTGGGCTGTTCTACCTTCCCAACAAGATCTGTTCTTAAGAAGTGTGCATATTGGATGTACTATGGTAATAAAAGCAATTATATGCTTTTAGCATCTTGAGTTCTGGTACCTCAAAAACAGTTTAAGCAAATGTTTGTTTTTGTTGAGGTTGAAAAGGTTTTTTGTGTGCTCTTGAGATGGTAAAACTGCCAAATGGCAACATTTGCCAAGTGTCATACTCTGCAGGTGATATGCTGTTATAACTACATGCTGTCAAGGAATTTAATGTTGCCAGATACATAAAAACTGACTGTGGCTTGTGAGTGTTTAAAATTGGGAGCCTAATAATGACGATGTCACATGCATTGGGCATTATGTGACTCAGGACACAGCTTTGCATCTTTAAATAGCTAATGCAGAAGGCTAATGATGTAGAGTCTAAAGATCACCTAAATCCAGACATTGGGGAGTAAAGTCAAAAGCTTTTTGGTCTTTTATATTAGTTTTTTATTGGTAGTGTTAGTTCTGTACTGTCAAACATGATATTCTCTATTAATGGAGTGTCACACAATTGATACTTTGGTATTCTTGCAACTAGTTAATAGGAGATATAGCTTGAGATCACTGGATAAAAGCAGACGTTTCCATACAACAATAAAGGCAGTCTTACTACTGTACCAAAAAACAGACTCTCCTTGCCATGACACCCAACCCTTCCGGTCCTGCTTTTTTTGTAAAGTTAAACAAAAGGATTTTTTAAGAAAATTATGAAAAGGTCAATAGCCTCATCCCAAACTATAGTTCTCAGTCAACAATCTAATCATTGGATCATACACCATTTAACAGACTTGACAAACTTGATGAATTTTGTTTTAAAGAAAATCTGTAGGTTCAGATTTCTTTACAATGGTGGGCAAGCTTCATTATCTCCATGGAGACAGTTAAAGTAACTAACTCACAGAGGCTATGTGACTTGCTTAAGATAGAAGAAATTGGTGGCAGATCTCAAAATAGATTGCAGATCTCCCGAGGGACAATTGTATTTGGTGGCATCCTGTATATTGGACAGGTAAGGGAGGAGCAAGTATCTATTACCTTTTGTCACTATTACTAGTCCTAGCAGAAAAGACCAAAATGTGTCTCCCACCCCCACTCTAATAGTAAAGTAAGTAGCAAACAAGACAACTTCACGTATGACACATCAAATGCTGTTATAGAGCAGTTTGAATGATGTTTCCTTCAAGCTTAAAGCTTTTGTCTATCTGTTAGGGAAATATAGTAAAATCTAAGTGCAAATAACTTATGGGTTAGTAAATCTTGCTCATTTCCTTTCTCCCTCTTTCTTCATTTCTTTCATAGCTCTAAAATTAATTCTGTCCCACATATCTTTCTCATTCTGTTCATTGCCCTCTTTTCCTTCTGGGGGGGAAAAACGCCTCTCCTTCTTGCAGTTTCTCATTCACCACCTGTGTCGTTTTTCTTCCTAAGGTGCAACATTGGGGAAATAAGGTTGAATCCTTTCTCCCCTGCTGCAGTCCTGTCAGGTTCTTCACATTCTATGTCTCTTCTCTATTGCTCCCCACCTCCAAATAACTTGAACATTAAGGTGCATAGTAGGATGAATTCTGTGACTGTGTGGACATGAACAGTTCACTTCCTAGCAGTGTCCTTTGTTTCATGTGCTCTGAAGAGACCGGAGAGCAGAGGTGCTGTCAGTTGGCTAGTTACAAGAGTGAGGTGGCATGTAGGGAACTGTGTCTCTAGTGATGAGAAGCACATTTCTGTGAAGTTATAGAACATGCAAGACAAATCTGGTATGTATGATGCAAGACTTTAGAGCATAATATGGAACTATTGTATGAAATGTAGAAAAGATGAGAAACTTCCTTCCATTGTGAAAACTATTTTTCTATGTATGAGGCATTCTGGACAAGAGGAGACAGTGTAACATATTGTTCTCTACTTTGAGATGAAAATAACAAACTAAAAACTTGACTAGGGCTCAAGTGAAATATCAGTGTTTTAGCAGTAAACTTACTTAAAATAGTCTGAGTTTTATGTGAGAAGTGTATGATTCTTTGTTGGCAGGAAGTGGTTCTGAGCATGAATGCATGATATACAAATTTTCCCATTATCTGGTCACAAAAGGATAAACTTATAAAGATTAGAGTGAATAAAATGAATTTATATCCACACTAGCCTGTTGCATTTTATGTCAATGGAGGAGGAAGAATTTTTAAATTCTTCAATAAGCAAAAGGACATCTGATGAGGGGAACTTTTGAGGTTTATCCTGCAACAGAAAAGTAACAAAGTAGCTTTCAGCAATTGTACTACAGTGCCAAGATTATGACAATTTGGCAGCTCATAAGAGATCTGAAAGAAACTGGGGGAATATCTGGATTCATCAAGGACAGAGGTTGGAGATACTTCAGAGTCAGTTAATAACAGAATAAACTGGAAACCACGAAAGACTTGGACTATATTAAATGAGTGCTGATATAAAAATATTTAAAAGAATGTGAAATCCATAGTGATAGTAATGAGACTAATTAACCAGACACAGAATAGATTACATTAATTAGAGGAAATAAGACTGACAGTAAGTGTTGGCAGTCTGTTTTCGATCTGCTTTCTGTACTAAATATGTACATCAACCAACAAGGAAAGGAATAATGCCAGATTTTGAGATTCTGCAATACAGAAAGTATAATAAGACAAAAAGAAAGGAGAGAATGTGTGAAGCAGTCACTGTATCCTGTATTTGAAATATAAATGAGACAAGAAAAAACTGAAAGGGGAAGGAAGTTGACAATGTGGAGTATATTGAATGAAATCAGATTCAGTGAGGGTAGTGTGAACTGGGTGGGGGGTGTTATAAGAAATGCTCTGAAATACTACTTATGCATAGTGATGAGTTTTAATTATTAACAAGGTTCAAAGTGCCTTACTAAGGTATAGTTGTGAATTCCCATTCCCTTGGGGGGGGGGGGAGGAGGAGGGTTGAAATTAAGCAGGATTTTCTTTTTCCCTGGATCTGTGCTTGCTTTTTTTTGTCTTCTGTCATTTTGAACTGGTAAAACCACAATATGTTCTGAAAATCTCCTGATGCTAGAAACATCAAGGTTTAATCTGAATCTGTAAATGAAAATTGATCTAAAGTAAAAAGGGAAATTATGAGAGTACTCAGCTTCTGGTGCCTATTAGAAAACAGAGTTCTAGAACTGTCTAGAAGCCTAGATGGAAAGAATAGGTAGTTGTTGGTGACTGGAGAGATAAGCAGGGCTACTTGATGTAGATATGAATTGTTAAGGAGGGGGAGCTTCTGGAAGGTAGGCAAATATCACCTGATCTTTTTTTTTTTTTTTTTAAAGCTGGCTAAAAAATCTGTTTTGTTCTTTATAGGTGAATTCAGTAGGTGGTTCTTCCAATCTAATCACAGTAAATATGAAAGTTGCTACTCAATAGTGCAAATGCGTGACTAGAGACTGAATTTGACTCAACATGTCTGTACTTGAAGGATGTGATGGGAAACTAGCAGTTGAATATATTGAAGTAATGTAAACAATTTTTCTAAAGTTAATGTAAACATTGTCCAGAATACTCAAGTAGCAAGAAAGAGAGAGCACTTGTGCTCATTTCAAAATGCCATAAACTGATTTATTTGGAGTATTGCAGATTAAATATGCTATTGAATGAAACTTGGCCTATTGAAGTAGAAGAGTAAAACATGGAGTTTGATACTCCAGGTGAGAGATTTTTTTGATGTCACAATCATGGTAGCCTCAATGATAACTTAAGTCCCATGTTTCATGTATCCACGTGTGCATAATTTAGGAGTAACCTTATCTGTTGGAGTTGGACACTTGAAAATGGCAAAGATGACTTTGGTTATGCTATTAAAACAAATAGGGCTCTATCCTGGCATGGGAGAGAAGGGTGGAGGGCCAAGGTGATTGTATGCCACCTTTGTATCTTCCCCCAGAGCTGCTGGGGGTTGGTTTGGTGCCAGGATGAAGTTAGAATGACCCTCTGTCTACTATAATTTATGCTGGTGGCTGGTAGCTTTTAGGACAGGGGTTCTCAAACTTCATTGCACCGTGACCCCCTTCTGACAACAAAAATTATTACATGACCTCAGGTGGGGGGGACTGAGGCCTGAGCCTGCTCCAGGTGGGGGACCAAAACCCGAGCCCAGTCCGGGCGAGGGGGGGAACAAAGCCGAGGCTCAAGGGCTACAGCCCCAGGCCAGGGGCCTGTAACCCAAGCCCCAGCAAGTCTAAGCCAGCCGTGTCGACCCATTAAAACAGTTGTGACCTACTTTGGGGTCCTGACCCACAATTTGAGAACCGCTGTACTAAGTGGTTGTTTTTGCCAGCTGGGATTTGGTGACGCCTGATAGCACTCCCAGGTACTTTTCAGCTGGCTGCCCTACTTTTGTCTGCTGTCTTGATTGCAGTGTTTAAGAATTTGGATGGAGCAATCTGCAGTTTTCTTTTCAGACAGAAAATCCTGAGCTGCATTATAACTCCTTTGCACCACTTGGTATATAGGCAATGTGCAGTGGCGGTGTTACTTAATTGTAAGCTCCTTGTTTTGGTTTAATGTATACCTTATTTTGAGCAAATAGGCTTATAAGGTGAATTGCAGTTTGTTTCATAAAATCTTTCCCCCCTCCCCTTTTAGGTTTCTAGGCACTAGGAAAACAACATAGAAACGAGATTATTAGATATCTACAATATCAGGAAGGATGATGGGAAGATTGAGAAAATACTAAAACTCAATTGTAGTCTTTAATAAAGACTTTGTTAGATGGGGTTTTAAAGGACTCATTTACACATAGTAGCAGCACTTGCCACTCAAATCCAAACAAGCTATAGGAGCGGATGTGAGATGAGCAGTACAGCTGCTGTCATGGTTCACTATGCTTCTGATCCCTTCACTTCTTGAGCTGATTTTTTTTTTTTGTATCCAGTTTTGAGTAGAGAGATCCCTCTTCCCCTTTCCTTATACTTTTTAAAGTAATAATGAAGACTGTTAAACACCTGATGATTTAAATCTGCAGCATTTTGTCTTGTGGCATCAGCTGTCTGCACCACAGATTACTCAAGAAATATCTGTTCAGAGGAGGGAGGGGCCAGGCATACCAACTGTACTAGCAACTGTGTAGCTATTATTCATAGCAGCAATGAATGCTGTTGTTGCAGTTGTCAAAATAGTAGCTTTCTCAAGAGAAGGAAATGGCAAGACTAGAAGCTGAAGGACTGGATGCGAATTCAAAATATATTAATGATAGACTTGAATAAAGTCTGTAGTATTTTTGAAAGAAGCAGACATTAGAAGACACTAGGTGAAGAATTTCCAAGGGGAGACAGGAGGAAATAAAATGTGGTTGATTACACCAGCGGGTGTAGGTAATAAAGCAGCTAATAAAGCAATTAGAACTATAAAAAAAGTCAGCTGGGCATCATGCCCAGATACACTAAATCCTAGAATACTGAAGAAAATAGCAAAGGAAACAGGAAAGCCTTTACTGGAAACCTAGTTCATTATGCTCTAGGCACCGCAAGAGACTTGGAGAGTGTTCGGCTCTTACGTCCTAGGGGGAAACCAGGAAAATACAGACCTGGAAACTTGACTTCTGCTGCGTGAAAGGTATTAGAAACTCCTGAAGGAATAGGGATGGGATTGATAATTCAGTAAAGGATACCCAACACAAGTTAATGAAAGGGGGACCATGCATACATGATTTGCTTGCTGCAGAAATGTTGCAATTAATAATCTCCTCTAAAATCCAAATGCATCTTTGATAACACACAAAGATTAAGATGCACAGTAAGTGTGAAACAGGAAGAGCTAGCAAAATCGGTCTTAAAGTAGATCAGTGGGAAAGCGGTTTCAGTCTCTAGTAATTTATGAGTTTATGAACTAGGATGTTGCAAGGGCTGATCTTTCTCCACTTGACATAGGAAATAGAGAACAATTTTCTAAATTTAACAGACTTATTAACCTTTACAGGGAGAGGCAGGATTTAGCAGAGCAAACAAGTTAATAAGGAACATAGGAATTGTCTTACAGGTTCATGCTAGTGGTTCATCTAGTTTTGTAATCCACTCTCTGATAGAGGGCAATACCAGATGCTGTAGAGAAGGTAGAAGAAGACTCAAAGTGGCATGGTACAGAATTAACAGCCCAGAGGAAGAAACTTCTTAAGGTCCATCAGTAAGAGGCTGTCTTATACTCTGAGGCAGAAGGGTTTATATCCCTCCTATTCATTTGGGTGGCTCTTTAAATCCTATATAATGTAACTGGCTTTTCTCACTGTCCATATAAGTGTCTAATCCTGTTATCCTTTTAGCCTCTAATATCTTGTGGGACTGAGTCCCACAGGCTACTGATGCGTAGAGTTACTATATGCTTGCTGTTTTAATGTTAGATGAATCTATATTTTGTTTACCAGCAAGAGTTACTTGCAGGCTAGGGGTAAAATTGTCAATAGAGATGTTTCCAGAGTGGTTAATGGGGAAGTTGTGGAAAGATTGTTATAAATAAAGCTATAAGCTATATACATTATTGGTCCTGAAGGACTTAGTTGAAATTTCTATAATTGTGTGGTTTTCTCCTGGCTTTTAAGGGTTGCCTACGGTTTCTAAGGGGAAAAACTAATGTGTGTGAATTTAGTGCCTTATATTAATTTTTTAATTCTTATCCCCACCTGGTTTTGCTTTGTACTCTGGCTTCTTTCTAAACCAATCATGTACTTTTAGATGCCCCCCTCTAACAAAGCAACCATTAAATTTTCTCCTCCCCCACCTCACTGTATTCCAGCAGAAGTTGCCATGTAACTTATTGTAAATCTAATTGATTTGGTACCTAGAACTTTGCATGGGCTTTATTGTTTAAATCTAGTTTTTTTAAATGTATGCCATGCAGTCTGTGACTCAGAAAATAATCTGAGAGCCGATTCAAACTTGAGAGATGTTTCTCTCCATGCTATACTTGTTACCAGACTTCAAGGGGCAAAGTTAGGGTTGGATAGTTGTGTGGGCTGTGTGTGTTTCATAGAGTAGTAATGGATGAAGGGTTATATGGCAGAGGGGAGCTGAACAAATCCCTTATTTGTCCCTTATGGATCTTCAACATTGGTTCTTAAAAGTATAGAATTCTTGTAAAGAATGCCTCTAGAGTTTTAGCTGGAGTCTCTTGAAACATTTTTTCAACTTTAATTCTCTTTAACAGTCTGAGAATCTTTCCCTGTCTCTTCCCCCCCCCTTTAAAAAAATCAGTTTATCAAAGTGCTGCAGGAGGTGAGACTTGCTCTAACTGTCCTTACGAAGTCTGCCAAAGCGGGACTCCCCATTGCAGACATTAGTTAGTCTTCATGTTTCCTGCACTAGCCCATGTCCAACCCAGGTATAACTCTCTCATTCCAGCCCTCTCTTATGGGCTTATTAATTTTGGATAATACTCCCATGTGCCCCTCCATCCCTTGCTGGTCCCTGCCCCAGTGTCATGACTCCTTCCTGACTTATGTCCTGCATTTCTTCCCCAGTCTCTTCTGCTGCCTATCATCCATGTCTTGTTCAGTCCAGCAGTAGCCCAGCCTGGAATCAGCTGCAGGTTGGTTTATATTTTAAAATGGTTGTTTGTAAACTTCTGTTATATATAACAGAGCTGCATGCACAAGTGTTACTTGGCCTATAGCCACATGAAAAATGGAGTGGGAACAAGACAAAAATAAAACATGGCATGCTACTTTAAGACCCAAGTACCTCTGTCTGGAACACTTCTCTGGCATGGCCCCAACATACTGGAAATAAGAATTGGACTTTCTTTAGTTTGGTTCAAAAATGCTAAGTGGCTTGTTTCAGCTGAGGTAGTTAAGTTACAAAGACTTGTAAGCAGTGTAGGCATGCTTACAAAGGATTAACTTTACTCGCTTATGCACAGGTCCGGGTTTTGCTTATTGTCTGAACCTGGGAGCTTCTGTTTCCTGTTGCCATTCTGAGAGGGAGAAAGGGCTCTGATTTCTCTCATGTGCCCTTCCTAGCTGCTTTGTTCATATTCCTGACCTAATGACCTCTGGGTAACACCTTTTGTGCCCACTACAGGATGGAGGAAGGGTCATTCAATATTTGTATCTTCTCATTGTTCAATGTGTGGCCCTAGGCCTTATTTATTGAACCCTATTCAAACCGTGCTCTGAAGATGGAATTATTAATTTCTGCATTGGCTTTTCTGTGGTGCTCATTACAGTAGCATCTGAGTCCTTCACCTGAGTCCATGTGGAGTGAAGGGGTGGTAGTATCCTCATTTTACAGATGGGAAGCAGAGGCACTGAGATTATGGTCAAAAGAATCCACTAATTCTGTGTGCCCCATTCAGATGCCTAGGATCTGATTTTTTTGTATATACTCATTCATAAGCCGATTTTTTTTTTTTTTTTTTTTTTTTTTTTTTTAGTAAAAAGGGAAGCACCAGAGAAGGGGGTCGGTTTATGAACGGGTATAGAGGGAGAGGTGGGACACAGCCCCTCCCCCCAACAGAGGGAGCAAGGAGAGGCAGCAGAGCCAGAAGGGAAGAGGCGGGGCCAGAGTCTCTCCGCTTCTGGCCATGCTGCTCTCCCCCCAGCCTCTGAAGCAGCTGCAGCTCCGGGGCTGGCAGGCTGCGGTCGTGCTGCTTGGCCCCGTCCCCTCCGCCCCCCCCCCCCGAGAAGGCTGCGGATGCGCTGCCCGGGCCGGCCCGCCGGAGCAGGCTGCGGTCGCGCCAGAGACATCCTCCCCTGGCCCTCCCCAGATAAGGTGGGAAGGGATGGGATGGGGAGAGTGTGGGGGTCCTGGGCTAGGGATGGGGTCATGTGGGGAGTGGTCACAGGGGTTACTCCCCTGACCCCCAGCTTCTCCCCCCCCCCCCACAAAATTTCCCTACCAGTTGCTGTTCCTGCCTGTCAGGGTAAGCAGCTGGCGCGCCGGGACACTTTGTTTACTTAGGTTTACCTCCGTGCCTGCAGACGCTCGAGATTAAACAAACCATTTCGGCCCGCCTCCGGCTTATCCTGATGGCCTGGGAGCCAAAGTTTGCTGACCCCTGAATTATAGGGTCGGCTTATGAACGGGTCATAAAAATTTTCCATTTTTACTTATCTATCTTGGGGGGGTCGGCTTATAAACGAACCGGCTTATGATCGAGTATATACGGTACTTAGCACTATATATCACTTCATATATTCAAAGCACAGCTCCCAGTGACTTAAGTTGCAGGGGTAGGTGCTCGGCATCTCAGAGTAGATCCATCCTGTTCACTGAATTGGGAGAGGTCCTGTAGAAAAACTGGACTATATCATAATTCATATGCGCTAGGGGGACAAATTAAGGTTGCACAGGCACCTTCATTCTGGCATTTCTTAACTTTTCAGTTCTTGAATTTTAAAAATTAATGTTCAGTTGTTTTTCTGGGTAATTTGCTAGACTTTTAAAAAAGCAAACTGCAAAAGCAGAAATTCTATCTAGGTGGCATCATATTAGCACTTGCATGAGTCTTCAGCAGGGTTGGTCTTTAGATCCACCAAACAGACCTCAGCCACTTGATCTAACAGAGTAACTGAATGCAATAGTTTCCTCGCTCTGTGGACCAGCGCTAGAGGAAGATGAGATACATTTTGCTGGGGGTTTCAGTGATATTTGCTGAAAGACTTGGGATTCTTGAGTTCCATTGAAGGCTCTGGAGGGGAGTGTGCTCTAATGAGCACACAGACTCTTCTGCCCACTCTTCCCAAGCTTGCCCCTCATCTGCCTTGTCCCTTCCCCTAGACCTAGTCCCGTTCTCTTTGCCCAGCCAGCTCCCACTTTCCTGGCTCCTCATCCAGTCTCTTCACCCCCTATGTTTCCTATTCTTGCTGACTACAGAGCTGTTAGTGGATGCAGCAATCACAACAAAAACAAAGCCTAACTTTCTGTAGGCATTTCAGAGACTTCCCTCAAACTTCACAATTAATTTTAGATCAAGCTATAGGCAAGGCCATTCCTGGCTTGCAAGTTGCAAAATATGTCAATCTCTAAAATGGAATCGTGCTTCACCATTATGGTGAACAGTGCTAATTAAGATTGTAAAGCTTTGGACTGCCTCATGTCACCTTTTATAGTGATAAGAGCTGCTTGTGGACAATGGAATATGTTTTCCTGCGCATGTGAGGTGCCTAGAAGCAGAGAGTGGTCATGTGTGTATAAGGAATCAATTCTAAATCTTATACCCGTTTACAAGAGGACTTCCCTTTTCATTAAGTATCTTATGCTTTCTGCATACCACATAAAACATCTGTTTGACACAAAATCTAAAGATATTTAGCTCTTCATGAATCCTGGAGAGGATGTTAAAATCTACATCTCTTATATAACGATAATTATAGCAGAATGCCAGTTCTGTTATAGTTAATGTTCAGGATAGGTTTCTGCATAAAGCTTGGCTCTTCTAAGTGCTCTAAAAAACCACAGTTACTCAGATTGCCTTGAAATTTTGTGCACCTCTTGGGGTGCACTTCTTACAGAAATCTTAATTTATACTTTTGAGTCACTTGACATATAGCCAACAAGGGGCATGGTTGCTGGGAGGCTTTGCATACATGTCAACTAAATCAAAGATATAAATGAGTAAACCCTAGGTCTCTTGCAGGGAGAAATATCACAAATCCTTATGATATATCCTGGAAAACTTGAGGTCCGGAAACTTTGATGACCATCATACTGGCACACATGGCAGAGCTATTTATTTTACTGATTTGCTTCAGATTATTGTGACTAGAAACTGCCCAATGAGTAGGGCCCTACCAAATTCACGGCCAGGAAACACACATCACAGACTATGAAATCTGGTCTCCCCCTGTGAAATCTGGTCTCTTGTGTGCTTTTACCCTATACTATACAGATTTCACGGGGGAGACCAATGTTTCTCAAATTAGGAGTCCTTACCCAGAAGGGAGTTGCGGGAGGGGGGGGTATTTGCAGGTTATTTTAGTGGGGTCACAGTATTGCCACCCTTACTTCTGTGCCGCTTTCAGAGCTGGGTGACTAGAGAGCAGCGGCTGTTGACCAGGCGCCCAGCTCTGAAGGCAGCACCCCACCAGCAGCAGCACAGAAGTAAGGGTGGCAATACCATACCGTGCCATCCTTACTTCTGCGCTGCTGCTGCTGGTGGCTCTGCCTTCAGAGATGGGCTCTCAGCCAGCAGACACCGCACTCCAGCTGCCCAGCTCTGAAAGCAGCGCCGCTGCCAGCAGCAGCACAGAAGTAAGGGTAGCAGTACTGCAAGCCCCCTACAATAATCTTGTGACCCCCCCAAACTCCTTTTTGGGTCAGGACCCCTACAATTAAAACACAGTGAAATTTCAGATTTAAATAGCTGAAATCATGAAATTTATGATTTTTAAAATCCTATGACCATGAAATTGACCGAAATGGACTCTGAATTTGGTGGGGCCCTACCAATGAGTTTACAGCATCTTAATGACGAGCAAGGCATATAACACATTGGCTTTTTGGCTGGATCAAGCTAAATCTTAATAGCATGCAGATACACAAATCATAGGGCAGAATCTTTATATTTAAAAAATGCACACTGTCTTTGTTATGCTTCATAGAGAGCCACTGAATCTTTCACAGGTGAATTGCAAGAAGTGTTAGTATTAAGTGTGGTTTCTGAAATTTTGTTCCTACTGTCCACTTAGTATGCTAAAAATTAGGTATATGTCTGCAGTTGGTAGATATTCAATACCAATACAAAATATTTCAATTTCAAAGGCATTCAAAACTGATTCTAAGTCACTGTGAAATGGCTCTAATGTATAACTAAATTTCACTATTCCATAGTTATAGGGTAGAATTGCATCCACAATGCTTCTGTGTGTGTATGGTGACAAAAAATAAAACAAAACAAAAATCCTTTTGCAGGAAGCCTATTTCAGTATTAGAAGCTAAAATTTTCGTCTGCATATCTCTAACGAAGCAGAGTTTGAAAGATGATAGACAAAGCCTCTTTGTCTTGTGTTGGGACCCTCCATGTTCAGAGTGTTTTGATTACTGTTCACTTTAGTTGTGCTCACAATGCAGATGGCTTCTGTTTGAAAATACACGTGAAGCTTAGCATATGGACTTAATTCACTTTTTCAGAAACAATGTTGCCATATTGCATTGAGTGTTGCAGTACAGCCACAGTGTAACTGTTTATGTATAGTGCATCATTGGTATATAATTCACTTAATACAGTAGTTGTGTAATGGATATTTATACTACAGGCCAAAATAATTATTAGCTGTTGGACAATATTTCTATTCTGAGGCTGAAATGTGTAAACTTTTTTCAGTAAGATATGCCTTGAATTATAACAGTAAAGGACTCTGAATGACGTATTACTCTGCCTCCTAGGGATACAAGCCTTGCATTACTCTCCATGACAGACTTTTTGCAAACAAGCCTTTACCAAACTACCCTCTCCCAACACAGCCAAATACTACATCAAACATCTACAACTACTAATGGCATGAGAGTGAGGAGTGAATAATTTGATAAAGTGGTGTGTGGGAAAGAGGAACAGATTTAAACTTGTTGTGCTTAGTCTGGTGTACAGTAGCTGTGATAGTGGTAAGGTGTGTGCTTGTGGTTGGAGGAGTAAACGGCAAGTACTCCTTGGCACCTTAACTTTTCACTTCCTTACTTCTGTGGGTTTGTCAGGTGTGTTGTGTAGCAACCCTAATTGCTTTACAACACTTGTGTATTAACAGGTATTTAATGTTTATGCACATGCCTAGAGCCTCTATACAGGCAAGTATATTGCACAAAACATCCTTCTTCAGTTATGATAGGTGGACTCTGGGATGAAAGTTCAGCTGAGGCTAGTAAGACTATATAGGTAGCATTTCTACGAAGGCATAGTATTCAAATTACTGCTTTTATGAGGAAGGGCTAAAATACAAAACCCACTTCTTTGACCTAGCATCCCACAAAAATATCAACAAAGATCTCTATATATAATACCATGGAGATGTCTCTTATTGAGTCTAGATATCCTTTGTATATAATACCTCAAATGATAAGACTGTAAAGTCTAGTATTCAAAAGTTAAGAAATGCCCGAAGCAACATTGTCCATGAAACCTTAACTTGTCCCCCTTTTTGCAAATGCATTGGCAGTCTTAGCCACCTAAAAAGTCTGTGGCAGAGCCAGGAATAGAACACAGCTCCCTTGGGTCCTAGTCTCTTGTGACTAGAGCCCTGCAAATCTGCGGATATCTGCTTTATACCTGCAGGCCATGTTTGCTGCTCATAGATTGCATGCGCATACAAATTTTGTATCCGCGCGGGGCTCTACTTCTGGCACTGTAATGTCCTTTCTCTTCTTGTTACTCTCTGCCTCATTCACTGTCCAGATGCACCGAGTGAAGTTGGGGTCCTGTAGAACAAATTGTGTGTGGTCATGTAATTAAAGACTGCATCACAAGTCACTTGCATAAGGGGGCTGAATTAATGGTGCACAAGCGACATTCATTCTGGCATTTCCAAACTTTTGAGTGCTTGTTTTTCAACCCTTACATACAAATAATACAGAAGAAAGTTATTTCCTAGTTCCCCTTTAAAAAGGCAAACTGAGAAAACAAATGACATCATGTGAAACAATATTGATCCATTGCATGGGTCATCAATAAGATTATAAACCAGAACTTCTAAACCTATACCACAGACCTCTACTTCTTGAATGGAGTAAATGGTCACAGTAGTAGGCTGTTATCCTCTACGTGGACCAACCAGTAGAGGGGAGTGCAATGTTTTGCAAGTGGCTTACAAAACTACTTACTAGACAACAGAGGAATGTTAGGAGTTGGGAATTAGTTTCTATCTATTCCTCTGGATGAGAATGCGATAAGGTTTAGACAGAACACCCAACTATACCTCTTTGTCAGAAGAACCTTCTGAATTGTTTTTTCTGCAGACACTTCCTACCTTCAGCTGAATTTATTTTTTTCTTTTAGAGAACAAGCATGGGAAAACTTCAGTACAAATTGTTAAAATTTGGCAAAGTTTTATAAAACTTAGAAAAATTGCTTACTGTAGAAATTGTTGGGCAATATTAACTACAGATGTTGCTACCAACAATTTTTATACCTTGGATATGTGTCTACTTATGCACCACCATGTTGACCATAGGACTGAAGAAAGATAATGTCTAATTCTGAGTTTCTGGTATAGGGGCTCATGTTGAAATGTATGTTTTTAAATCTAGAACATGGCTACATATGGGGAGTAGTGCACTTTTTATGGGCAACAATCACAAACAATACGAGGTGCTCTATTTCTGTTTTTTCTACAGCTCCATTGGAGCAGCACACCTAAGGTGAGGGAGCAAGGAGTTCATCTGTCTGCAAGTTTCCAAGGTCATTTAAGGTATCTAGTGACAGGTTCAATGAGGGAGTAATCTCTGTTCAGATATTGTTTTAAATGAATTAGACTTTGTATTCTTGTGGGAATGCCTCAGTACTAGATGACATGCTGACATACTATACCAGCTTTATGGAGGGCTTTCAGGGTATGTTCTTGAAGTGTCTTGATCTGTGAAATCCTAAAAGGTACCACATGGCTTGCTGCATTCACTGAGCATTACACTTGGGAGCAAAGTCTTCTTCAAGTAGCGCCCTGTGGGTGTTCCACTTCAGGTGCGCATGCGCCCTGTGTCTTTGGAGATTTTTTGTAGCTGTGCTCATTCAGCCCATGCATGCAGCCCACACTTTTGTGCCCCTTTCCTAGGATATATGGGGCTGCACAGGCAAACCATCCTCAGTTTCTTCTCAGCTGCCTTTGGCCCAAGATAGTCTGCTGTGTGCCTGTTCTCTAATATTTAGCTTTTTCTCTACCTTATAGTATTATAATTGTTGGAACAATTTTCCTTTTGTTTTTCCTTTTCTTAAAAAAACACCTTTTTGTTCATAGAGCTATTTATGTAGTTAAGAGATTTCCCCTTCTAGGCTTACATTTTTATTTGTTCGGGAATGCCAGGGTTCTCAGGATTCAAGAGGTGCCTCTCTGTCAGGAGACTATTCCGATAAGTGATGGACACTTCCAGCACCTCTGCTGTCTCGGTGATACGCATATGCCCTGTAAGTGCAAGATCTGCACTTTCTTCAAGGGTAGATCTCCCCCCACACCCCAAATAGAGAAATTAAGTTTAATCTCCTAATGATGGAGCAAGATTTATGTCCATCTTTGGATCCCCTCCACATAGACTTCCCGGTATAGCTAGTGCCCTGTCTACATCGACATATCGGTCACCGCAGACTGGTAGAGAGGTAGGCAGTACTACAGCAGCAAGTACATCTACGGACGTGGTTCTCAACCAGGGGTATGCATAAGTCTTCCCGGGGGTACATCAACTCGTCTAGATATTTGCCTACTTTTACAGCAGGCTACATAAAAAACACTAGTAAAGTCAGTACAGATTAAAATTTCATATAGACAGTGACCTGTTTATACTGCTGTATATATTATACACTAAATGTAAGTACAATATTTATATTCCAATTGATGTATTTTATAATTATATGGTAAAAATGAGACCATAAGCAATTTTTCAGTAATAGTGTGCTGTGACGCTTCTGTATTTTTATGTCTAATTCTGTAAGCAAGTAGTTTTTAAGTGAGGTGAAATCAGACTCCTGAAAAGGGTAAGGTAATCTGGAAAAGTTGAGAGCGACTGATCTACGGTACCAAAGTCCTCATCTATGTCTGCCTCTAAGCAGAAGGAGGTAAGGAGTAAATCTCCCAAGAAGCTCTTGGTCACAGTTTCACAAGAAGGCTATGGAACCTCTGGTCCCAAGGCTCTGAGTGAGGCCGGTACCACAGAGGTGAAGAGGAGTCAGTTATCTAAGACACATTTGGTACTGAGTGTGGATACCTGTATGCAGAGTGGCAGAGACAGGGTTGAACAGACCAAGCCCATCACTGAATAACACTTTGTACTGATAACAAGAAAATCAATGGTACCAAAGACTGCTCACCTACCTACAGTACTGAGGGAATCCCATATCAAGTGCTCGGTACCAGCTGCATCGATACCGAAGCTATCCTCCACACGTTCCCACTCAGTCCAATCTTTGATACTATCGGTACTTCAAGAGTTTAGATACCCTAAGGATCTGATAATATCTTCTGAGCTGGAGTATCCTCTGTTAACTAGGGCTGAGGGTTTCTCAGTGTCAAGACTCTCTCGGACACTGATCCCTCTGTCACGTAGAGCACCACACTTGCCCTCATCTAATCTGTAAGCCGAACAGCTATCTCCCCCCTTAGAGAATGTGGATGAGAACTCATTAGACTCTCAAATTTCAGTGTGGGGTTCCCCTACCTATTCTAGTTTTGATGGCTTGGTCTAGAGCAGAGGTTCCCAAACTTTTCTTATTGCATACCCTCTTCTAGATCTACCAGCTTCCCGTGTACCCCTACCCTTCTCATCACTGATACTTTGTGTTTTCTTAACGCTATCTGTCTTTAGCCATCTGTCCATATTTCACTGTTATGTACAGATATAGTTATAGTAGGACGTATACAGCCAAACCGTCCCCTCCTCCCCCCAAGTTCTGAGCTCAGTTAGACTGGACATTTCCTAAGCAACTGAACCCATGCTGTACAGTGATTGGAGGTGAGGGCTCTGTACGTCCGTGTCTCTGTATATCCGTGTTCTCATTGCAAATTAAGTACTGTATTTTATATAACAAATTTCCACCTAGTTTTAAAGCTTCATCTGAGTAGCGTATTATGAAAATATAATAAATAAAATCCACCATTTTACACTATCTCCCTCATCCCCCCCAGAGATGTCTTGTGTACCCCCAACGGTACACATACCACAGTTTGGAAACCCCTGGTTGAGAGTCTCAACTATCCAACCAACCAAGTCTTACAGGTGCAACATCTTGCCCTTCTCCCTCCTTTTGGATGCCACCTCTCCCATTTTCAGGATGCATGGGAGCATAAAACATCAGACAAATGAGTTTTGGAAGCCATAACATCTGGTAACGCTATCCATTTCAAATCTATTCCTCCTATACGTTCCCCCTCCTTGTCCCTCTTCAGGACCCTCTGACAATCGATAGCTAGAGCAAGAGGTGACCTCTCTTCCAAATTTAGGAGCAGTAGAACCATTTCCTGTGCAGTATGGGAAAGGGAGTATTTACTGATTCCCCAAAAGGCCAATTTTAGACCTCAGTGCTCTAAACAAATATGTAAAGCAACAGAAATTTAGAATGGTAAACCTTGCAGCAATAATTCCTTCATTAGAAGTTGGTTCGCAACTCTTGACCTACAAGGCACACTTTCATGTCACTAGTCACCCTTCACACAAAAGGTTTCTTCGTTTTCTAATAAACAAGCACTCCCAATACAGTGTGCTCCCTTTCAGCCTATCTTCAGCACTTAGGGTATTTTCAAAGATTCTGGCAGTAGTTGTCACTCACACACATTGGGTATAATTGTTTTTCCATTCATAGATGATTGGTTGATCAGGGACAGATTGTATCAGGAAGTGTTAATGTCAGTAAAGATCATGTGTTCTCTGTTTCACAGCCTGAGACTTCAAATCAACCTCAAAGTCGGTTTTGACTCTAGTACAGCATCTAGATTTCATAGGATCTTCCCTGGATTCCGTAACAGGCAAAGCATACCATCCAGCAGATTTTTCTCACCAGAGAATCTCATCTCAGAGATTCAGGGCAGTCCTCAAGTAACAGTAAGAGATTGTCTTCAACTGCTAGGACACATCAGCTTGCATCTTTGTAGTGCAGCATGCTAGTTTGCATGACCAAACTTTCACAAGTGTTCCATTTTTGCAGTTTCCCCGTACTGTAGTGATAACATCAGATGTTCTACTTTTACATCTGTGACCTCCCAAGATACAGGGAAAATACTCACTATAAGAGCAGCTTCTCCACATCAATCTTTTGAAATTGAGAACTGTCCAAAATCCTTATCTACACTTTCTATTGCTAATCAAATAGAAGACTGTCTGTCACTATATTTACTATGTGGCATGCAAGTATTATATCAACTGTCAGGGAGGCACACATTCATCATTTCTGTGTGCCAAAGCAATAAAACTCTGGAGTTGGTGTATAGCTAACCACATAGTCATCTCAGCTTCTTACCGCACACACATTCAGAACATCATGGCAGGCAACTTCAGAAGACAATTTTTTCCACTAAGTTACAAATGGGAACTGAACTCCAGAGTCCTTCAAAAGATATTCTTATCTTGGGGTTGGTCCTGAAGGTTGATCTGTTTGCCTCACCAGCCAATGTAGAAATGCATCGGGTATTGCTACAGAGGGAGGTCTCGATTCCTAATTCATAGGAGATGCGTTTCTTGTCTCCTTGATGAAAAGACTTCTCTGTGTATCTCACCAACATTGTTGCTGTTAAAGGTTCTCAAGAAGATCGAGCCAGAGTCATGCTGATTGGGTGAGATGTACATATAATGGATTACATCAACTTTCTAGGTAGAAACATGGACATTTTTGTTTTTGTACCACTTGTATTCATAACCAGTTAATTTATCTCAACATTAGATATTTTTGATGTGAGCATTTTGCACTATGTATCATACAACAGTATATATTGCTATTTTCTACTAGAGACCTTATTTCTCAGAAATAAGTCAGTGAAATTACAATCAAATCATACTATATGACATTTAAAATCTGCTGACAACTGAATGGACTTCAGGAGTAATCTAAGAAGTGAGGTAACATTGCCTTTTGAAGTCTTTCCATGTTTAAAAATAAAAGTTGGTGACTAATATAGCAACATGATTGCAACAAATTAGAAAAAGTGAAGGAATATTTATTGTAAACATCTGTTAAAATAAATATCACAACTAGTAACAAGCAAGACTTTTTCAGGTAAGGATGTAGAACTTGGATTTTGTGTCCTAAATGAAAATAACTTGAAAAAACTTTATTTAAAAGTCTCCGTAAATCAAACAGAATGTTTCATGTGCTAACTATATATAGCTATCATGTTGGCAACAATGGCATCAATTAGTTGTGTACTGTATTATATTAAGGCTTGAGATAGGGTTTAGTTTTCAGTGACCTGGTCTTGTCATTGCTTCAATGTTGCATTAAATTCCCTAATAAGTCACATCACTGTCAGTGCACTGTTGCTGAAAGGATGTGTATTGATGCTGTCATTTTGTTATATAAGCCTCAGTACTACATTGATTATTGTATTCTGTTCATGAAGAAATTCTCTTCTCTGGTTGTGATTCATTATTGCATTAACCTCTTCAGTCTTATTTTTATGACTGGTTTTGACATCACTAAATATGTTCATGTGCCTAAGTAAGATGGATTGACTCCTCATTAAGGAAAATTCATTGCAGTGTTGAAATTCCCTCTTTTTGAAAGTTCAAACAGAAACCTGACAGGATCTTTATAGTTTTATTTGGGATGTGGGAGTGATAATACTTATGCACTACGCCTTTGAAGCTGTTGACACATCTGTAGTGGGCTAACTCTTGTGATAAACAGAAAGTTTTTTGGAAAAAAGCTTAACTTTTTTGCAGGAGGATCAAATGTTACCTGAACTCTGTGTGGTGTCCATTTATATTTCATGCAGTCTCTCTGTATGATTAGGGGCTTGTCTCTGTCGATTCTGCCATAAGTTGTTTGTATTGTGTGTACTTAAAACACAAACAATTAAAAATGCTAATATAGGGTTTTGACTTACTCCTGGGGGAATTCTGTGCCAATGCATAATGCAGAATTTGTGCAGAATTAATATTCTGTGCAGAATTTCCTTTTCCCCCTGCAGAAATGGGCTGCAGAGCTGCTGGCCGCCATTAGGGGCCACTGGACCCGCCAGAGCCCAGCTCGCAAATAGAAGACACTGTTGGGGAGAGGGGGAGGGAGCTGGAGGGTTCCCAGCATGCCCTGAAGAAAGGAGGCGGCATGCAGGAAACTCTGTACAAGCCTGGGACCCAGCATCAGGCTGTTTCTCCCTCTGGATCCCTGGGCTCTGGGAGGGTAGGGGGTGTGGGTGTCTGGGCTGGGGGACACTCACAGCTGGGCTTTGGGGTAGGGGGTGCGAGTGTCTGGGCTGGGGGGTGCAGCTGAGCTCTGGGGGGCTTGGGGTGTGCCCGGCAGCTGGGCTCTGGGGGGGTAGGGGCTGCAAGTGTCTGTCCCCCGGGCAGGGCTCTGGAGGGGAGGGGGCAGAGAAACAGGAACTGGGTTGTTGTAGGGGTTTATTTAATTCTCTGCTCCTAAGGGGAATTTTTGTTGTTGTTTGTATCGTTACAGACGTCGTTGCTGATAAGTATTTTGAAATAAATTACCAAAATAATTGAAGCTGGCGTGATTATATAGTGTTATTTTTACAAATAAAATATGCAGAATTTTAAATTTTTTGGTGCAAAATGCCCCCAGGAGTAAAATTTTGTTGAAACTAACAAAACTGGAAATGCAGACTGACTTCTAAAGCCTTTCTGGACAAACCACAGTAATCTGCTAAAATTAATAACTAAAAATCTATCTGATTTTTTTTTCTCCATTACAAGATTAAAAATTGAGGTTGAAACTCCATTTCCTTAAATGGACATGTCATAACCTTAAGTTTACTGTAAGTGAAACTGGTAATGCTGCTTGAATTAAGGCTGTTTAATGCTTTTCTCTACAAGATCCTGTTTTCAGTTGCTTATAGCACTTCAAACACCAGCCTTTCCAGCAACAGCTGCTGTTCTGTTCTTCCAATACAAGCTGCATGAGCCCCTGCTGCAGGCAGAGGCTCCCGGTGGACTTTCTTCTCAAGGACCTATCTCTGTCACACCACCCTGCTTTGGTGCCAGCCAGGCAGCAGGCTTGATTCAGTGCCCCTGGAGAGCATACCATTAATTCCACAACCACCTTGCTCAGTTCCAGCAGGCCTGGTCCAGCATTTCCTCAGACCACTGAGTATTGGAGGTGGGCCAGAGAGGTTATGTATGTTGTTTGGTTTCTCTCCCTCCCACCCCCTGCCTTCCCAGTCTTTATTCAGAGACCACTACCATGAGAGCCTGAGTCAACAAGAAATATAGTGCTTCTTTGCTTTGGGTGCTGTAGAGGAGGTTCCCTGTCAGTAGAGGGAAAGGGGGTTCTAGTCAAAGTACTTCCTCACTCCCAAGAAGACAGTGCCTTTGGCCAATACTAAACCTCAGAGGTCTGAAAACCTATGTCAAGAATCTCAGGCTCATGATGTTCTCTTGTCCATTATCATCCTTCTCCCTTCTCCTTTCCCCTTCCTGGTTAAAAAGACAGATTTCTGCCCTTATCCTCAAGGATGCATATTTTCCACATTGTAGTACACCTGGCACACAAGTGCTTCTTGAGGTTTGTTTTGGACAACAATCACTACCAATATCAGGTTTTTCCCTTTGGGGTCTCCACAGTGCCCCATATATTTATGAAACTACCTTGCTGTGATGGCTGCTTGGTTCAGATAGTCATCCAGTTCTTGGATTACTGGCTGGCTAGGGGCCACAGGATCTCAGGTCTGGGACTAGCATCATGTCCATTATCCAGCTGTTCATTCATCTGGGCCTGCTGGTGAAGAAAAAATGCACATTAACACCAGAGTTCTTACTCAGTGCAGAAATGGTGACTGCCTGCCTACTAAGAGGTTTCAGACTCTGCAGTTTCTGCTCCTGCCTGCAATCTAGGGTTGCCAACTCTGGTTGGACATATTCCTGGAGGTTTAATTAGATGACAGTTTAATTAAAGATTAATCTTCAATTGCTGGAGACTCCAAACCATCCTGGAGGGTTGACAGCCATTTAGTCCCATCCCCTGACATGAGTATGATTCTATTTCAGGCTGTTGGGTCTTATGGTAGAATGTATATTTGTTATCCTGCGTGTGAGGCCCTGCTTCCATCTACTTCAGGCATGATTATTTTCAATATACCATCTAAATAAAGTGGTGTGGCCCCCTCTGGCACTCCTTCAGTTGCAACATTCGCAAGGAGCTCCCATACCTCCTCAGTTTTCCCTCAAGAACCCCAATCCCAGACACCTCAATGTTCAGATAGGGGTTTACATGGGTGATCTTGCGGTGCAGGGCTTGTTGTCCATGACAAAACCTTATATATTAGTGTTCTAGAATTAAGGCCCATATGCAGGGCATGTGTGTCCTTTCTCTTGGTCATTTGTAGCTGGACAATCCTGGTAATGTTGGACAATACGGCAGCAATTTTCTACCTAAACAAGCCGGTTGCAGGTTGCAAGCCTTGTGCCAGGAGGCAGTCTGGCTTTGGCACTTTGCCATAGGACACCATGTTGCCCCCTCCCCACGAGAGGGTAACGCTAAGACAGTCTTCCTGAGCTGGAGCGTCTCTGACAATCATAAGTGGTCTGTGCACCAGCAGGTCATTCAGGACGTGCAGTTATGGGGGCGAGGGGTGGGGGAAGGTCCCACACATGGACCTTTTTGTGACAGTAGAGAACAGCAAGTATCACCCCTTATGTTCGGGGGTAGGGAATGGGAGGAGTGAGCCATGGTTCGGGCTTTCTGACACATTTCTCCTTTTGTGGCCAGATGTGTGTTCCTCCTGTTTCCCTGCTTCTCAGGGTGCTCCAGAAGATCAGATGGGAGAAAGCCAGAGAAATCCTCAGAGCCTTAGCCTGGCTGAGACAAATGTGGTTCAGTGATCTCCACTCCTCTTTATAGCGCTACTAATCACTCTGCTTTAGATTCGTGACCTTTTAGTTCAGAACGGGGGCTTTGTTCTTGCATCCAAGCCTGAGCTCCCTCTACTTGCGAGCATGGATGCTCACTGCTTGACATCTGTGGAGAGGGTCTGTTTGTGAGACGTCCAGCAGGTTTTTGTTAGAAGGAGGAAAGACTCCACTAGGTTCACCTACTCTCTAAAAGGAAGAAGTACCTGCCAGTCAGGGATCCAGCTTCAGCGTGGCACCTTAACTTGGTCCTCTCAAAACTGATAGCCGTTGGTTCCAAGGAAGCATTCATGTTCCCATACCTCTCCCTCTCCATGAAAGAGTCCTTTCTCTTGGCATTCATGTCTACCAGAAGAGTTTGGGAGCTGGAGGCTCTGATGGCAGAGCCACCTGATATGATCGTCCATAGGGACGAAGTATCCATAAGACTGCATCCCAGTTTTTTTTTTCTTCCCCCTAAGGTGGTGTCATAAATCTACAACAATATCATCCACTTAACTGTATTGTTCCCCAGGCCTCATGCAAGAAGAGTGGAACAGAGGCTACATGCACTAAATGTGTGCAGAGCCATATTTGTTCTCCTTCGACAGAACAAAATACTTCCAGAAGTCTCCCATGCTATTTCTGTCTTAAATTGAGTGAATAAAGGCAGAGGCCTGTGTCTACCTAGAAGACATCAAACTAGATTGCCCAGTGCATCAGGACATTTTTACCAGCTAACGGGCAGGCAGTCACCTTGCAGAGTACAAGCGTACTCCATGGCCTCCCTAGCGGAACTGCCAGTTTAGGATATGTGCAAAGCAGCAACATGGTTGTCTGTACACACATTCACAAAGCACTATGCAACCAGGGACGGTGCAAGATTTGGAAGATCCTTGTTACAGTCCATACTCAGACTCCTTGTACCTTTCCCAATGAGGGCTAATGCTTGAGAGCCACCAACTGTGGAATATTTATACAGACTAGCATTTGAACAAAGAGGGTGCTTACCTCTACAATAACTGTTTTTTGAGATATTGTCCATATACAATCAGTTAGTGTACAGGCAAGTAACCTCTCTTTTCTGGTCTCTGTTGTGACATTACACCCCATATTCTTTATGGAAATATGCTTATGATATGGATATGGCGTAACAGATATATGTGATGCAAGATGGGTCTTGTAAGGTATCATTGAAAAGGTTATAATTTAATGAATATGATTATCCAATTCGTATGCATGTATCATTTCTGTATCTAAAGTTAGGAATATTGAATATGTAACAATTACAACTGGGGAAACACCCACCAGACAACAGGCCATCAGCCTTGATGTGCCATTAGGAAGAAACAATAAGACTTTGAAGATACTAATCTCTCTCCTTCCTGAGAGGCATCCTGGGACATTGCTGTGGCACTACTAGGTCAGGTGGTTATGTCCCATGGTACTAAACACCATCTTGGACTTCTAGTAATTTTCCACTAAAAGAAGGGGGAGGTCAAGACTGGGTAACAAAAGATTCCCGCCTTATGTAAATCTTATTTAAGGCTGGGGAGTAAGTTGATCTGGGTTCACTCTTCACTGAATCCCCACCCAGGAGAATTGCTGGAAACACCTAAGGAACAAGGACAAAGGGAAAGGGGGAAGAGTTGAGCCCAGGCTGGAAAAGGGATCTGGCCTGTGAATATGGTGTCTGAAGTTTTAAGCTGCAAGCAGGGTAGCTAATCTTCAAGAATTTCTGCAACCGGCCCAAAAACAACACTTAGGGCAGGGGTCGGCAACCTTTCAGAAGTGGTGTGCCGAGTCTTCATTTATTCACTCTAATTTAAGGTTTCGCGTGCCAATAATACATTTTAACGTTTTTAGAAGATCTCTTTCTATAAGTCTATAATATAAAACTAAACTATTATTGTATGTAAAGTAAATAAGTTTTTAAAAATGTTTAAGAAGCTTCATTTAAAATTAAATTAAAGTGCAGAGCCCCCCAGAGCAGCGTGAGTGCCACTGAAAATCAGCTCGCGTGCCACCTTCGGCACACGTGCCGTAGATTGCCTACCCCTGATTTAGGGTGAGAAATTACTTGAAATCAGTCTCTTTAAGATCTTAAGCTTAGTATGCGTGTTTTGTTTTATTTGCTTAGTAATCTGCTTTGTTTTGTTTGCTATCCCTTATAATCACTTAAATTCTGCCTTTCTAGTTTAGAAACTTGTTTTTGTTTGTTATAAAACCCAGTTTGTGCAATTTATAACTGGGGGGGGGGGGAGAAGTTGTGCATATCTTCCTCCACATTGTGGGAGGGGGCGAATTCATGAGCTTACGTTGTATAGATTTCTCTACAGCGCAAGACAATATTATTTTGGGTGTACCTCCCAGAGGGGAGCTGCACTTGAGTGCTTGGCAATTTTCTAGCTGAGTCTTCCCATAGAGAGCTGTTGGCAGACTCTGTGATTCTACAGCTGGTGTGTCCCTACCTGCATGTGTGTGCTGCCAGAGGCTGGAGAGCCTGATTCAGCAAAACAGGGAGATGGAGCACAGGCTAGTGGAGCAGGCAGGGTCAGTGAAACCCCAGTACATCAGGTTGCATCCCGCACGGGGGAGTCCAACCTGTCACAGCTGTGTCCTTCAAGATTTTTGAACAAGTAGTCTCTTCCTTGTGTATATTTATTCATTGATTGGAAGAGTACAACAAGCTTTCCAGCTTTTTCAACTTCCAGGCGGTTTCTTAACTTTGAATGAAATTTAGTTCATTCAAAATGACATGACTGTCATTTCAACTAAATTAAATTAGTCATTTCAACTAATTCAGTTCCTATACTGAAATGAACAAAATACTATCTCTGCTGGTTCAAGGTGCTTAGTCAGTGACTTCACCAGTTGAGTGGTTTGACTTTCTTTAGAACTTTGGCAGCATGTACTGATCAACTTTTTAAATTGATTTTAATAGATTAAATGCATTTTGTATCTCTGACTATACTTTGTGTATAGTCTCTTGTCCATGTGTGGGGTCAGAGAAAGGTATGAAACGAATCTCTTCTTTGTGGTGTTTTTTAAAGTAGTTTACTAATGATTGCAAAATGAAGCCATCTAATAAGATGCTTGAATGCCATGAAAAACAACACAATTAAGTGCCAAGAATGGCTCAGACTTAAAAGTTTTTCCCTAAAAAGTTTTAGGGAAATGTTTACAACAAAAACCAAGGAAGTATGGTAAAAACCTACATGGTGCTACACTTCAATTCATCTGGTATTCACCAAGAGCACTGTTCATAAGAAACATTGTTAATTCAAGTGGGTGTCCACTGTGCTTTAGAAAGGCCATTGCAATTTGGACTTTAAGGAATAATACACAGGGTAGACCAGTAATTTATATAACTGGAGTGAAAGCTACTTGTGTATGTTTATGACCTGACTAATATTAAATTCATTCACTTTACCTGAGTTATAGATAGACTGGGAAGGCTCTGAACTATTTGGGATTCAGAACAATCGCCCATCTATATGTGGACAACAAAAAAAGTAGCTCTTTTATACAGTGTGGAGGATTGAGAAATAGTAATTAAAAGCAAATTATCGGTAATTATCTTAAATACTGGAAGATCAAAGCTTACACTATTCTTGTAAATTATGCCCAAAGTATAGTTTAAGCTCATCTTAAATAAATTTTTTAATCTGTGTAAACTTCAGGGCACTAAGTTCTTGTTTTGCTTCTACATTTGCACATGTACTCCATCTTCAAAGTGAAATGAGAAACCCCCATGTACGTGCAATTTCTAGACTTGATCATTGTTTCCATTGTATTGCTCATCAATAGACATGTCCTTGTTTTGGATGTTTCTTGAACAAGTACAGCAGAAGAGTGATACTGTATATGGTGATGAAATGAAGATTAGAATGCTGTTTTCCACCAGCTTCAGGAAATGGAAGCATATAGACTAGCAAGACTCTCAAAGATTGGACCATATTATGGTCCAGTGGGTTAAGGCAGGACTGAGAATCTAGGATAAAATTAAAGGTTATTAGTTCTTGTGCTTCAGGGAATGTGATCAGCTGTGTTGACAAACTTACCTTTGATGTAGAACTCTGCAGTTAGGGGCACTATGGGAGCGTCGCACCTTTTGTCTAAAGTACTGTATCTAACGATGACTGGATACCTGGTTTAATGGACTATTGGTATGTTTTGGTATTTATGTGCTTATGTTCCTGCTGCTGTGTTAGCTCCATCTCCCTTTCCATTTCTATGTGGATACTAAAATCCATTCTCTCTCGGAGTGATATTACCACTTCAGTTTGCTACATACAATAACTCCTTGCTTAACGTTGTAGTTATGTTACTGAAAAATGCGACTTTAAGCGAATCCAATTTCCCCATAAGAATTAATGTAAATAGGGGGGTTAGGTTCCAGGGAATTTTTTTTCACCAGACAAAAGACTATATTTTATTTTTTTATATATATAGACACACACTATGTTTTAAACAAACAATTTAATACTGGTACACAGCGATGATGATTGTGAAGCTTGGTTGAGGTGGGGAAGTCAGAGGGTGGGATATTTCCCAGGGAATGCCTTACTGCTAAATGATGAACTAGCAATTGACGAGCCCTCAAGGGTTAACACACTGTTCTTAATGTAGCCTCACACTCTACAAGGCAGCACGAATGGAGGGAGGGGAGACAGCATGGCAGACAGAGAGAGACTGTGTGTGTGTGTGTGTGTGTGTGTGTGTGTGAGAGAGAGAGAGAGATGCGCATTGCCCCTGTAAGTTCGCTGGTCCCACTCTTAAGTACACCGCGTTTTTAAATAGATCAGCAAGTTGAGACAGTAGCTCCTGCCAGCAAGCTCCCTCCGTCCTGAGCCCTGTCGTGTGTCCCCCCTGCTCTTTGGAAGTGGGGTAAGAGGGGTGCAGCAGCAGGGGGGAGGGGGACACCCTGACATTAGTCCCCCTTCCCCCTTCCCCCTTGCACAGCAAGCAGGAGGCTCTGGAGAGCACCTCCAAGGCAGAGGGCAGGGGCAGTGGGGGGAGGGACAGCTGAACTGCTGGCAATTGATAGCCTGCTGGGCGGCTGCTGCACAGGGAACTTAGGGGAATGGGGAGCTGATGGGGGGGGCTGCCAGTTCACCCTGGTTCTAAGCCCCCACCAGCTAGCTCCAACAAGCTGCTCTTCCTGCAAGCAGTGGACAAAGCAGGCGGCTGCCAAACGATGTTATAAGGGAGCATTGCGCAACTTTAAACGAGCATGTTCTCTAATTGATCAGCAACGTAACAACGAAACAACGTTAACTGGGATGACTTTAAGTGAGGAGTTACTGTACCTTGTTAAGATATGTAGAAGAATGGATTATAATTTTAATTTTCTGCTCCAAAGCTTTTAGCTGAAGGGGATAAATTGCAAAGTTATGAAAGGTGACCTTTTGGTCAGAGTAGTATGCTCTTTAATATAGTAATGAGTTCAAAGCTGCCACTTATTCCATTTGAGGCTTAATGGAAAGAATGTGAGGCTTAAGTGAAATAAGGGTATAACTATGTGTGGTCAGAGATGGGCACCATGTAATCTATGGTATCTAACAAACACTTAAACTGCTTTTGATGTTTTTACTTTTGTGTGCTGTGACAGCCTCAGTGGAGCTACTAATCTAATCTCTGGGGCATAGGACATCCAAGCATTAGAAAATGGGAAATAACTAATGTTTACTAAGATGTTCCTTTATGACTGCACAAAGTATAACATGTTAAGGCTTCATGGTTAATGTACTCATTTTTTGTTCACACTGAAGTCTTATTCAATTTCCTGGATTTAGATAATATATTAATACATGAAACAAAGCTGCATTGAACTTCACACTGCAAACAGAATAACTCTTACTCACACTGCAATCCTAAAATTCTTCTGGTGGACTTAAAACTTCTGAGTAGGAGGACATCAATATAAACCTACATTTTTTCTGATTTTTTTTTTCCAGTTCAGATTTTCCTGTAAAATCTGCTTTAATTTATATTCCATGGACTGATGGATTTGCAATAAAAAAAATAAGATTTCTTCCTTGAATACTTATTTGGTTTCTTGCAAGGCAGCTGACCTAGAAACAAGTATATGGTCAGTATGGTTAGTGAAACTTTTGCATGTGATCTTGTGTATTACTACCAAACTATAACTTGTGTTTTATACAAGATTCCTAGTTCTGTGATATGTGCGTTCGTATATTTGCATAACCCCAAAGTCTCTACCACTTGTGGATTGAGAACTGTTGAAGTGCAACTCAGGTTGTGTTCTTCACCAATATATGCTTGACTGTGTACATTAATCTGGCTTGTCGTGAACTACATCAAAGGTGTAGATGGCAGTACAATGGCTCCAGTCTTCAGAGTGGTGAGGAGAAACTTGTCCTCTCCCCAGGCCCTCTCCTATACAGTCCCACAGGGATCCACACAATCCTCCCTCCTTCAATATCTACAAGACCACTGGGGGAAAGAATGAGATGTATCAGGCTCAGCTGCCAACAATATGCAGACAACACTCAATTATATAACACTCACCTCAGTGCAACCACCAGCGCTACTAAGATTAGCTCTTGGATGAAGAGCATCTGGCCCCAGATGAACCCAAACAAGATTGAAGTAATGCTGGTTGGAAGAGGAAATGCTTTGAAGAACTACTTGAGAGATTGTCTTCACCTTTTGTTGAAAAGGTGTGTTTTTAATTGAATTCGAATTTCCATCTAAATGCAGTTCGGCACAAATCACAAGCAAAAAATTCATCTAGTAAATAAAAAGTGGGCCTTTTACCATTTTCTAACATAATAAACACATGTAGAAATTAAGAATCTGAATGTGTGTTAATCTATGTAATCACTTACACTGTATTTATATACATTTATTTATCCTATTTATCAAAGAGTACCTAATTTAGTGTAAAGCTAAATTTAATTGCAAATCAGCATGTTTTAATGATTACTAACCAATGAGAATCAACCTCTAAGAAAATAATTATAGTGCAAATGTAAAACAAGTTAAAAACCAATGATTTAGATAAAGGTTTCCCGCATGATTTAAATAATTAAAACCTTATTTAAATTGCTTTGATTAAAAAAAAAAATCAATTCTCCCTGGGGAAAATCTTAAGACAGACATAAGATTTGGCAAGAGATGGAGGAACAAGAAGAGGCTGTCCACAAAAACCTAACTTCAGTCAGAGAAATGTTTACTTTTGGAAAGATTTGAGTTTGAGATGGTGAGGGAACATCTAAGATCCATTTGGAGATGGATCCAGGACAGGAGGAAGCAGACAGGTCAATTTGGGAATTGGTTGCATAAAGACGTTAGTAGAACCATGGGAGCAGATGATTCCCCTGGGAGAATGGGGAAGACCGGAAAACTAAGAACAGAACCCCAAGAGACACCGGACACTAGATGAGGAGTCATTTGGAAGCACAGTTACTAAGGTGTAAGGCAGGGATTGGCAACCTTTGGCATGTGGATCATCAGAGAAAGCCGCTGGTGGGCCGAGACAGTTTGTTTACCTGCAACTTCCACAGGTTCGGCCGATCACAGCTCCCACTGGCCGCGGTTCACCGTTCCAGGCCAGTGGGGGCTGCGGGAAGTGGCGGCCAGCACATCCCTCGGCCCGCGCCGCTTCCTGCAGCCCCCATTAGCCTGGAATGGCGAACTGCGGCCAGTGGGAGCTAGTGGACTTCATGGAATCTCTAGCAATTTTATTTCTTTGGTTGGGGGGGTGAAAGGGTTCTGTCAGTATCAGAGACACTTGCTATTGTGCAAAGGCTTTTTTGAAGAGGAAGATTTGGCAGTGTTTCCTGAAGATTGTAATCTTGCTTAATTTCTTCTGGAAGCTCATTCCCTTCACAGAGAATGCTTTGTCCCCAGCTCTTGTGCCCTTCATCCTGGACTTTGTGATCTGAATTGTCCCAGAGAATGGGGATTGTTTCAGGGGTTCGTAGATTGAAATTTAGTCTTTTAATGTAGCAGAAATCTGATATTGATTAATTTTGCTTTTAAGATTAGAACCAAGTCCTTAAACTGGGATCTGAAACAGATTGGGGGGTGGGGGGATGGCAGTGGAGGTACTTGAGCACAGGCCTGACATGTTCAAAGCAGCCTACACTGTAGAGATGACAAATTCATGGATCATTGCAATCAAGTCCTCATCCAAGAGGAAGGGGTAAAGTTTCCTAGCAAGCTGGAGGTGAAAAGGTGTTGTTAGTCAATGATAACTGGTCATCCAAGCAAAGGGAGGAGTCAAACATGACCCTGACGCTTTGCAGCACTTCAACAAATGAGGGCTGTCCATTTCATTGTGATGGGGTGGGGAAAGCCTGTCCAGTGCAGGGCAAGTGCGCCCAGTCCTTTGAGCTGTCCTCTGTCTCAAGGTAGTGAGGTCTAATGGATAGTCAGTCGAATTGCCCTTGCTCCAGACATGGTAGGGCCTACTGGCAATAGGGTTGCCCTGATCCAAAGGGCAGGAAGGCCTCGTGGCCGATTGGGGGAGTGGATCGTGCCTGGGGTAGGGGGACCTGGGCCCTTCCTGCTCCACCAGGTCCCAGCCTGGGGCCCTATCAGCAGTGTGAGTGTGTTCCTCACTGAGTCAGTGGGGATCCGTCCGAAACACTCTAATTACGGTCGGAACAATGGCTAGCCCCTCCCCTGGGCTACGTCCTACCATGACTTCCGTGGCCGCTGTCTGAGTGTCTTCAGAGTCTCCGGGTCCTTCGGCAGATGCTGCTCCCAGAGGCTCCACCCTCCCTGGGGCGTCTGCAGGTATCTGGGCATCTGTCTGAGTCTCGGCACCTCTGGCTTCCATGGTCTGGGGCTTCCGCTGTTGCCTGGCTGGAGCCTGCAACGTGCATCCTTCCTCTTCGGGGGTCAGCCCAGTCTGAGCTTTAGACACTCCCTTTTATACTACTGCAGCACATGGAGCATACCGAGTAGGGATGAGGGGGTGTGGCTTCCTCAGCTCAAAATGTGGGGTAAACCCCTTCCTGTCCGGTGCGGGGCAAGTGTACTTAATTGCCATCCTGTCTTTTATTTCAAATTTAAGCATACTGTCTCCACTTCAAGGCCCAGTAGTATCATCCCAGGCTACATCTGATCTCACCCATATGTTACCTACACTCCTTTATTTTATGATCTTTCCCTTTGGACCAATTCACCATTGATGTGGATCTAGGGTTGCCAACTTTCCGATTGCAGAAAACTGAACCTCCCTGCGCCCTTCCCCCCCCCCAGGCCTTGCCCCTGCCCCTGCTCTCCTCTGAGGCGCAAGTCCGGCCAGGGGGCGTGTTATTCCTTGACTTTAGCAAAGCTTTTGATATGGTCTCCCACAGTATTCTTGCTGGCAAGTTGAAGTATGGGCTGGATGAATGGACTATAATGTGGATAGAAAGCTGGCTAGATCATCGGGCTCAATGGGTAGTGATCAATGGCTTCATGTCTAGTTGGCAGCCGGTATCAAGCGGAGTGCCCCAGTCCTGGGGCTGGTTTTGTTCAATATCTTCATTAATGATCTGGAGGATGGCGTGGACTGCACCCTCAGCAAGTTTGCAGATCACACTAAACTGGGAGGAGTGGTAGATTCGCTGGAGGGTAGAGATAGGATACAGAGGGACCTAGACAAATTAGAGGATTGGGCCAAAAGAAATCTGATGAGGTTCAACAAGGACAAGTGCAGAGTCCTGCACTTAGGATGGAAGAATCCCATGCACTGCTACAGACTAGGGACCGAGTGCAGAACTGCTGCCTAGCCAGAAAAGGACCTGGGTTACAGTGGACGAGAAGCTGGATATGAGTCAACACTGTACCCTTGTTGCCAAGAAGGCTAACAGCATTTTGGGCTGTATAAGTAGGAGCATTGCCAGCAGATCAAGGGACGTGATCATTCCCCTCTATTCGGCATTGGTGAGGCCTCATCTGGAGTACGGTGTCCAGTTTTGGGCCTCACACTACAAGAAGGATGTGGAAAAATTGGAAAGAGTCCAGGAGAGGGCAACAAAAATGATTAGGGGGTTGGAGCACATGACTTATGGGAGAAGCTGAGGGAACTGGGATTATTTAGTCTGCAGAAGAGAGGAATGAGGGGGGATTTGATAGCTGCTTTCAACTACCTGAAAGGGGGTTCCAAAGAGGATGGATCTAGACTGTTCTCAGTGTAGCAGATGACAGAACAAGGAGTAATGGTCTCAAGTTGCAGTGGGGGAGGTTTAGGTTGGATATTAGGAAAAACTTTTTCACTAGGAGGGTGGTGAAGCACTGGAATGGGTTACCTAGGGAGGTGGTGGAATCTCCTTCCTTAGAGGTTTTTAAGGTCAGGCTTGACAAAGCCCTGGCTGGGATGTTTTAGTTGGGGATTGGTTCTGCTTTGAGCAGGGGGTTGGACTAGATGACCTCCTGAGGTCCCTTCCAACCCTGAGATTCTATGATTCTGTGTTGGAGAATAGCCTCAAGAATAATCATATTGGTAATTAAATCATCAGTCTCTACTACTTGCCGTATTTATTTCATTTGGACTTAGTAGAGATGAACTCAGCCAGTTCAGCCAATGTAAACTCTGACCCTAGAGGTGTTTTGCTTAGAGGATAATCTACTGCTGTTTCTCGGCCAGTATATCTGTAATCTGTACAGTAAGTGTATAGTATTTACATGATATTAAATATTGCTAATTAGTTAGACTGCTCTTAAGAATAATATAAAAATAAGATGCCTCATTTCTCCAATCTTTCATCTATATACAGAATTAAGAAGGGGGAACTGCATTTCAGACCATATCTCTTCCCCCCCCCCTTTATTTTGTTCTTTCCTGGGGGAAAAAAGATTTTTTTTTAAGTAAGCAATAACAGTTAAAATTTCTGGCTGTGCTAGCAAAGCAAAATCTAACAGCTTGTCAAATGAGCAAAAAATCAAATTATCCAGTTTTGCTTTGAATGCTTTGTGAAAATAAAAAGGAGACTCATTAATTTAAGGAAAATAAACTATACCTCTGCCCAGCTGAGAAACTGCAGGTAGCCTGATAATCCTCACAAGCCAACAGCAAAGCAACCCTCTTCTTACTGAACCTCATTTCCCTCCGCTCTATTATACATCTTGTTTTAGAGCCTCCAAAATTCCATGGGAAGCTAGGAAAGTGTGCTGTGAAATTCCTTTGTCTTTGCTGTGCTGCATATCTCCATTTTCCTGAATAAGACTACAAGTCAGTATAACATTTTATACTTAACTCTCTGGCCACCGTTGTCCTAAATCACTGTCTCCAGGTTGGAGATCTGACTGGTCTGCAGCACCAAACCACTTACAGGCGCCTAGACTTAACACCCTACCCCAGCAAATCAATTTTTAGCTGAACCAAATGTTTGTGTCCTGTCAGTTCAATATTTTTAGCATTGCATAATGGGTTTGAGCCAAAGCCCATTGAAGTCATTGGCAGTCTTACCAACTGCTGATCACCAGTGAGAACCACTCAAAAGCAACAAAAATAAAAAAAAATAAAAATAAAAAGTAAACTCCTATTTCTCTGAGCATATAAAAACACTTGTGAGAAAAAAACAGGAGTTTACTTTATATAATTTAAAGTGGCATGATTGCCTCAATTAGACAAATTTGAGCTTATTTTAGCAGCAGCTCAGTTTATTTTATTTATATTGGTTCTTTGCAGACCACAGCATTAGAACACCACCATATGAAGTGACTTGTTATCCAACTTCAATGTTAGTGGGGTTATTTTGTACCCTGTGCCTGAGAAGATGTGAAAATGTGCCTTAGCAGCGTTTACAGTTTGGTTGGTTGGGCTTCTTCTCCTGTCAAGTGTATGGCACCTCTGAGGCCTAATAATTGTTGAGAAATTTTTCATCTTTACTGCTTCTGTTTGATTATGCTAAAGTTAAAGTGAGGATGTGATTTTTTTTTCATATTATACATATTTTATTAAAGGAAATAATGGACGAAACACTCAGTTTAGCATTACATTAGTTTGATAGATCCTAAGAAGTATGAAACAGCCTTTATTAATATAAGGATTAAATTTGCACTTGATTTTCAAGAAATTAAAGATGAAGAAAAGTTTTGGTAGCTAAACAGTAAATCATAATTAAGACTAGTTTGTCATGGTTATTTTTAGTAAAAGTCACAGACAAGTCACGGGCAATAAAGAAAAATTCGTGGAAACCTGTGACCTGTCCCTGACATTTACTAAAAAAAAATCCATGATAAAATGGGAAGGGACTGGGCAGCTGCAGGGTGGCTGGAAGCTCTGGGGCCCTCACCACCCATGTGGGCTCAGAGCTCCAGGGTCCCCCTGTGGTCTCCCACGGCGGAGGGGAGCTGTAGGATCCCTCGGCTCCCTCCCCAGCACTGGGAAGCTGCTGGGGTCCCCCTACACCCCCAAGCCCCGCGGTGGTGCCTGGGGAGCTACCAGGGTCCCCCTGCCCTCCCTCAGCAGTGGCCGGGGAGCTGCTGGGGTCCCCTGCCCCCTCATCTCCTGCAGTGGTGGCTGGGGAGCTGCTGGGGTCCCTCTGTTCCCCAACCCCTGCGGCGGCTGGCGGGGAGCTGCGTGGGGTCTCCTGCCCCACCACGGTGGCTGGCGGGGAGCTGCGGGGTACCCCACTGCCCATGGCAGCTAGGAGCTTGGGGGACAGCTGCCTCAGGCGGCTGGGGTACCTCACAGCTTCCTGCCACTGCGGGAGGCGGTGGGACCCTGCAGCTCCCAGCCACTGGTGCTGAAGTCACGAAGGTCTTTGGAAGTCACGGATTCCATGACTTCTATGACCTCAATGACAAAATTGTAGCCTTAATCATAATGTACTGATTGTATAGCATCAATTTCAAACCAAGTTGGTATTAAGTGCTTCAGTGTTTCTTTTAAAGTAAGATATGTTTTGGGTTTGAGTGATGGGTAAAGAATGCTGGGGGCTGAGGGGAAGTGTTCTCTTTGTAAATATGATACCCAAAACCAATGACCCAGCCCTGTGTGGTGCTGAATGCCCTCAACTCCCATGTAAGTCTTAGAAATGGTGCTAAGCTTTTTTTCTCAATATGTCCTCAGCACATTAAATAAGTTGATGAAACTGTAGTCAAACTAGGATTTTTCCTATTGTCAAGGGAATCTAGAGACTTGGAAAATGAGAGCTCTGACATGTTTTATTGCTCACTGTGTAGTGCATCAGGAAATACAAATAAAGCCAAGGAAGACCTGCAATCAGTGAACCTCTGGAGAGACCAGAATCTTTGTGCTATTATGCAGCATGATTAAATGGGACAAAAAAGAAAGGATCTCATTGCACACCTGGAAAGGGAACCAACCAAATAATGATGGAAGTATCTGAGAGGAAACAAGTGAGGGACACTCTCAGGTACCTTAGTTCTAAAAAAGTATAAAAATATTTTACAAAACCCATTGCAATACTAATGGAAATATTTTCAAGAAATTGATTATGAAAGCAGTTTTGTTGTTAGTTTAAACATTTTCCCAGCAGTGTTTGCAGTCTAAACACTGCAGTACTGAGTAGTGCATGCACCTTAAAATGAAACTGACTGGAAACTAGTTAAGAAATGAGTAGCTTATACACACTAGTGAAAAGCAAAAGTGTGAATTTTAAAAAACTGAGAAAAGTGCATTCAAATTTCTTAAGGCTTTATTTTTTACAATCATTTCTAGTTTTGTAATAGTAGTAAGGAAATTTTATAGAAGCATTTACCGTGGCTCTTTAAAACACACTTTTCCAAGCTTGAGCAAAGACTAGAACACCGTCCTCGTTAGGTGTGCTGTGGTGCCTGAAACGGAAGTTTACAAGCCCTTTCATATGATATTGATTACAAGTCCATGTCTTGGCACTATGTCATAAGGTAGAATACACTACTGTACTTATTCAGTTTGATTGCTGTTATTTCCACACAATTATGTAGACTAGCATATCCAGGACTAATTTTTTTATACATGATCCTACTCTGTTTAAACTGTTAACAAGGTCACTCCCAGCATAGATAAACTTTGACATCCATATTTAGTTCTCTGCCATTATTCTCAATACTTAAAGCTAACTAGTTCACTGACCTGATTGGAACCAAAAACAATGTAATTACTACGTATTCCAGTGAAAACTTACCTTTATTTTTGGGAAGTAAATATTTGTTAGAAATATAAGATAGCAAGTAAACAGAAGAGTGCAAAGATATAAACAACCCTTCCAGCCATGTTGCTCAATAAGACTTCTCTAATCAGTACTCTGAATCAATTACAGTGCATGTTCTTCACATACATAAGTACAATTATGCTGTCAGTGTAAAGAGAACATTTTAAAAAGTGAAATATTTAAAACACTACCAACGAAGAGTAATTAATCCCCATTTTATTCTTCTACCGTGCCTGTTACTTAGATATTGCCTTACCTTTCATCATCGGCGATCCCTCGATTCGAGGATGAGCTCTACCACATATTTACATATGGGTCCTGAGATGACTTACCTTTATAGTGCACTGAAATGTCAAGGTGAAAGGACCCAGATGCTCATCAGTTGTATTTGTTTTGTCTGTGGTGGATGTGGTAGAGGATCCTAACCGAATGAAAACTTAATGATCACTTATGGTGGACATACTAGTGCTACTAAATCCACCTGTCATGGCACTTTGTCTAAGGCCACTGTTCATGAAATCTTGAAGTTCAGATAGTAAGGTCTTAAGTCTCCAAGTTTCAGAACCATATGCTAAGACTGACTTTATAGTGGTATTAAACACTCAGTTTAGTTTGGAAGGCAAGATTTCTGTTTCTCCAGATAAGCTTTAGAATTTACAAAGGCATGTCTGACTTCTGTTATTATGGCTTTAATGTCTTTTTCTGTTACATGTATTGTCATTTACTGTGCTGCCAAGATATGTGAAATATCGGACCTCTTCCATGTCAGCCACAGAAAGTGTTTTTGGTGTTTCTTATTGTGTGTTGATTCTCAGGGTTTTGGTTTTCTCAGTGTTGATTTTCAGCCCTACTGATTTGTTAACTATTTAAGAACATAAGAATGGCCATACTGGGTCACACCAATAGTCCATCTAGCCCGGTATCCTGTCTTCCAATAGTGACTGGTGCCAGGTGCTTCAGAGGCAACAGAACACGTCAATTTGAGTGATCTGTACCCTTGTCATCTAGTCCTAGCTCCTAGCAGTCAGAGGTTTAGGGACACCCAGAGCATGGGGTCGTATCCCTGACCAGCGTGGCTAATAGCCATGGATGGACCTATCCTCCATGAACTTAACTAATTCTTTTTTGAACTCAGTTATCCTTTTGGCCTTCACAACATCCCCTGGCAACAAGTTCCACAAGTTGATTGTGCGTTGTGTGAACAGGTACTTCCTTATGTTAGTTTTAAGTCTGCTGCCTGTTAATTTCATGGGTAACCCCTGGTTTGTGTGTTATGTGAAGACACATTCTTATTATAACACTTTCTTATTCACTTTCTCCACCCCAGTCAAGATCTCTCCTCAGTCGTCTCTTGTCCAAGCTGAACAGTCCCAGTCTTTTTAATTTAGCCTGATATGGAAACTGTTCATCCCCCATAATCACTTTTGTTGTCCTTCTCTGAACTTTTTTCCTATTTTAATATCTTTTTTGAGATGGGGCGACCACAATTGCATGCAGTATTCTAGGTATTGGTGTACCATTCCTTTATATAGTGACATTGTTATTTTCTGTCTTACCTATCCCTTTCCTAATGGTTCATAACATTCTGTTAGCTTTTTTGACGGCCACTGCACATTGAGGAAATATTTTCAGAGAACTATCCACAGCGACTCCCAAGATCTTTCTTGAATGGTAATAGCTAACTTAGACCCCATCATTTTGTATATATAGCTGGGATTATGTTTTCCAGTGCATTACTTTGCATTTATTAACATTGAATTTCATCTGCTATTTTGTTGCTCAGTCACTCAGGTTTGTGAGATCCCTTTGTAACTCTTCAGTCTTCTTTGGACTTAACTATCCTGAGTAATTTAGTCTTGTCTGCAAACTTTGGCACCTCACTCTTTACACCTTTTTCCAGATCATTTATGAAAATATGTTGAACAACACTGGTCTCAGTACAGATCCATGGGGGACCCCGCTATTTAGCTCTCTTCATCGTTAAAGCTGACTGTTAATTCCTACCCTTTGTTTTCTATTTTAACCAGTTACTGATCCATGAGAGAACCTTCCCTCATATCCCATGACTAAGGCGACGTTTTAGTTACGGGTATTTTACTAAAAGTCATGCACAGGTCATGGGGAGTAACCAAAAATTCACGGCTTGTGACCTGTCCATGACTTGTACTATATAACCCTGACTAAATCTTGGGGTGGGGGTAGCCCGGGGGGGGGAGGGAGGGGCGCTGCGGGTGCTCAGGTGCGGGGAGGGGTCCAGGGTGTGCCGCAGGTACTCTGGGAGAGCAGCCCAGGACCCCCTCTGGTGCTGAGGGGGGTGGTTGGCAGGGCTGGCAGACTTCCTACATGGCTCCTCGCGGCTCTCTGAAAGCGACGATATGTCCCTCCCTCAACTCCTAGCTTTGCGCGCTGCCCCTGCCCCAAGCACTGGCTCCGCAGCTCCCATTGGCTTAGAACCACGGCCAATGGGAGCTGTGGGGGCAGTACCTGTGGGCGGAGGCAGTGCGTGGAGCTAGGAGCTGAGGGAGGGATATGTTGCCGTTTCCGGGGAGCCCCCCAAGGTTAGCACCACCCAGAGCCCTCACCCCCTCCCATGCCCCAACCCTGAGCCCCCTCCCACACCCAAACTCCTGCTGCTCCTGGGAGGGAGCGGGGGTGGGGGGATGGTGGCCCGAGTCTGCCCCAGTAGCGGCCGGTGCGGCTGGACCAGGTGCTGCCCCAGCTGCTCAGGCAGCCCCCGGGCCACCCACACCGGCTGCTGCAGAAGTCAGAGTCCTGGCAAGTCATGAAATCCGTGACTTCCATGACAAACTCGCAGCCTTACCCATGACTCCTTAAGCATTCAGTATTGTTTTTTAAACAACAATAAAAAACAAAATGGAACAGGTGCTTTAAACAAATGCAGTATATGCAGTATCTGCAAGCTAACCATTCCAGTGCCCTGTTAGGTTCACTTGCATTAACTTAAAATTAAAAAAAGATGTAATTGAGTAGCATGATCTAAATGTACTATCAGAAGACTGTAGAAAGTAAACAGTATACATTAATGCCAATCCCACATGTTCAAAAAATCAAGTGCCCCCAAAATCATGAGACTTTTAAAAAACTTAAAAATTTGGGTTCTCTTGTAACCTGACAAGTTAAAGATACAGTGAAAACAAACGGAACACATTTTCACAGGAGGGGAGGAGGAGGTGGATGGAGCAGAAGTTGGTTGGCCGCTCCACACTTTCCTCCTCCTGTAAGCAAGTGGGGGCTCCTCTGCTCCTCCCACCTCCCTTCCTGCAATACCCAGCCTGGGAAGGAGCAAAAGGGGAAGAGAAGGGGACACCACTGCAGGGCCCCACTCCCCCTCCCAGCCTGGGGGAAGGGAGTGAAGAACTGCAGGAGGAGCACAGATGAGGCTGGAGCCTAAACTGATGACAACAACTGGAGGGATAGGACTGCTGAAGAGTTGTGGGGATAGGTGTGAGAACACCTGCAACAGAGGCCAAAAATTACCCTATCCAATAAATTTGGGAGAGTTGGTAACAAAGGGCGATGATTGGGGGAGCTAAATCAAGAGATCAAAAACACTGTATAACTTTTAAAAAAATCTTGTCTTTTGGGTGGTCTGATTCATGATTTTTGATCTCTTGAGGTTGGCAATACTGCATGTAGGACCCTAACTTTGGATGCAGTTACAGACTAGTGACCGTTGGCAAGGGGGTCTCAGCCAGGTCTGCAGTATAAAAGAGGAGTTAACTCCAGATTTACACTGAAGTAGGAGGAGAATCAGATTGCTGAATACCTACACTCCTCTACAAGTGTGATTGATTTTAATGGAATTTGGATAGGCCCTTAATGTATCTTGTTGATTTTAATGGGAGTTGGATCAGCCCCTTTAAATACTTCTTGTCAGCCCCTGCATTCTACCACTGATGTCCCAAGCGGTGCTAAATTTCGCTTTAAGTATAATTTTAAATAAAAGCAGCAATACATCTACTCCTTACATGCTGTTTGCATTATTGGCTGTATTAATTTAACATAAGAGGTAGGAAGAAAAGTGTAAATGCAATAGAGGAAGTAAAGACTATCTCTGCTTTCTCCCCCACACCCTTCTTCTCAGAGGGAAAAAAAGCAAAGTGCTAATAGTCTGCACTGATGTAAATGTTACATGTAACTTTGTATTTGCATGTGAACTACTAAATTACATTGAAATTGTAACTTTACATGCACACACAAGAAAACCCTGCTTCATTTTCCTGTAATTAGGCAGTTAATATCCTAGAATAGATTCATTTTTAAGATAGACATACAGAAACTGTTCTGGAATACAACAGTAGAGATACTGTACTTTAATATTAGATGAGAAGAATATTAGATAAGAAGTTGTAGTAAAACATTCATATAAGAATCTCAGAAAATATACAGGCAACTATATGCACAAAGTTGTGCTCATTCTGCCAAAAAATTTTAGCTAAATGAAAGTCAAAAGAACACACTATTCAGCACTGCAGAAACAAACTGAAAATTGTGGTTTCTTTAAGTCACTTGCTGCATTTCAATTTCCTGGCATCTTATTTTGCTGTGACCACTTCCACCATCACGGTTTCCATTTTTTGCACCTTTTCTTGATAAATGAACACCTACAGTCATAGTTGCAAAAAAAAAAAAAAAAATTTAAACTATTTTCCTGTCATGTACTTTCCAAATCTGTAACACTTAAGAACAAAGCAACTGCTTTTCTCTTCAGACAAAAAAGCAAGGAAATTCTTCTCTAGTATTGCAGGAATTTAAAGAGAGAACATGTCTTTTAAGTGCTGTAACATGCACTAAATGCCATACCTAGGGCTTTTCTACACTTGAAATGCTACAGTGGCACAGGTGTAGCTCTACAGCTGCGCTGCTGTAGTACTTCAGTGTAGACCAGTGGCTTTCAAACTTCTTTTCTGGCGACCCAGTTGAAAAAAATTGTTGATGCCCGCAACCCAACGGAGCTGGGGATGAGGGGTTTGGGGTGTGGGAGGGGCCCAGGGCTGGGGCAGAGGTTTGGGGTGCAGGGGTGAGGGCTGTGGGGTGGGGCTGTGAATGAGGGGTTCAAGGTGTGGGAGGGGTCTCTGGGCTGGGGCAGGGGGTTGGGGTGTGGGAGGGGGTCAGTGCTCTGGGGTGGGGGTGCAGGCAGGCTCTGGTGTGGGGCCGGAGATGAGGGGTTTGGGGTGCAGGAAGGGGCTCCGGGCTTGGGTGGGCTCAGGACTGGGGCAGGGGATTGGGGCGCGGGGTTGGGTCACGGACTTGCCTCCGGCAGCTCCCAGTCAGCGGCGGCAGTTGGGGTGCAGAGGCAGGCTTTCTGCCTGTCCTGGCACCGTGGACCATGCTGAGCTCTGGAAGCGGCCAGCAGCAGGTCCGGCTCCTGGGCGGAGGCGCGCAGGCACCGCCCTGCCCCCCGCCCCCCATGGGCCAGTTCCCGGCCAATGCGGAGCCAGTGCTCGGGGTGGGGACAGCACGCGGAGTCCTGTGCCCCCCCCCGCCTAGGAACCGGACCTGCTGCTGGCCACTTCCAGGGCGCAGCATGGTGTCAGAACAGGTAGGGACTAGCCTGCCTTAGCTGGGCAGCACCGCCGGTGGGACTTTTAATGGCCTGGTCGGCGGTGCTGACCAGAGCCGTCGCAACCCGCGGTTTGAAAACCAATGGTGTAGACACACCTATGCCGATGGAAGGGGTTCTCCCATCAGCATAAGTAATCCACCTTCTCAAGAAGCAGTAGCTAGGTTGACGGAAGAATTCTTTCGTTGAACTAGTTCTGTTTACATCAAGGGTTTAGGATGGCCAAAGTATGTTTCCCAGGGGTGTAGATTTTTCACACCCCCAACTGACATAGCTGGGTCGACTTAATATTTTATGTAGGCCAGGCCCTAGTTGTAACAGTGAAGCTAAAGATACGGTGCAGGTTCAGCAAGCAGCCAGTCAGAGGGCTCAAATTTGCAAGAGGGCTGAAGCTTCTCATGTCCTCACCAGACTGGCTCCAGTCCCAGCTAAAATCCGGTCACTAACAACAACAAAAAAAAAAAAAAAAAAAAAAGTTGGCAACACTGTATATGTATAAGCCAGCTGGAGTTGGCATCCAGTCACTCTTTCTAGCTCTGAGCCTTGAAAGTATATCCCTGGGTGCAGACCTCCTGTCTGGCACCCTTCCTTGGTATGTTTATGAAGTTGGGAATGGGTGATGGAGTGGCTCACTTGATGATTACATATTCTGGTCATTCCCTCTGGGGCACCTGGCATTGGCCCCTGTCAGAAGACAGGATACTGGGCTAGATGGACCTTTGGCCTCACCCAGTATGTCAGTTCTTATGCTCTTATGTGGGACTCAGCAATCCAACCTCTGTAGGCAATTCACTTACTTTAGGCTTGACTGTCAAACCTACTAGCAATAGCAGTGGAAGTGTCTTCTTCCACTAGGAAGTTTGTATGCATGCCTTGTACATTTACTAACATTAATTGACAGATTAAGTTCAAAATGAAACTTCATTTGCCAAGAAAAATTTCTCAGACTCAGAGTAGCTCCAGGTCTGCAAAGGGAATGTAATTTCCTTTATGCAGATATATCCATTTTAATATTTAGAAAAGAAGACAATTCTCTAGAAGCAAAGTTATTCATAACCAGAAGAACGTCTGCAACTCCAGCAAGCCACACATAACAAAGGGTTTAAAAGTGCTTCATGTTTGGTATACTCTGCAATAGATATCTAGTAATATATGAGAGAGAAGTACATATCCTGTGGACCAGGCTGAGATTCCCTAAAATTTCTTGTGATACTTTATATTGCTATCAGAGTTTTAATAATTCAGAACCCTCATCCTTCACATTGCATTTTCCCTTCCTTTCTAGTTTAGAGACAGGCTGCTCTAGTGTTTCTAGTGAAGCTATCTTGCTGAACTTTCAAAATTGTGACTGAGCAGCACTCAAAATGACCAGTTAAGGGCAGGGTTTAGGTTAAAAGCAGCTGAATTATTGGCCGATTGTTAGATCTCAAAGACCACCAGGGAGTAATTTTGCAGTAAAACATTTGAGGGCTCCTTGCATCTTCCTTAAGTGGAGTGTTTCTGGCTTTGTGGTTGTAACATTACTCAAGCCTGCTAAAAGCAAAGTTAAACATCAAAAGGCATAATAAAGAGATGCCAGATGTACTTCAGTGTGTGAAACTGCCAACTTTAACTGTAAAATACTTAATTAAAGCAAACAAAAGAAACCCATAAAGAATATTAGAACATAAATTTAAACATTTGGATTGTACTACCTTTTTATTTATTTTCTTTAATAAACCTAAAGTTTGAGTTAATGCCGAAGAGCAAACACTGTGTCATTAGGTTTTTAGTGTGATAGAGGAACCACCTGCCACACAGCTAGTGGGCTGCTGACAGAATTTTGTACCTAGGCTCCTCCACCATCATCACATGCAATATATTTAAAGGCAATTATTCCAGGGGTTAGACGCAAAAGCTGAATTAACCAGGGGAACAAATCTGTTTTCTTCAACAAAGTCTCTTTAAACTTCCAAAGCAGCAACTAGACTTTAGTACTGACCAACTTGTACAGTAGTTAGTGTAGGTGGTGTCAATTATGCATATATCACCAGAACAGTGCAATGACTCCATTATTAGGCAGTTTAAAATTAACTGTGACATCACCTCTTGTGCCAGCAACTATTCTGAATGCAATATTTAACTGTATTATTAACAGTTATTATAGTGCTACAAAAAAACTCACATAATTGATAAGGTAATTTGAATAACAGCAAATCAGCATCTTGAATCACTATTCTTTCTTCAAATAGAAGACTCATTTAAAAGCAGTCATATTTTAACAAAAAAATTGAGAATAATTACTGGGGGGGGGGCTGTGTGTGTGGGAACTAGTGAAGTATGATGTGGATGTTTGCCATTGTTCAGATAAATGGGTATAAACAGTTGACTGCTGTTTGCAATCGGAATAGCTTGACTTTTGTTTACACCATCACCCATAAAACAGAAACTGCATTTAAAAATAGCCACATGTTGTTCATTGAACATTTTCACTTCAAGCTGCATTTGGTTCATTTCTAAATTATTTTATTGAGCCTGGGTCATGCTAGTGGCTAATAATGGCATATGGAAACTTTTACCTCCTACTTCAAAACCAGGCCAGTCTCAGAGATATGGCACATATATGGCATATGTGAAATGAGTTGAACAGTTCTATTCCTACTAAACAGAAGTGATCATAATAAATAGCTTCAGAGTTGATGCTAATTACATAGTCCACCTCCAATGAAGAGTTAAAAATTCAAATATTTCTTAGGGTGTGGGTTATTAACAAAGAAATTACTAACATAATAAAAAAAAATTCAGCTCAAACTTTTAACAGGGTAGGTAACTGTTACTAGATTTTCCTACTTTAGGACTGCTCAATTCTCATGTAGGATTTTCTCTAGCGAGGCAGTTCCACCTCCATTATGGGTGTGGGGGGTGAGGCTGGTGGTGGTAACAGTAGACCTGCCTAAGACTATGTCTACACTTAAAATCCCACTGTAGCACTTCAGTGTAAACACTTCAGCAATGGGAGGGGTTCTCCTGTTGCTATAGTTAATCCATTTCTCTGAGAGGTGGTAGCTAGGTAGGCAGAAGAATTCTTCTGTCGACTTAGTGCTGTCTACACCAGAGGTTAGGGTGACTTAATTACGTCGTTCGGTGTGTGTTTTTTTCACACCCTTGAGTGACATAGCTGGGTTGTCCTAACTTTTCGGTGTAGACCAGCCCTTAGTGCGTCAGCAGAATTCACTTAACTCTTTTCCATGAGAATCAACGCATGTTTGCATCAGACGAATGCTCTCAGCCTGCTGAAAACACTTTACTAGCAATCTCAGCAAAGAAGCCACAGAATGAACAGGCACTTGTGTGTAGCTTCTCCAGATCAAAGTATCTAGTCTGGGGATAAATCGAATATGGCTGGGGATGCTGATTGTCCAAAGTCACATTCTGATTGGCCAGTTGGGCCTTTTTAGCAGTGTCATAATGCAGTTGTGCATGACTGGGATCTCTTGTTTAAATTTAAAAATGTGCACACAAAATCCCAGTGTCTGTTAATTAGGTGTGGGAATTGTTAAAGCAGGAAAGTAAGGCAAATTGGGGATGAGAGGGATGAAAAGAGGCAGTTGGGGAAGCTGGAAAGGGGTGAGTGAGTTGAAGGAGGAAAAGTGCTAAATATTAAACTGCCTGGTCTCCTTCAAAGTACCAGGCTGCCATTTCAGAAAGTTTGTGGCCCTTTGAGCCACTTTCAACTAATTTTTGGGGTAAAACCTAAGTAGGAACTATTTGATATTCCTTTCTTAAAAAGGTAAAGAAAAGAAAATGAGTTCAGAGTGGCTGTTGCCGCCAAACTGCTGCTGAAGGTGTAGCTGGGTTTCCAATTGGGTCAAATGGGGAGGGCAAAAAAAAAAAAAAATGCAGTAGTACTCTCAATCTCCCTCCACAAAACATTTCCTGTCCACCTGGGTTGCCAAAATGAATCACCATCCAGAGGAGACTGTGTAGATGTTCAAATATGATGAAGCATGTTCAGTTGTGCTCCTAAGCTTTTGCTCCTTCTTGGCTGGAAGTAATAAGTGGTGGTATCTCTCGTACACTTTTCTCTCATGGCACCAAAATGAGCCATCATTCACAGCAGATTGGCAGATCTTCATATTATGGTGGTCTGTTGTCGTCTTTTTTTTTTTTTTTTTACATGTTTTGTTCAGTGGTGAAATAGTTAACAATTTTTATCATTGGGCATCTGAATTAACATCCCCTTAAGAAGAATGGGGCAGTTCATGTTTACAACTCTTGTTTAAGACTCTGTTTAGCCTCAGGTGGATGTAACTGTATTGGTTACACTCAGGTCACTTTTTAAAGGTGGTGCTTGCAACTGTAACAGCTAGAGAATAGCACTTTTAAAAAAATTAAATCTGAGAATCTGGAGAACACTATGTCCGAGGGAAATATTACCGGTATGCTATACTACTGTGACACTCCCAATTCAAGTCAAGTTTCTGGGAGATAGGGTGAAATTTGAAAAGAAAAATATATTAACAAATATATTTAACATAGAAGAGAGTGCATATAATCTCTTCTCTACCTAATATTGAGTTCACTTCAATAAATATTGTGGTGCATGTTACCTTTTGAATCATAGATGCTAGTCCATCAAAGAGGCTTTCAAGACCTGATGACAATTGTGACTGAAGAAAAAATCAGCATACAGTGAATTAAAATGTGTATTCATTTTATTTCTATCTGAATTGATTACTTGACATTTACAGTTAATAAAACTTTACCTGATTTTTTTCTTAAAAATATGAGGATAGTTGAGATCTTAAAAGCTATACAAAATGTTGATTGACAAGACCGTTACTATATCAACCATGTATTGCAAGAAAACCACAAAATTATCTGCTAACAGCCCATGTGAATCACAAGCTGCAACTTCAGAAGTAGATCAGTTAAAAAGATTGTTCTTATGCTGTAGTGGGCCAGATGACTGCCTTACACACTTCCAAAAGAGGAAAGCCTACGTGGCTTAGTTGAGGATGCAGTAATCCCACACAGTGTGCCACTTCAACAAAGATTTCTAGGAGGAGAAATTCTAGTAATTCTTAAGAATGGTTTGTGCTCCATAAAATGAAACTTGTACAAAAAATTTCCTTGGTGTAGCTTGTCCTTTCCATCTTGTTAATCATAAACATGAATTCATCAACTAACGGAATGGATTCATTGTGATTGCTACAAAAGGAACATATAACCCCTGATCCTGCAACTGGCTTTAGTTGGATGGCCCACATGCCCCACAGAGTCTTCTCTTCTAGAGCCAGTTTAAGACCAGGGCCTAAAATGGTAAAATAATTATGAAAAATGAAAATTACTATTTAGGAGTCTAATGGCCTAAGAAACAGAAGATTTCATTCACATTTTGACTGACAGTCCTCAATGGTCAGATGATCCTGAACAGGGTTATACTGTAATGCCAGCATCATAATCTGTTTTGTTCTCTGAGCTGGTCTTTCAAGGAAGTTTGTGTCTATATGAGACAGTTTTTCTGACAGCATGTGACTCTGTGTTGCTTGTTTTCTTAGGTGATAAAAGGTCAGAATGTACCTATTCTATGGCAGATTATAGCTACTTTATACTGAGAATTTACCCTTCTAAATTGATGAATGTGGGTGCTTTATATTTGCTCTTAAAGCATTTTAACATTCTTATATTTGTTAGTGATTCCTCTGAATTGTCTACAGTACATGTTTTATGAGCCAAATAAAATGTTGATCTAGGCATATTTTCTATAGACAGACAAATTGGATTAAAATAACATCATGGCCCAGATTGTAATAAACCCCAAAATACTGAGCAGAAGGAAGGAATTCACCTGTTGAAAAAGGAAAAACATTAACAACTCTAGGCCAGTCAGTGTTCAGGTCTAGTGCTTTTGTGAAACCAATGAGTATTTTGAGCAGTATCTTCTTTTGGTGGGGTAATCAGATGATTTTTGGTTTGAGGGATATGATTTGAAGAAAACTATTTTGAGAGATTTCTTCTTCAGAGACTCAAATGGGGTAGAGGGGGAGCAGGAACTGGACAAGCATGTGTGTGGTGGGTTTTGTTTTGTTTTTTAAAAGCCTTCAAGTGCTGTGTGAGATAATTACTAATACCATGTTCTTCCAGAACCAGGAATGACTGGCGCAGATACGGTTACAATGATAAAACCTCCTTGTGGAGGGAGGTAATTAAAGCTGTTTGTATGAGAAGTCAAACAGCCAATAGTCTTGACTGAAATTTGATTTAAAATGGTCAAATCAGGGCCAGAGAATAAATGATAGAGAAGTAGCTACAGTAGAATCTTTAGTGGATAATTTAGTTATCACAGATTGGAATATATTCATTCTTCACAAGTTTCATGGGAGCTGATTAAAAACAAATAAGAGATCATAAAATTCTTAGATCTAAGGCAGGGGTCTGCAACCTTTCAGAAGTGGTGTGCCGAGTCTTCATTTATTCACTCTGATTTAAGGTTTCGCGTGCCAGTAATACATTTTAACGTTTTTAGAAGGTCTCTTTCTATAAGTCTATAATCTATAACCAAATTATTGTATGTAAAGTAAATAAGATTTTTAAAATGTTTAAGAAGTTTCATTTAAAATTAAATTAAAATGCAGAGCCCCCCCGGACTGGTGGCCAGGACCCGGGCAGTGTGAGTGCCACTGAAAATCAGCTCGCGTGCCGCCTTCGGCACGCGTGCCATAGGTTGCCTACCCCTGATCTAGGGCTAAAACCATCTCTGGATAATCCCTTAAAGTAATAGACAACAGGGATTTGTGGTCTGCTAAAAGGACTGGAATGGAGCATTTCATATTGATTGTTTTGAAGAATGGATTTCATCCCCACTAGAATTGAATGGTAAATAAGATCCAGTTTTTCTAGTGCAAAAGTGTGGAATCTCACAGCAGAAAATGAAATTGCTGTGACAAGCACATATGGGAAGACTATAAAGTTTCTGACTTGTACAATAGGTACTGGATAATGATGACTGTGGGGAAGCAGACTCTGAAAACTACAGCTGTTAGTGATCTTCCCAAGTAAAAAGAACAAGCTGTTGCCAATTAAGGGCCCGACTTTGCAAACTGTTTCATGAGAAGAGTAGTCTTTACTCACATGAGGAGTCCCATTTAAAGTTAGTGGAACTACTTGTGTGAGAAAGGACTCCTCCCTAGAGTCAAGGTTTGCGCAATTGAACCCTAAATGTGCATTGCAAGTAAAAAGTGATGGCTGTGTTGTTGCTATCCCTGGTTAAGTGATGGTAACTTTTCAAAGTAAAACTTATTTTTTCATTTATGAATCATTAATACACCTCTACCTCGATATAACGCTGTCCTCGGGAGCCAAAAAATCTTACCGCATTATAGGTGAAACCATGTTATATCGAACTTGCTTTGATCCACCAGAGTGTGCAGCCCCGCCCCCCGGAGCACTGCTTTACCGCGTTATATCTGAATTCGTGTTATATCGGGTCATGTTATATCGGGGTAGAGGTGTACATGGGTTTTTCACAAAGGGTTCTAAAGTCAGACTTTGATGATGAAGACACTGTGAGCTAAGAGCCTTTAGAACAGTTGGAAAAAGTTCTAACTGCATAGTTTTTGTTTCTTATTTAAAATATCTAATTCCCATTTGTACTGTATTGCTTTAAAGATTAATTAATTGTATTGGCTATTTCCGCTAAGCGGTAATATATCCCAAGAGTGGCATGACCTGTACAGCTTCGTTCTCTTCTCTTCTCTCCTGATTCCAACCCTCTGCTGTTGATCCAAGAAGAGTTTGATTATTTCTGCACTTGTAATGTCAGACATAATTCAGCCCATGGTCTTCCACAGTTGTCCTAAGTTCATTTGCATACTAATTTATTTAATAGCTTGTACTGGAAAGGGCAAGATCAATGCTGCTTGACTGTTTCTGCACCATCCTCTCCTCTGCATTCCCTTCTCCTCTGCCATCCCTCTGCTGGTGGTCTATAAAGAGTCAGTATTGGGTGCTGGGCCTGAGATTAAAGGTAAATCAGCTAATTGTAACCCTCCACCTCTTCTCCCTCGCGCCCCCCCCCCAATTTATCATGTATTATTCATTGGCACAATCCCCCTTTCATTTCCGTGACATACAATGCTCTTCATTTATTTACTTGGTTCCCTTCCGTACTGCACCTTTTTTTAATTTAACAAAATTGATTTTTTTTTTAAGTATCCAGTATTTGATCCACATTGTTTTAATGGTCTGAAACAGCTACAGAAATAAGTGGTTTTGAATTACCATTCTCCCACCCAAATGAATCCGAGAGCCATAATATTTGGTTATCCCCTCTCACAAACTTTGTTAAAAAACATGCTGGCATGGCTGGAGGTGGCATGGGGGTCAACAAAACTGAGGGGAAAATCTTCCCCCCTCCTTCCCACCTTGCCTGGTTAAACATTCCAAAGCAAAAGAAAAACATGGTTGAGATGGGCTAGTCTTTCTACAGCAATATTCAGACAAGAATAAGTCTTGGAGCATGTTCTTCTCTATGGAAGGTGAAACAGTCTGAGCATTTTCTTATCAAAAAACAAAAACGACCAACAGTGTATTCACATTTAGTTGCTTCAAGTTTGGAAACTGTAGAAAAGGCAAAAATCAGAGCTTTTGTTTTGTATATGAATCAATCTATGCAGTTCTAATCTAATAAAGAGATTTTTAGACTCCCTCACCTCCCTGACAGTCTGTTCATTACTTAAAGATGTCCCTTTTCCCCAAGCAGTGGTTTATACTATGTAGACTGTACATTTCTATAAGACTTGGAACACTGGGGAAGTTCCAGAAGACTGCAAGAAAGCTAATGTTCCAATATTTTAAAAGGATAAATGAGATGACTGGGTAATTATAGGCCTATCAGTCTGACATTGATCCCGGGCAAGATAATGGCGCAGCTGATACAGGACTCGTTTAATAAAAAAATGAAAGGAGAGTAATATAATTAATGAAAATAAACATGGGTTTACGGAAAATAGAACCTGTCAAATTAACTTGATTTTTTTTTGAGATTACAAGTTTGGTTGATAAAAGGTATTAGTGTTGATGTAATAGACTTCTCTAAGGTATTTGACTTGGTACTGAATGGTATTTTGATTATAAAGATATAAGATTAATATGGCACACATTAAATGGCTTAAAAGCTGACTCGTTTCAAAATGTAATCATAAATGGGGACTCATAATTGAATGGGTGTGTTTCTAGTGTGTGTGGGGGTCCTACTGCAATTCTGTCTTGGGCTTATGCTATTTAACATTTTTTATTAATGGCCTGGAAGAAAACATAAAATCATCACTGATGGAGTTTTCAGATAACCCAAAGATTGGAAGAGGGGTTAATAATGAAGAGAGGAAGGGTCTCTGATACCGAGCAATCTGGATCGCTTGGTAAGCTGGGCTCAAGCAGACTGTGTGTGTTTTTAATATGGTTAAAAGCAAAGTCTTACATCTAGGAACAAAGAATGTAGGCCATACTTACAGGCTGGGGTACTCTACCCTAGAAAGCAGTGACTCTGAAAAAGATCTAGGGGTCGTGGTGAATAATCAGCTGAACATTAGCTCCCAGTGTGATGCTGTGGCCAAAAGGGCTGATGCACTCCTTAGATTCCCCTGCTTATGCATCCCAAGTAGGATCAGAGAGGTTATTTTACCTCTATATTTGGTACTGGTGTGACCACTGCTGGGATCCTGTGTCCGGTTCTGGTGTTCACAGTTCAAGAAGGATATTGACAAATTGGAGGGGGTTCAGAGAAAAGCCACGAGAATGATTAAAGGGTTAGAAAACATGCCTGATAGTGATTGATTCAAGGAGCTCAGCCTGTTTAATTTAACAAAGAGAAGGGATGACTTGATTACAGTCTATAAGTATCTACATGGGAAACAAATATTTAATAATGGACTCATCACTCCAGCAGAAAAAGGTATAACAAAGTCCAATGGCTGAAAGTTGAAGCTAGGCAAATTCAGACTAAAAATAAGGTGTAGATTTTTAACATTGAGAGTAATTAACCATTGGAATAATTTATCAATGGTCATGGTAGATTCTCCATCACTGACCATTTTAAAATCTGGATTGGATGATATTCTAAAAAGAATAGTTTTGGGGGAAGTTTTATGGGCTGATGGCCTGTGTATATAGGAGCTCAGACTAGATGATCACAATGGTCCCTTCTGGCCTCGGAATCTATGAAACGTTAGTTGAGTGTTATTTCAACAGCTCCACCAGCCCATTGAGTTGCATTGCATCAACTGTACTGTTCCTGTGTTTTTGGGAGGAAGGACAACTCAGGCCTGGTCTACACTAACCCCCAAATTCGAACTAAGGTACGCAACTTCAGCTATGTGAATAACGTAGCTGAAGTCGACATACCTTAGTTCGAACTTACCGCGGTTCAGACGTGGTCCACATGCGGCAGGCAGGCTCCCCGTCGACTCTTCGGTACTCCTCTCGCCGAGCTGGAGTACCGCAGTCGACGGCGAGCGCTTCCGGGATCGATTTATCGCGTCCAGACCAGACACGATAAATCGAACCCGGAACTTCGATTGCCAGCTGTCGAACTACCGCGGTAGTGTAGACCTGGCCTTAGTCTCAGAGGGAAATTTCCTTCCTGTAATGAGGTTCATTGCTTAGTTACAGCACTAAGGGTGGAGTTTCATTAAAGAGGTGGTAATAGAAAGACAAAGCAGGGAAAATGAACCTGAAGATTTACTATATTTGTTGCGGTTCATGGAATAGGGGAAATTAATTCCTACAAGTGTTTTTAAAAAGTCTGTTTAAACAGGCCAGCCACTTCCTGTGTGGCTGGCTGACTCCCTTGTGGCCTAGAGTCATGCTATAGGCAGCCTGACTCAGTTTTCACTCTTGTAGTACTGAAATAAAACTTCGTCAGGTTTTTCTTAATGAAAAATTCCTTTCCTTAAGGGCTGGGTTTATTAATATAAAATAAACTTCAAATAAAACACAGAATCCCAAACAAAGTCCATTCACAGATCTGTCCAAAACAAAGATGTCTCTTCTTCCTTCCAGACCTTCCTGCCCAGGGAGATTTGCAGTCTCCCCCAGGCCTCTCTGCCTGAGCTCAGGGTCATTCCCTGCAGGAGCCTTTCTTCACTCTCTGTTGACTCTGCTATACTTCACAGCTTTCCCCTTCACTGCAGCCACCTGCTGTCCTTTATAGGGAATTTCCTGATCTTCCCTTATGTGTGCCTTATTCTGTAATCAGGGCTGCTAGCCCCAGCCATTAAAGGGTGAGCCACTCTGTTACAATGTGAAATAGGCTCTTCAGAGTTATCATTTCTTATTTTTATTGGAATTTAGCTTATCCGAATTTATTGGGTGAAATAGGGTCAAATGACACACGGAACTCCTTATTTTTTTCCATTGCTGGTGCCACAGGACCCTCTGTTGCTTCTCCCAGTAGTGTTTCAAGTGTTTTTTCCTGGTTGGTGGACATGGACACAAGAAAATATGTTTTTGGTATGATGCATCTCTGTTTATTTTGGTAGATGCATTATCTTTTGTAAGGTTAAATTTGAAACCATTGTGAAAACAAATGATAAAACTTTGTATTTGTCCTAGAATGTTTTTAAAATTTTCAATCGTGAATATGTAGTGGTAGTACTCTGTAGTTCTCTAAATCCCTATAGAGGCCCTGTGAAAGTTAGGGACAGGGAGGATTGTTGCCTTTAAAAGTTGTGTACTCTCCCACAGTCCTTTAGAATGGCAAATGAGGATTGGTATCTTCTCCAGTAATTCTGAGCAGGAAGTAAGAGTGGTCTTGAATTCTTGCTATTCAAGCTAAACCTTTGCTGGCCTCCAAACAGTTCAGTGGTATTTGTAACAAATCCATGTTACTATGAAAAAAAAGCCTATTGGATGAATACAAGAATATTAAGTGAAATTTAAAATGAGCTTGTTAGGGTCATTATAAGGTCTTGTATGCTGATATGGGAACAGATGCTGTATTTAAAAGGACATCTGTTTTGGGGTTTTGTTTGTTTTTGTTTTGTTTTGCTAAAAGCATATAAACATCACTAGTGAAATGAGATCTCCTGTCCCCTCAGTTTATTCTGGTTTTACCTTCCATTGACTGCATCAGTAGTAGAAATGTGTAATCTTTAGGTCAGAGTGCTGCGTGCATTTCTTCCCTGTTTAAGGAAGGCTTGGTATAAGCATGGGGTGTGATGAGACTTGATCACTTATGCTGGTAAAGAATAAGGTCATCTCCAAGTATGTTCTGCCCACACTGAGCTGGTTCCCAGACACTGAAGCCTGTTTGAGAATTCAGTATTCTCAGTATTCAGTGTGACGCTCTGTACCTCAGGGGTGCTGGGTGTTCCCCCATGTTCATCCTTGTAAAATGATTGTGTGGTATACAGTGCAAAGTTTGTCATGTCGGGTGTCTTCGGAAGGCTCATGTTGCACTGAGCATTGTTGTTATAGTAATATTATAGGTTATAATTTCATGTATGTAGTTATGAGGCTGAAAATGTATCCTCGTGGCTTAAAATAAGCCCAGGCAAAAACTCTCCAAGAGCAGAGAGGCAGTTCACACCTCATCAGGGCAGGTATGGGACAAACCCAGCCCAGCCTCATAGGAACAAAGGACACTGGCCTAGGCAGCAACAAAATAATCTGTTTGAGTGAGTCACCCCCCTTCCTTTGGTCAGTAAGGGACTGCAATGAGGTAATGCTCACCTGACTCTGAAGTGGGGGGGAGGGGGGGAGAAGCCAAGAGGGAAGAAAGAACATGATAAAAGGGAGAAGCATTTGCCATGTTCTCTCTCTCTCCCACCTACATCTACAGACACCACACCAAGCGACTGAAGCGCTGATCAAAGGGGAGAACCTGGCTGAAGAGCAACCAGCCAGCCTGTGGTGAGAAGCATCTGAGTTTGTAAGGGTATTGAAAGTGTTAAGATCAGCTTAGAATGCATTTTGCTTTAATTTCATTTGACCAAATCTGACTTGTTATGCTTTGACTTATAATCACTTAAAATTTATCTTTGTAGTTAATAAATCTGTTTGTTCTACCGGAAGCAGTGCGTTTTGGTTTGAACTGTGTCCGAGACTCCCCTTGGAATAACAAGCCTGGTACATATCAATTTCTTTGTTAAATTGACAAAGTCATATAAGTTTGCAGCATCCAGCGGGCATAACTGGACATTGCAAGATGGAGGTTCCTAGGGTTGTGTCTGGGACTGGAGATATTGGCTAGTGTCATTTGTTTGCAAGTAGCTGGGAGCAGCTTACATGCCACAGGCTGTGCGTGAACAGCCCAGGAGTGGGGGTTCTCACAGCAGAGCAGGGTAAGGCTGGCTCCCAGAGTCAAGGATTGGAGTGATCTAGCAGATCACTGGTCCAGATAACACCAGAGGGGAAGGTCACAATGTGAAGTTTCTTGTTTTATATAGCTGGCTCAGGACTCTATATGAACTAGCCTATTCACTTTGAATTGATGTACATAATATCTCAGAGCCTGCTGGGACATTTTCCGGTCTAAAAATATCCTTGTACAGCAGCTTTTTAGTTTTTCCTAATTTATAAAGTTTTCAGGAAGGTTAATGCTATAATTAAATTACTAGGTTTCCAACTAACACTGGGTGGTTTTTCAAGAATTTTCCAGGGAAGTGGTGGATAGATAAGAGAGTTTGCAATTCATATAGTGCTCAGATATATATTGTCTTAAAATATATAACTTCTTATGATGCACTTTAACACAATAAACTGTTTGTATATTAACAATATAATTTCCACCTAATACTATGAGTGCTTCACAGTTATATTGCAGACTGCACACAGGGAATATGTGATGCCTTTTGAAGAATTTTTTTTGCATTTAATTTCAAAATGAATTTGGGAAAATAACAAAATATATTACCTTCATGGTGAGAGGCAAAGCAAAAATCAAAAATTGAATAAAGCCCAGGTATAAGTATTGAATGCCCCTGCTGAGCAGGTTGTGGGGAGGCATTTCATGCAAAAATTCATTAACTATTGTTTTTATTTATTTTTTAAGGGAAAATCCTCTTGGTACTTCCTGGTTCACAAAAAGCATCCAAGAAAGTAATTTCATTAAGTCAAAAGTATCTGCTACTGATCGTGTTCAGTTTTCATATAAAATTGTCAGGTCTTGTAAGAGGAATGGAGTTCACGGAAAGTGCATGAAATACCACTTGTGCATTTGGGTCCTTATATTAGAATAGTATCTGCGCATGCAGCCCCTTGCACCTCTGGGGGAGCCCCATTGACTTCAAGGTAGCTTGGATCAAGTTTTAGGCTTGGCAGCTTATGTAGCTATGGTGTGGACTGATTGCTTGTTTGAATATTAGAAGTAAGCTACTGTGAATGCCCTCTGTCTTTTCCTCCCACTTAGGCTTCCAGAATTTGCTTGTTCAACTTATAGGAACACCATCCATTTGAATAATGCTTCTTTCTGAACTTTTTTTTTTATCTACTGTTATTGCAAGGAACACGTAAGATTACAACAACTATAAAAAGAGGGAAGGAAAAATAATGTTCCTTTCAGTTTAATTTGACAGTTCTTGATGTATTATTAGGTTCACTGTTTTACCTGTTTAGTCAGTCAGTTTCCCTTTTGTGAGTGTGGATCTTTCATACAGCAACACAGAAGAGAAACCATTTTAAAAATTAGGAAAATGTGTGCAGCCACAAAGATTGGTGCAGGTACTTGGGCAGGCATAATATACAAAATAGCTTTTTAATTCTCTTCTACAATTGATATTTCAAGTTGTTAGTATCCCTCTGACTGCTTGTTTTTCTAGATTTCACCTGGCTACCGTCCCTCTTACCTTTTGAATATTAGAGTAGTTCTCTCACTCTCCTTTCATCTTTATCTTTGTGATACTTGGCTTCCTTTTCTGTTGCCTATCTCAGTTGGAATTACCAGTTAGAGAGATGATACCATAACTCAGCCTGGGCCTCATTCTCCTGGATGAAGGGAAGATAAACTGATTCTCCTCTCAGTTATGCTGGTTTTACACTGATGCAACGCCATAGACATCAGTGCAGTTACTCATGCTTCTCAACATCATAAGTGAGAGAACAACCAGGCACGGCATGTTAGCATTGTTATACAGCCTCTGTTCTTCTGGTCCACTCCAATATTCTGTAATTCCTTTCATAATATGATGTTACATTCCACCTATATTGAAAGAATTCCTATTTTTAAAGAGCTTTAAAAACCTCTTCTGAGCTAATCTTATTTTTCATATTTCCATGGTGAAATGCTAAACAAAAGACATACTCTATTTATAGAAAATTTATTTCTGTCCATTGCTTATTTAGATATATTGTTACAAAGATTGCGCTATTGTATAGCTGATATTTAAAATGCTTTCCTCCATCACCTCTCCAAGGTGGATGCCTGTCTATTTTGATTCTGGTACCCATGAGCCTTAATTACTTTAAATTAAACATTTTCTTATAGTGTCCTCGAGCCAATAAAAAATACTTTAAAGAACATCATATAAAGGATTGTTTATTTTTTGATAAAAGTCATAATGAAATCACATGCTTGAGCTCGTAACTTCTGTCCTTTGCTGGGAATTCCTGACTTGAAAGTTTCAGATAGATATGTTCTTTTTATACCTCTTACGTGCTACTGAAAGTTTTTCTTAAAATTCAACATAGAAATCAACTTTTATTCCATACTTCACAAAGAGAAAAGTCAGTTCCTACAGACAAAGGTATTTACTTTATTTTATTTTTCTACTATACTATATATAAAACAATTCTAACTTGCTTTGTCTTCATCAGAATATTTGTTGGAGTTTGTATATATGTGGAGGAAAGATTACCCACAAAAATTGTTCTGATATTTTGTTTAATTTGCTTCTCTCTTTTTCTCTCTCTCGATTAGACATGGCATGTGGTGTTTTATTAGAACATCAAAAAATATCTGAGAAGGAAACCCTGACATACCATAAAAGATGCACTGTAAGGGCTGGTTCCCTGATTTCTCAGGTATCATTGTGGAATTTAAGAATTTTTCCTCTGACTACAGATTTCCTCACATTTTTCCTCATACTATTCACAGACTGTGATCCTGATTATTTGCTCAATAACCAAGACAATTTTTGCAACACAGCTAGGTCCAAAGCTTGGGGCAGGGGTAAATTTTGGAGTGGTTTCTCGGCATGTAATATTTACTTCAGTTGGTGCTCTATGCTAAAGTTGACACCTGTGGGGCCCAAAGTGGAAACTAAGTTTCATTCACAACTTATGAATGACGTCTTATTCTCTCTCTTAGGGCCGCTCTTCTCTTTCCCAAGAGTAAATTCAATTCAGAATCAGACTTACTTGTTCATGTTACACTATAAATATTCTTTGGATTCCCCTCACCAACACTCACTCACAAATATATATTAGCTAAGAAACTGGTTTCCACAAAGGTTTTCTTCTAGAGTGTTTGTGTGTGTGTTTTTTGGTGTAGCAGAATGCTAGTTATTTTTTCAACAACTTTCTCTCCCTGCCAGTGCTTCCCCACCTCAGTCTCTTTTCGGTGTTTTCTCGCATATGTAGCAGCAAACTATATGCTGTTAGCCTAGTGAGCTTTGCTTTCTTGCATAGGAGTTGATATGAGGCACACAGGGCCGGCTCCAGGCACCAGCTGACCAAGCACGTGCTTGGGGTGGCACCTTGTAAGGGGCGGCCAACCTTGGGGTGGCGGGGGGCGCTCGGGTTTTGTTTGTTTTGTTTTGTTTTGTTTCGGTGGGGCGGCACTCGGGGGTATTTATTTATTTATTTTGGTTCGGCCGGGCGGCGCTCAAGGTTTTTTTGTTGTTGTTTTTGTTTCGGCGGCGTGGCACTCGAGGGGGGGAGGGTGTTTTGGCGGGGCGGGCCGGCGCTCGGGGGGGGGGGGTGTTTTGGTGGGGCAGGGCGGCGCGGCGCTCAGGGGGGGTGTTTCGGCAGCGCTCGGGGGTGTGTGTTTCGGCAGGGCGGCGTGGCGCTTGGGGGGGGTGTTTCGGCGGGGGGGTGTTTCGGCAGCGCGGAGCTCGGGGGGGTGTTTCGGCGGCACGGCGCTCGGGGGAGTGTTTCAGCGGAGGTGTGTTTCGGCGGTGCAGCGCTCAGAGGGGGTGTTTTGACGGCGCGGCGCTCGGGGGGGGTGTTTTGGCAGGGCGGCATGGCGTGGCGTTCGGGGAGGGTGTTTCGGCGGCACGGTGCTCGGGGGAGTGTTTCGGCGGGGGTTGTTTCGGCGGCACGGCGCTCGGGGGGGGGTGTTTCGGCAGGGCGGCATGGTGTGGCGCTCGGGGGGGGGGGGGTGTTTCGGCGGCACGGTGCTCGGGGGAGTGTTTCGGCGGGGCGGCGCAGTGCAGCGCTCGGGGGGTGTTTCGGTGGCGCAGCGCTCGGGGGGGTTGTTACGGTGGGGCGGCGCTCTTTTTTTTTTTTTTTTTTTTTTTTTTGCTTGGGGCGGCAAAAAAGTTAGAGCCAGCCCTGGAGGCACATCAACTTTCTCTGATGAGGAGGTGCTGAAGGTGCCCTCGGTTCAAAGTAGTAGTCTCGTCACACCGCTACATTCTCATTGCAAGTAAACTTGTTTTCATCTAGACTCACACAGTGGTAGAAATAAACAAAGTTTGGCTCCTTATAAAATGGCATCATTCTTTATTTTTCAGTAGCTCAGCTTTCTTCTCTAGTAAATTCTTTCATCAGCTCTCACTTGTGTTAATCCAGGTGTTGACTAGGTTCTGGGATTAACTGCACTCCTAAGGCTGCTTATACTCAAAATACCCAGAGGAACCTATGAGGGGGGAAAAACAAGTTTGTTAGCATATGAATCAAAAAAGTTCCCCCTTAAGCATTCATAGATTCATAGTTGTTTAAGGCCAGAAGGGAATAGTTTGATCTTCTAGTCTCATCTCCTGCACAACTCTGGTGATAAGACTTCCCTGAATTAATTACTGCTTGAAGTGCAATTTCTGTGCTTGAACTAGAGCACATATCTTTAAAAACAAAACAAAACAAAAACAAAAAACCAAACTTGTTTTAAAAATTGTCAGTGATGGAAAATCCACCACAACCTTGGTAAATTGTCCAATGATTGCTTAGCCTCATGGTTAAAAAGGTACTTACTTCTAGTCTGAATTTGTCTACTTTCAGCTTCCAGGTATTAGTTTTTGTTATACCGTTTTCTGCACTCAAAAACAAAACAATGTAAAACTTTACAGCCTATAAGTCCACTCAGTCCTACTTCTTGTTCAGCCAATTGCTAAGACAAACAAGTTTGTTTACCTTTACGGGAGATACTGCTGACTGCTTCTTATATACAATGTCACTTGAAAGTCAGAACAGGCGTTCGTTTTTGTAGCCGGCATTGCAAGGTATTTACATGCCAGATTCGCTAAAGACTCATATGTCCCTCCATGCTTCAACCACCGTTCCAGAAGACATGCATCCATGCTAGTGACAGGTTCTGCTTGATAACAATCCAAAGCAGAGCGGACCGACGCATGTTCATTTTCATCATCCGAGTCAGATGCCATCAGCAGAAGGTTGATTTTCTTTTTTGGTGGTTTGGGTTCTGTAGTGTCCGCATCGGAGTGTTGCTCTTTTCAGATATCTGAAAGCATTCTCCATACCTCGTCCCTCTCAGATTTTGGAAGGCATTTCAGATTCACATTCTTTGCGTTTTGTCAAATCTGCTGTGAAAGTGTTCTTAAAATGAACATGTTCTGGGTCATCATCCGAGACTGCTATAACATGAAATATATGGCAGAATGTGGGTAAAACAGAACATGAGACATACAATTCTCCCCCAAGGAGTTCAGTCACAAATTTAATTAACGCATTATTTTTTATCGAGCATCATCAGCATGGAAGCATGTCCTCTGGAATGGTGGCTGAAGCATGAAGGGACATATGAATGTTTAGCATATCTGGCACATAGATACTTTGCAACGCCGGCTACAAAAGTGCCATGTGAACGCCTGTTCTGACTTTCAGGTGATATTGTAAATAAGGCCTGGTCCACACTAACCCCCCCACTTCGGACTAAGGTACGCTGTGACGTTGTGCAGTCTATATGGTTTTATAAAAACATGATAATAAGTGAATATAATGTAACTGGGATAGTTTTATAAAAATTTGATAATAAGTGACTATAATGCAAATGGGATATGCTTCGTGCAAAAGGTCTCTTGTAAGGTATCATTACAAAGCTTATAATCTACTGAGTATCTACTGAGCTTATAATCATCTGATTTGTATAAATGTACCACTCTTGTATCTAAAACTAGAAATATAAAATGTAACTCTGAGGGCCTATTGTAATTATGTAAAGTGTGGGCCACTAATGATGGTTTGGAATCTTGATGACTCCCATTGTCTGCAGATGGCTGTTTACCTGTGAGTCTCCCTGTATATGTGTGTGCTGGCAAGTAAGTAATGAATTCTTGCAGTGACATGTGATCATGTCACCTGAACTGGAATCCATCTTTAACCTGGTGCTTTTCCAGTGAGGGGGGGGTGGAAACCCAGAGGGACAAAGGGTTCCCGCCTTATGCAAAAGATATATAAAGGGGTGGAACAGAAGAGAGAGAGAGAGAGGAGCCATCATGAAGAATCCCCTAGTTATCACCTGAGCTGCAACAGGAGCTGTACCAGGGGAAAGAATTGTGCCCAGGCCTGGAAGGTGTCCAGTCTGAGGAAAAACTTACTGAAGCATCTCTGAGGGTGAGATTATCTGTATTCAGTTTGATTAGACATAGATTTGCGCATTTTATTTTATTTTGCTTGGTGACTTACTTTGTTCTGTCTGTTACTACTTGGAACCACTTAAATCCTACTGTCTGTATTTAATAAAATCACTTTTTATTTAGTAATTTACTCAGAGTATGTATTAATACCTGGGGGAGTAAACAACTGTGCATATCTCTCTATCAGTGTTATAGAGGGTGAACAATTTATGAGTTTGCCCTGCATAAGCTTTATGCAGGGTAAAACGGATTTATTTGGGTTTAGACCCCATTGGAAGTTGGGCATCTGAGTGCTAGAGACAAGCACACTACTGTGAGCTGTTTTCAGGTAAACTTGCAGCTTTGGGACAAGTGATTCAGACCCTGAATCTGTGTTAGAGCAGACTGGAGTGTCTGGCTCAGCAAGACAGAGTGCTGGAGTCCTGAGCTGGCAGGGAAAACAGAAGCAGGGGTAGTCTTGGCACATCAGGTGGCAGCTCCCAAGGGGGTTTCTGTGATCAACCCGTCACAGTCGCAAATTCAGCTACGTTAATAACGTAGCTGAATTCGAAGTACCTTAGTCCGAACTTACCGCAGGTCCAGACGCGGCAGGCAGGCTCCCCCGTCGATGCCGCATACTCCTCTCGCCGAGCTGGAGTACCGGCGTCGACGGCGAGCACTTCCGGGATCGATCCGGGATCGATTTATCCCGTCTAGACAAGACACGATAAATCGATCCCAGAAGATCGATTGCCTGCCGCCGAACCAGGAAGTAAGTGTAGACGTACCCTAAGAAGCAGTCAGCAGTATCTCCCGTAAAGGTAAACAAACTTGTTTGTCTTAGCAATTGGCTGAACAAGAAGTAGGACTGAGTGGACTTGTAGGCTCTAAAGTTTTACATTGTTTTGTTCGAGTGCAGTTATGCAATGACAAAAAAAAATCTACATTTGTAAGTTACACTTTCACGATGAAAAGATTGCACTACAGTACTTGTATGAGGTGAATTGAAAAATACAATTTTTTATCATTTTTACAGTGCAAATATTTGTAATAAAAAATAATATAAAGTGAGCACTGTACACTTTGTATTCTGTGTTGTAATAGAAATCAATATATTTGAAAATGTAGAAAAACATCCAAAAATATTTATAAATTTCAATTGGTATTCTATTGTTTAACAGTGCCATTAATCACGATTAATTTTTTAATCGCAGTTAATTTTTTTGAGTTAATCGCGTGAGTTAACTGCGATTAATCGACAGCCCTAGTAATTTATATGATTAAAAATTAGCATACATATTTAATACACTTGTACTTTTTCAACACCTTTTGCTATTAAATTCATGGGTTAGGACCATTTTAGTATACTTTTTGCTGTCATGATACAAATTTTAACATTTTAAAATATAAAATTATTTTTACTGAAATCACAGGGGTGTGTGTATGTGCGTGCATACACCTACGTATAAAAAGAGACATTTAAACAATAAATTGCACAGGATGCAATTAAGGCTAAGCTTCTCTCTCCCCCACCAGCACCACAACCACCACCGCCACCAGTTCAGACTATTCATGTGTGGGTTTATTTATGCTAGGAGAGGGCACTTACCCACAGGCAGAGCACTTTCCAAAGTATGTCAAGCCCTGATATCTAACCCCACCCCTCACTTTCCCCTACACTTTTATATTTATGGATGTTTGTTCATATATATTTAATGGGATTCAGGTTTCCACTTTAAGCAGTATTGACCAGTATTGGGCTTGTTTACACTTAAATTACCTAAGCCAACAGGAGGGCTTCTTGAGAGATCTCCCATTAACCAAGCGCTGTCTACACTAGGAAATTAGGTAAGTTTAATTGCATCGCTGCGTGTCACCCCTGAGCTATGTAGTTATACCGACTTAATTTCTTAGTGTAGATCAGGCCTAAAATTTTCAGCTATATCAGGGACCAACCTTCTGTGCATAATTTGGCAATTCTTTGCAAAAGTGATATGATGTGTACAATACATTAATTTGGCTACAACTTGCTGTTCTCTCACTGTAAACATTATAGTATGATTTGTTGTTTTCCTCTGAGACAGTAAATTCTTCTTCGAGTGATTGCTTATATCGATTCCAATTAGGTGTGCACGTGCCGCGTGCACAGTCGTCGGAAAGTTTTTCCCTTAACAGCTCCCATTGGGTCAGCTGTGGAGCCCTCGGGAGTGGCGCCTTCATGGCGCTGAATATAGGACTCTGCCGACCTGGCCCTTCCCCAATTCCTTCTTACCACCGGGTTCCAGGCGAGGTTCTCTGACACCATTGGGACGATGATCACCAGAGTGGCACCAGTCCCCCACACCGGCTCCCCGGCACCGGTTCCCTGCAATACCCGTTGGCGCCACCGTGGTCCTCACGGTCAAGATCGGCCTCATCGGACACGGACTCCTTCTACTCCAGAAGCTGCTGTCATAAGTTGGGTAGGCACCGATGTGATGCACCAGTGATCCCCTGGCACCTCTAGTGGCAGCCGTCTGCACAGTGGCCCTTTTGGACCCTCTGGGCTTATCACCAGGCTCAGGGCGCCCCTTCCAGAGGATCCCGGTTGGTGGCCTCCAAAAATCAAGCTCTGCCACCGCCCACAGACTGATCTACGCCTCAGGGCTCTGAGATGACACCACTAGAAGGACCGCCTCCCACCCAGGCCACCGCTACCGTGACACTGGCCGATGCCGATGTCCCTGGTACTGGTCAGGAGGATGCAAGAGAGCTGGAGGGTCAGGAAGACCCTGCACCACCTCTGGCCTCATCGTCCTCATCCCTGGACAAGGCAGTGGCAGGGACTTCAGCCTCAGGATAACCCCTGATTGACCACAGAGCCCACCAAGACCTGCTGTGCAGGATTGCCTGCAATATGGGGTTGGAGGAGGTGGTCAAACCTGAGGACCCCATGCTGGACATTTTGGCACCAGAGGGGCCAACTAGAGTTGCTCTGCTAGTGATAAAAACTATCCAGAGCAATATCAAGACTCTGTGCCAGACCCCAGCATCCATTCTGCCTACTGCAAAAGGCGTGGAATGGAAATACTTTGTACCTTCTAAAGGGTATGAGTACCTCTTCTCACACTTGCAGCCCTGCTCTTGGTGGTGTCCGACTCCTAAATCTAAGGAGTCAAAAAGGATGGACCTTTTTGGAAGAAAAGGTATACTCAATTGGGGGCCTGCAGCTGAGGATAGCTAACCAGCAACTCTTCAACTCTTGGGCCTCTATGTTGACGTTTAAGGAGCTGGTGCCAACGGACTCCAGAGCTGAGTTTGCAGCAGACCTTACAAGACCTGCCCTTTGACAGGGCAGTCCTATTCTCGGAGCAGACGGACTCCAGCCTGCACAGCTTAAAAGCCTATCAGGCGACCAGCACATAGTTGGGCATGCCCACCCTGGCAACCCAATGCAGGCATTTTAAGCCACAACAACAACGGTCCTCTCCTCGTCGGCTGAGGCAGGACTTCTGTAGACAGAGGGGTAAAAATGGCAGGCAAAAGTCTTCCCATCTGCCCCCTCTCCCCCTGGGCAGAGCCAGGGCCTGACTAAGCTATCATCAGGCTCAAAACAGGTCTTTTAAAGGGGCACCCGAGGACAGCACACCAGCCACGTCACCAGATCCTTCCCCGTGTTTCTTGAATGGCTTCTTCCCTAAGCCTCACGCTAATGTCCGAGAACAGAGGCTCCACTCGCTGGATGTTGGGTGGGTGCTAGCTTTTTACATTGAGTGCACAAAGCCATTCCGGAAGTCGAACTAGTGGTTCATGGCGGTTGTGGACCAGATAAAAGGCCTACCAGTCTCATCTCAGAGGATCTCATCGTGGATCACGTTCTGTATCCGGACATGCTACAAGCTGGCCAACGTTCCAGCCCCAGCCCTCACAGCACACTCCACAAGGGCGCAGGCTTCTTTGGCGGTGTTCCTGACAAGGGTTCCAATACAAGAGATTTGCAGGGCGGCAATATGGTCCTCGATACAATGTTCATTTCTCATTATGCCATCATCGAACACACCAGAGATGACGCAGCATTCGGCAGAGCTGTGCTCCAGTCAATGATTCCATAACTCCGACCCCACCGCCTAGATATGGCTTGGGAGTCACCTAATTGGAATCAATCTGAGCAATCACTCGAAGAAGAAAAAAAGGTTACTCACCTTCTTGTAACTGTTGTTCTTCGAGATATGTTGCTTATATCCATTCCAGTAATACTCCTCTGTCGGAGTAGCCGGCAAGAAGGAACTGGGGTCGGCAGGGTCCTATATTCATGAAGGCGCCACTCCAGGCGCTCCACAGCCAACCCAACGGGAGCTGCTAAGGGAAAACTTTCTGACTGGGCACACGGCACGCGCACACCTAATTTGAATCGATATGATCAACATATCTCGAAGAACAACAGTTAAAGAAGGTGAGTAACTGTTTTTTATGCAGGAGAGATCTGTTCCCTCAGATGAATTCAAGGCAAGTAAAAATAAATCTACACCATTGAAGCAATGAATTTAGTATGTTCTGGATATACTCTTGTCATTGCACCAAATCTGCAATATACTTTTAAAATGTTAACATAAAACTAATCTTTTAAAGGTAAATTGGATTTGTGTTTCTAAGTCTCTAGTTTTATGGAATTATTGTATTCAGATAGTAATTCATCTGTTTAAAATATTCCTTTTAAAATATTCCCCTTTTGAAGGTGACCTGAGAAGAAAATTTAATACCAGCAATTTTAGAAATATGTGTTGCAAGCTCTCAAGTAACCAGGATATGAGGAGAATTTTGATATCTTTCAGTTAAAACATCAATTTGTAATTTTTTTTAAGCCTGCTGAGTTTGGACTTTTCATTTCTTCCAGGGCACTGGTTAGATCAGAGTTCAAAGTCTTAAACTTGCTGAGATAAAGTCTCATGAATGGAAGACAGGGATTATTGTGATGGTGTTAGTTTTAACAGTGTGTTCTTTTTTCCCCTTTTTTTAGCAGTCTCACAAACTTAATTTATAGAGTTGAGTGCAATTTTCAAACTACGGGATATGAAAGAAAAAGAAACTGGGCAGCAGTATTTTTATTTTAACAAACACAATTGTCAGGGTCTTCTTTTAGTGAGAGTTCTCTTCCAAAGAAGTAGTTTGTCTTAATATAACAAAATTCATACTTTCATGTTAAGTTCATCCTGTTTTCTGTCTCCAGTGTTTAATAGTTTTTTTTCAGGCTGTCAGTCCTGTGACCCATATCTTTATGGGAAAACAAGATTATGGGCTTACTTGGTAAAACTAGTCAACTATAAATTCATCATTTAATGCTGACTTATTTACAGAAGTCTCTGCCTTATAAAGCTGCTGTGGATTTCTATCCTGACTGCAATTGACAGTTTACTTAGAAAATAATCTTAACAGCGGTTAATACTTTTTAAACAGGAGATTTATTTTATCAACATTTTCAAAAATGGCCAATGATTTTGGGTACCTCCATATTTGGGTGCCGAATCTGAGAAACCTTGGGCCTAGTTCTCAGATGACCTGAGCTAGTGGGAGCTGCAGATTCAGCAACTCTGAAAATCAGGTCCAATGTGTCATCAGTTGGGTACCCAAAATCACTGGCAACTACTGAAACATTGGGTTCAGACAGTTCTACACTACAAATTTTTGCTGCCATAGTTATGTTAGTCAGAAATGTGATGAGCTGTGCTCCCTGACTGACATAATTATACCAGCAAAAGCCACTAGTGTAGACACAGTTATATGAGCAAAAATGGGTTTTTGCCAGAATAGCTTGTTCTGGAATAAGCTATGCCAGTTAAAGCGTAGTTTTGCCATCATAACAGTGGCCCCACTGGGAGTGCTTTGCTTATGTGGTATACCAGTATAGCTCTACCGGCAAAGCCTTCCAAATGCAGAACTGGCCTTAATATCTAGATAAAAGTAAAATAGTCACATCAGTGTGACTTGCAATAAAATTTAATTTCCACATTGCGAAACTAGACAAAGCAGTATTTAATAACTGAATACTATGGTTTGTTTTCATATGTGCTAAACATAGCACAAGAGAATTCTCTTCAAGTATCTGATCTTGCAAGGTACTGAGTGCCTTCAACTCGCATTGATATCAGGGGGAGTTGAGGATGCTCAGCATCTTGGAGGAGGAGGAGGTTAGCATCTCACAGGATCAGGTCTCAAGTGACTGATGTAGAATAGTCCTCAGTATGAGGCTGTATAGAAATGATTTGGGGGGAGCCATGGGTGTGAATTATAAGCTTCTTGCAGCAGAGACTCTCTTACTCTTGTCTGTACAGTGCCTGTCAGAGTGGGAACTCTTACCTGTCTGGGGCCTGTAGGTGCTATTGTAGTGCAAAAGATTAATAATAAAAATTACACCATACTATGGAGTAAAAACGAAAACATGGTCTTGATGGACTTGGTTAATTGCCCATTGAAGTGAATGGGAAACTTAAGTGGGGGATGGGGCAGGCTAATTCCCATATTTCCCTGTTCAGTCTACCTTCTCTACAATGGGGAAAGAAATGAAAACGAATATATGTAAAATAATTACTTGCAAAGAAAAGAATAATCTTATCTTTGAAACAAATTCACTTTCTCCCACTCCAAACCCAAATGCTGTTCATTTATATAGCACTATAAAGGTACGTAGCACTTTACAGAACAAAAGGATTCAACCCTTGCCTTGAAAACCTTATAGTCTAAGTTTAGACATAACATGAAAAACAATAATTGACAAAATGTGGGGGAGTTAGGAAAAGTAAGGATAAAATAATAAAAAAATGTGTAGTAATTATGTACACATCGTGAAGGCTATGTGATTCGTTGATAATGTATGTAATTATGATTGCACTTTTGTCTGTCTCCACAGCAGAGAGTTGAGGTAAAGGAAGATAATGTCAAGCATTTTTATTGGTTTATTTCATTAGTTGAACTGTTAAGTTGCAGTCCATAATTATACTAGGGACACACGATATACAGAATGCTCTGTAATTTTGAAAGGGAGAAAAAAAGAAAATCTGAATTGAATTTCCCCTGCAATATAGGTTGTTTCATAATCAAGTCCAAAATTGAACGAGATGAACAACTTTTATGCATAAAATGCAAATTCAAATAACAGTAGTATTGATGAGATTCATAAAATAACATCAAGAAAACAAACCGACTATAAACAAACTATTACAAGATCTATTCCAGGATGTTAGTATTTTGGATTCATCTGAGTGGAGATAGTCATGCAAACAAGGGTGACATGGTTCAAAATAGTGACAGTCAGCTAAATATAAAAGAAACATTGTTGAGAAATTACTTTTGTCTTTATTCTTCACATACTCTCAAAATGCAATTCATCCTGTGATATAATGAAGATAGTTGTTGTCTCTGCATCTGTGATAAATGAAGGGGGCAAAGGTAGCTCCCTTTTATGGACACCCAGCCAGCCAGTTAGCTATAAAATCCCTGTTAGTAGCTGTTCTCTACTTGCTTTACCTGTAAAGGGTTAAGAAGTCCTTAGGTAAAAGGAAGGGAATGGGCACCTGACCAAAAGAGCCCATGGGAAAGCTAGAATCTTTTAAAATTGGGGAAAAAAACTTCCCCTTTGTCTGTGTTATTTTCCCAGAGAGCAGAGAGAGGGCTGGAACTATGTTCCTAGACGTGCTAGCAGATGAATTCCTTCATCAAGTAGTAGCTGAACCGACGAGGGGGGATGCCATTTTAGATTTGGTGCTGGTGAGTAGTGAGGACCTCGTTGAGGAAATGGTTGTAGGGGACAACCTTGGCTCAAGTGACCATGAGCTAATTCGGTTTAAACTAAATGGAAGGATTAACAGAAATAAAACTGTGACTAAGGTTTACAATTTCAAAAAGGCCAACTTTAATAAATTAAGGCAACTACTTAGGGAAGTGGATTGGGCTAACATACTTAGGGAGCTAAAGGCAGATGAGGCCTGGGATTATTTCAAGCTGAAGTTGCACGAGCTGTCCGAGGCCTGTATCCCGAGAAAGGGGAAACGGTTAGTAGGCAGGAGAATTAGACCTAGCTGGATGAGCGGGCGTCTCAAAGGGGCGATTAAGAAAAAACAGAAAGTGTACAAAGAATGGAAGAGAGGAGAGATCGGCAAGGAAACCTACCTTATCGAGGTCAGAGCATGCAGGGATGCGGTGAGAAAGGCCAAAAGCCGTGTAGAGTTGGACCTCGCGAGGGGAATTAAATCCAATAGTAAGAGGTTTTATAGCCATATAAATAGGAAGAAAACAAAGAAACAGGAAGTGGGACCGCTGAAGAATGTAGATGGAGTGGAGATTAAGGATAATCTAGGCATGGCACAATATCTAAATGAATATTTTGCATGGGTCTTTAATAAGGCTAATGAAGGGCTTAGGAATAGAGGGAGCGGGACAGAGGGGAATAAAGGAGGGGCGATTGACATTACAGTATCAGAGGTGGAAGCCAAACTTGACCAGCTAAATGGGACTAAATCGGGCGGACCGGATGATCTTCATCCTAGAATAATGAAGGAGCTGGCGCGAGAAATTGCAAGCCCCTTGGCGATAATTTTTAATGAATCTGTAAACTCGGGGGTGGTACCGTTGGACTGGAAAATAGCTAATGTGGTTCCTATTTTCAAGAAGGGGAAAAAAAGTGACCCGGGTAACTACAGGCCTGTTAGTTTAACTTCTGTAGTATGCAAGGTCTTGGAAAAAATTTTGAAGGAGAAAGTAGTTGACCTTGAGGCGAATGGCAATTGGGACAAATTACAACATGGGTTTACGAAAGGCAGATCGTGCCAAACGAACTTGATCTTCTTTGAGAAAGTAACAGACCTTCTAGATAAAGGAAATGCGGTGGATCTAATATACCTCGATTTTAGTAAAGCGTTTGATACTGTGCCGCACGAGGAATTATTGGTTAAATTAGAAAAGATGGGGATCGATATGAAAATCCAGAGGTGGATAAAGAACTGGTTAAAGGGGAGACTGCAGCGGGTAGTACTGAAAGGTGAACTGTCGGGTTGGAGGGAGATCACCAGTGGGGTTCCTCAAGGTTCGGTTTTGGGTCCGATTTTATTTAATCTATTCATTACTGACCTCGGAACCGAATGTAGGAGTGGGCTGATAAAGTTTGCGGATGACACAAAGTTGGGAGGTATTGCCAATTCGGAGAAGGATCGGGATATTCTGCAGGGAGACTTGGATGACCTTGTAAATTGGATTAACAATAATAGGATGAGATTTAATAGTGAGAAGTGTAAGGTGATGCATTTAGGGATGACTAACAAGAATTTTAGTTATAAGTTAGGGACGCATAGGTTGGAAGTGACGGAGGAGGAGAAGGACCTCGGAGTCCTGGTTGATCGCAGGATGACTATGAGTCGGCAATGTGACGTGGCTGTGAAAAAAGCTAATGCGATCTTGGGATGCGTTAGGCGAGGTATTTCTAGTAGGGACAGGGAGGTGCTGCTTCCGTTATACAAGGCGCTGGTGAGACCTCATTTGGAGTACTGTGTGCAGTTCTGGTCTCCTATGTTTAAAAAGGATGAACTCAAACTGGAACGGGTACAGAGAAGGGCCACTAGGATGATCCGAGGAATGGAAAACCTTTCCTATGAAAGGAGACTCGAGGAGCTCGGTTTGTTTAGCCTAACCAAAAGAAGGCTGAGGGGGGATATGATTGCTCTCTTTAAATATATCAAAGGGATTAATACCAAGGAGGGAGAGGAATTATTTCAGCTCAGTAGTAATGTGGACACGAGAACGAATTGATATAAACTGGCCGTGGGGAAGTTTAGGCTTGAAATTAGACGAAGGTTTCTGACCGTCAGAGGGGTGAAATTTTGGAACAGCCTTCCGAGGGAAACGGTGGGGGCGAAAGACCTCTCTGGCTTCAAGATTAGGCTTGATAAGTTTATGGAGGGAATGGTTTGATGGGATAACGTGATTTTAGTCAATTAGGCATTAACGTGCCATCGCGGGTAAAATGAGGGTCCGGCTGTAGAATCTTGCCTGTATGCTCGGGGTTCTGCTGATCGCCATATTTGGGGTCGGGAAGGAATTTTCCTCCAGGGTAGATTGGCAGAGGCCCTGGAGGTTTTTCACCTTCCTCCGCAGCATACGGCAGGGGTCGCAGGCTGGAATATTCTGTTGTGGGTGGGTCAGCTTTTGTGGCCTGCATCATGCGGGAGGTCAGACTAGATGACCATATTGGTCCCTTCTGACCTTAAAGTCTATGAGTCTATGCTGTAAAAAGCTTTGGACCAGGTATGAAAAATCATCAGATCATACCTAGAAACTACTCATTTGAAACCCCAGATATGTAAGTAGATCAGGAAATGTCTAGGAAGACGTGATTAGATTTCTCTTTTATTTCTTTATGGCTTGTGCACTCCTCTTTGCTAACCCCAGGTGCTTTTGTTTTGCTGGTAACCTTTAAGCTGGACCTCAAGAGAGCTATCTTGATGCTTAATGCTTATAATTTATTTTTTTTTAAATCTAGCAAAAAGCCTAGGTTCCGAATGTATTTTCTTTCTTTCTTTTTGTTTTTAATAAAATTTTCCTTTTTTAAGAACAGGATTGGATTTTTGTGTCCTAAGAGGTTTGTGCATATGTTGTTTAATTAGCTGGTGGCAACAGCGGATTTCCTTTGTTTTCTTTCTCAGCTCTTCCCCGGTGGGGGTGTGTGGGGGTGTGTGTGGGGGTGTGGGGGTGTGTGTGAGAGAGAGAGAGAGAGAGAGGCTTGAGGGTACCCCACAGGAAGGAAATTCCCAAGTGCGCCTTCCTGGGTTCTCAAAGGGGTTTTTGCAGCTGGGTGGTGGCAGCATCTACCCATCCAAGGTCCGAGAAAAGCTGTACCCTTGGGAATTTAATACAAGCCTGGCGTGGCCAGTATTAATTTTTAGAATCCTTGCGGGACCCCATCTTCTGCACTCAAAGTGCCAGAGTGGGGAAGCAGCCTTGACAGCATCTGTATATTTCCCCCCACGAGGCTAAACCTTGCTGTTAGGCCATTCTTGCATAATTGGAAGGGTTGTGACTTTTCATTTTCTAGCCAATATAATTTTGGTTGCTATTATGAGATGGAGCATATGTGCGAAAATGCTAAACAAAAACAAACCGGATTTAACAGAAGGGTGATACCAATGAGCTCATCTTTGTCTGTCCCTGGAAATTGTTAAACTATTTGTCAATATCAGTAAAGATGTGCCAGCATACCCCTCTTCCAGCATTGTTTTCATTACTGGCAGGTTGATGGCATGTAATTTAGTAGATGCATTCATAGGCAGCGGGTATAAGAGGCCTGGGGAGGCTAAGCCCCCCCCAAACAGCTGGTCCACCGCCTTTGGAGCATGCTGCCACCAAAAGAGTGGGCGCCTTAACTGAGGTTCCACCCACGCTCTACCCTGAGGCCCCACTCCTGCTCATCCTGTTCCCCCGAGGCACAACTTCTTCCTGTTCCCACTGCGCCCGTATGGGGGTGAAGAGGTGTGCGTGTGTGGTGAGCAGCTGGCGGGTGGGTGGGGAGGTGGGGGAGGGGGTGAAATGGTGCGGGGAGGGGGTGGCTGGAGGAGGAGGTGGCGAAGAGGCGCCGGGGGGGGAGCGAAGGAGGGGGCCACAGAGGCGCACGTGATGGGGAGGGGACTGAGTGGGGCTGGGGTGGAGCATGGGTGGGGCTTTGGGGGGAGGAAGCTGAGTGGGGGCAGACCTGGGGGTGGGGCTACGGTCGGGGCACATGCTGCCCCCCCAAATGGAGGAGTCACGTGCTGCCCATGGGTGCATTAAAAGATGTTGACTTGAGTTTTTTCCACACTGAGTTAAAGAAAAGGTTTTAAAACATTTTTATGATTTCAGCATTTAAGGTTCTGAAAATCTTAATATTCAGTTCTGGTTGTCATTTTAAAGAAGGACTTGTTTAGTGTGAAATGCATCTTTATGTGCAAGTGTCCGTTTTAGATATAAACCCTTTGTTTTCTGCTTGATCAAGTATATGAAGCTCAGTAGGTGTTATGGCTCTAACGGGTAAATTTATCTGAGATACATGCCAGATCATCAGCCTCTGGCAATACAAACTCTGCCTTCCAGGCTTCTGCAGGCCTTGCTCTCTCTGTACAGGTTAGCGAAAGGCACACACCAACCCCGAGTCCTCAGAAAGTTCCCTGTAGTATCCTGCCCCATATCCACTGAACACTCAGAATTTTCAGGTCTGCTGTTCCCAAAGGAACAATGCACACCAGCTTGTAAGAGTCAGCTCAGGACCACCACTTTTCTTAACACCAGAACTTTGATAATAAACATTCTTGTTTTCATTATAAATATATCTAAGAACAGCGATTCAAGTGATAGTGAGTAAGAATATTGGAAACAAATGGTTTCATATAAAACAAAATCATAGAATGCTTTCTATAAACTAAACTTAACTAACAAGTTATCTTCCTGTCTGAAGAAGCTTATCTCACCTGAAGTTCTGTCTGATTTTTTTTAACCAAGCCTGGTTGAGACCCCTGCTGCTTCTTCCTGTGACTTTTCTCTCTTTGAAGTTTTCACAATCCTTCATTAGCATTCAGTTCAGACTGATGAGAGGAGACCCATTGTCCACTATATAATATTTAATTTACATGTAAACAGCCAGCTAGATGAATATTTCTTGTCTGACAGAACCTGTTTTTCACCTTAGCTGGTAACCAGTGCCTAAACAGACTGCACATATTTCACAAGGATCGCTTTTATTTGAGACTTCACATGACATTTTCTGGCTAACTAGAATGTACATACCAGACTCAGGAGATTCCTGTAACCCCTGGGCACTCCCTTGCTAATTGGCATGAAGAGGTTCTTGCGTCACAGGGTTATTAAAGTTGAATATGCCAAAAACATGACCAACTGTGCTGATTCAATGATTCTGAGGAGATGAGGAATACAAATATACTGGAGTTATTAGATTAGAAGCCAATTATAAAAGCCCAGTAATAAATCCTGAAGTTGACATGGCTAGCAAAAGCCCTCCTTTTGCTCTTAAGACTGCACAGTATTTTTGGTGTCATTTGGGGAATGCTTACCCGTAGAAATGAAAACAAATTCTTAAGTTCCTTGGAGAAAATAAATTACGTTCGTAGTAGCTAAATAGAGAAAACTAGGGAGCATGACCATTTTGGCTAAATGAACTTTATTTGCCCCATTGGCTGATGGAGGTCTTTCTGCTCTTGCGGACCTCAACTGTGGTATGTAAGAAGGTTTTTTAGTTTGTTTTCTAGAAGTAGGAGGGGCATTATATTAATGTCCAATCACACAGGAGTGTTCAGAAGAGCATGAGATCTGTGAGCAATATCATATCAGAGGATTTAGTTGAGAAATGTTTTCAATTGTTCACTTTATTTGTATGTATATCTGTATCTTTCAAGTTATATGGAATAAACTTGTAAGGAAAGGCAATCCAAGTATCAACCAGTTTGGCTGTGCAGATACAGATTTGCAACCTACTATAACAACAAAAGGAGTAATGCAGACATTAAATTCAGAAGATTTGAGACAGTTTCTGCACCCTGAACCAAAAATGACTTATGTTGGGACATTAAAAAAAATGAATCATACCCTCAACTTTTTTCATAGGCTCAATATAGATTTGAATATTTAATCCTTTGAATAACATGAATGGTTTCCATAAATTCTGTGACTCAAAAAGACAGAGAAAGTTGTTGACTTAGAGAATGAATCTATTTACATCCTTTCTCCATACTTCTTCATTCCAATCAAATCTTAAGTCCAGAGACTCTTGTTTCTCTAGTCTGTGGAGCTTTTATATTCCACTTCCTTTCTAAGAATATTCTGTATCATTGAATTTGAATTACTCTAGAGTCCTTTCTCAGGACTATCTACAGCTGATACAGACCCCATTAAATTTCCTAAAACAGATCCAGTTTTAAATAAATGTATAATAGTTCTGGAGCTAACTGAAAATTCAGTCAAAAGTTGCAAAAAATCATATGTAAGACTTGAAAATTTTACCAGAAATCTACTAGACAGTGGATGAAGTTTACTGGCCTTAAGAAGATGCAAGAGATTAGGGTGGGTGGGTGGCCTTATTAGTGAGGTAAAGATGGCCATCGCTTCCCTTCACCTGCTTACAGTGCTCTTCTCTGCCTCCTAATAGCATAGGGGGGTAATACTTTACTTGAGAGCAGCTTGATTTCATTGCCGTTGGCAACTGTAGAAGACAATAGCCATCTTTACTAAGGGCTGCCTGTGGCCTCAATCCCATTGAGAAATGTGTGATGAGACCATTTTTTTTCTTGAGTTTCTCTGAAAGGGAGTTTTATGTTCTAGTTTTGCTGAAGGATAAACTTAGTTATGAAAAATAATAAAAAATTATTATGAATTCAAACATTGTTTTTCAAAAATTACTTGTTGCACCAAATGTCAGAGAGCACAGCAGGGGGAAAATGTAGTGTGTGGGAAGGGGAATGTGGATGGCATGGGAGAGTACATGTTCTGGCTGCTTTCTGCGGCTATGGTTATCCAAACCAGCGCTAAAGCCCAATCTGTCTGAACTAGCCCGTGCAACAAGCAATCAGTGAACTGGTGAATCTGTCCCTAAAAGTTAAAATTTAAAAAAAATGCAATTCAGGTTCATACTACCTACCTTCAAATCATTTAAAACATTACATGGTAGCCTTCAATTTGGGGTTCTTGTCTAGAGTTAATGTATGATTTAAAAAAAAGATTATTGAAAATCTAGGAATTTCCAAGACCCAAACTGTTAAGATGACATTAAGGCTGAAAGTATGTATCAGCGAGTTAGGGTTTTAAAAAAAGAAGAGATTGTAATTATCCCTTTAAAAAAAAAAAGATGATATATCCAGTTATGATAATCTATGAAAATACACTTGCATCTCATCACTTCAGGGTAGAATTAAGGATGACTAATTAATCGAGAGAACTGGGTAAACTGCCTTCTTGGACCATTTTTGTAAATACTACTACCTGATGGGAGAAAAATGAAGGATGATCAGTTGTGTAGTTGTTGCAGAGACTAATTCTGCTGTTCAGGATAATGTGATTTGTCAGTTGAAGAGCAGAAATGAGGCAACTAAATAAAAAGAGGCATCTGTCCAAATACAAAGACATCAAACCGTATTCATAAGGAACATGATTTTTGCCTGAGTTTGAAGTAATTGAAAGCTGTAGTTGCTAGCATAGTGGGAAGTACTGTGGCAGATAGTAAGCTTGTAACAACAGTAGAACCTTGCTAATTCAGAATTCCTTATCTATAAATCCAATAACTCTTCTCAAACTACAGTGGCTGTACCCCATTTATTTACAAGGACATGTTCATAATGCACCATTACTTTTACAAAATATGTTACAGTAGATTAATGCAACATACCTTCTGTATGCTACAGTGGTTATAACAGAGCTCTAGGAATCAAGGTTCTATTTTCAGTTCTGTCACTGACTTGTGTGACTGTAAGCAAGTTACTAAGGCCTGGTCCACACTAGAGTTAGGTCGACATAAGGCAGCTTACGTCAACCTAACTCTGTAGGTGTCTACACTACAATGGTGCTCCCGCCGATGTAAGTCGCCCACTACATCAACCTAATAACTCCACCTCCATGAGAGGCGCAGCGCTTAGGTCATTGTAGTTAGGGCGATGCAGTGTTACATCTCCTGTTGGCTGTCAGCCCTGTGCCCCACTGCTCCCTCCAAGTGACGGACTGGGAGGCATGGGCTTTCCTTCTCCTACTCCCATCCCTCACTGGGAGGCAGCAGCAGGGGTCTGGGCTGTCAGCCCCAGGGAGAGGGTGGGCTCCATCGGTCAGCCCCATGAGAGGCTGACGGCTTGGGCTGTCAGCCCTTTGTCTCCAGCTGTTGATGCCCCACTTCAGTTGGTGGAAGCTCTCCTGGTAAGGACCGCCGACACAAGGGGCTAGTGTGGCCATGCGCTGGTACATAGGGCAGCATACTCTGCACGAGGTATAGACCCAGTGCAATTTCCTCCCTCCTTCGAAAACATCAGGAAACTGGGAGAGAGTCCATGAGTCTCTGAGGCAACTACAGAGTTAGGTCAACCTCACTGTGTAACTGTCTACACTTAAAATGTCGTTCCTGCCAGTGTAACGCACCCACTACACCGATTTAATAACTCCACCCCCATGACAGGTGTAGAATCAGTGTCGATGTAGTTAGGTTGATGCAGTGTCAGTATAGACACTGCATTGCTTACATCGACTGTTGCTGCCTTTCAGAAGCCGTCCCACAATGCCCCATACCAGGGGTAGTCAGTTATTTTTTGTTAAGGTCCAAATTTCTTGGTCAAAGTATAGTCACAGTCCAGACTCTAGAGAAACATTTTTCACACCGCAGTAACAATAATGATAATAGTAAGTGACATAGGTGCCAACTCCGTGAGTGCTCCGGGGCTTGAGCACTCCCCGGAAACTCAGAAAGTCGGAGCCTGTGGTAAGTGAAATAAAAGATTTCGTGGTCCGTTCAAAAGCATCTGGCAATCAGGATTTGGCCCAGGGTCTGCCTATTGACTACCCCTGCCCCACACTGACAGTGAATTTGGTGCACGTGCTCCTGATGGAGTGTAGTGTGGATATGCAAAAATGATTTAATTACTCTGGTGGCTGTATGTCACCTTCAACTTAGGTAGACATAATTTTTGTAGTGTAGATGTACCCTGAGTCACAGTCGGGCTGGAGGGGGCAGGTCACATAGCCACAATCTAGTCTAAAGATAGGCGGCTGCTTATTATTATTTATTATTTATTTTAATAAAGTGATTTGAGACTCTTGAATGAAAGGCAATATATAAATACAGAATACTATTTAATACTATGAAGTATTGCAAGTAAAATTAAACTACAGTTGTTAACAAGATATACTTTTTGTTAATTGTTTTTATGTTGTTGCATTTTCACTTGCTAATTGGTAATATTTGGTAATCTTCAGTGATCTCCCTCTGGTTGGGCCAGATTTTTGTTATGTCATGTCATTGTAAATCCAGAGTAACTGTTAAAACCAGTGGCGTTACTTCTGACTTATATTTGCATAACTGATGGCAGAATTTGGCTCATTGGGAATTTACTATTGTTTACTGTAGATTCATTATTTCCCTCTGGTTTTCAACCAGGACTAAATGAATTGTAGTCATCAGCACTAAACATCAATACTAGGAAATTGAACCTTATCAATATAGTAATAAATACAAGAGTTATCAAAACATAGGTAGTATCACCTTGATAGTTTTTCAAACCCCAAGTGGTTAGAGGTTAGATCAGGGGTGGGCAAACTACAGCCCATGGGGAGCGGGGTCTGGGGCTTGTCACGCTCCAGCCGGGGTGCCGGGTCAGGGGCCACTCCAGCCAGGGCACCGGTTCGAGGGTTGCACCATGCAGCTCGGCCCTGCTCCAGCCGAGGCGCCGGATTGGGCGCCGTACTACGTGGCTCAACCCCGCTCCAGTTGGGTCGGGGGCTGCACCACACGGCTCCCGGAAGTCGTGGCATGGCCCCACTCTGGGTCACAAGGTCGGGGGCTGCACCACACGGCTCCCAGAAGCAGCCACGTGGCCTCACTCCGAGGGTTGGGGGCCGCTCCACGCATAGGAGCCGAAGAAGGGATATGCCACTGCTTCCGGGAGCTGCTTGAGGTAAGCGCCGCTTGGAGCCTGCACCCATGAGCCCCTCCCCACGCCCCAGCCCCCCGTCCCAGCCCTGATCCTCCTCCCGCTCTCCAAACCCCTCGATCCCAGCCTGGCGCACCCTCCTACATCCCAAACTCCTCATCCACAGCCCCACCCCAGAGCCTGCACCCCCAACCAGAGCCCGCACCCCAACCCCAATTTTGTGAACATTAATGGCTTGCCATACAATTTCTATTCCCCTTTGTGGCCCTCAGTCCAAAAGTCCCCCCCCCCCCCCCCGGGTTAGATGATATGTACGTTTAATAGGCAAATGGCTAGGAATGTCAGCCTAATAATTACACAAAGGTTATGGAATCCTCTGACATTAAAGTCTGATCTTTGAAATCTGTTGACACATGAGAAAGGGATCTTGAGCATCTCCTGCCAACATAGCACTGTCCGCACCGGTGCTTCTGTTGGTGTAACTTATGTTGGTCAGGGGCATGTTTTTTCACACCCCTGAGCGACATAAGTTTTACCAACAAAAGTGGTAATGTAGCTTTGCCTTAGAATCAGTGGTTTACTCATTCCTTCTTACAAGCATTAGGTTTTTTAATCTCTTCCCTTTTATACATGAGATCATCTCACTGCTTCATGGTTACTCTGTAAAGAATCTGCTGTTCCACATGATCATGAAAACTTGCTGGAGCTATAAAACATCATAAAGTGAATCAGATATTTAGCCTCTAGCAGAATGGCAAAATGAACTTAATGGGTATTATTTCTGGATAGTTAATATCTGAAAAATCTTTATAATGATAAGGCATGAATGTTTTTAGTGTATGACACTGGTGCTGGAATATGTACTTGATTTTCTCAAATTACTAGAAATTGGCATTCTAAATACTCTCTCGAGTAAGAGAAATAAGAATTTCTACAAATTTAGAGATTCCTTTTAATTCGGAAGCAAAAGTAGTTTTGAATTATCTGCTCCCATTGGGTGCAACAGCTAACACAGATTGTATTTAACTAATTTTCTCTTTTCAAGATGGCTGAGTTGATGCAAATGTTTTCCTGTGGTACAGCTTGAAATTTGTAGGAAACAAAACCATGTTTGGCAGAAATTTCTGACACCTGTTGCTGAAATTTCATGGTTCTTGCTTCCTGATTGCTTAGAAAAGTCGTTGTTCTGAAAGGAGCTTCTTTGAAATGTTATATTGAATCCATACAATGTACTGGCTGTACATCTAGTGTACAAATTTCCACTACAGATAAAACCATCAGACTTCTTTAGTCTGTGACTTAATATCTGAATCCAAGTCTCCAGAAGCAAGGGCTAGTGTTTTCACTTATTACATGCACCCATCTTTTCAATTTGGCCTGGTCTATACTACATGGTTGGGTCAACATAAGCTGCTTTGTGTTAACCTAGCTGTGGAAGTGTGTTTGCTTAAATTTGGCTCCTGATGACGTAAGGGCCTCTCCATGCCGATTTAGTAAAACCTCCTCCCCGAGCGGCGTAGAGTCATGGCTGATATAATTAGGTTGACGCAGTGTAGACACTGTGTTGCTTGCATCAACTGTTACTGGCTTTCAGAAGCCATCCCACAATGCCCCACACTGACAATACAATCGAAACAAGTGCTCCTGGTGAGGATGCGCACCACTGGTACAAGAAGCCAAGTGTGCGTGCGCACACAAGCAATTTAAAAACTGTAGTGGCTGTTCGTTGACGTATGTTAGGTTGACATAATTTTGTAGTGTAGACGTGGCCTAAATCTTTTAAAGATCTGGGGTGAAATCCTGGACTCATTAAATTAAGTGGGAGTTTTGCCTTCAGGGGAGCCAGGATTTTACTCCCTATTCTTCAACTGTCCTCAGTTGATCGTGGTATTCTTTTGCTAACTACCTCCCACCCAAAATTATTTTTAAATTGTAATTTTATATCTAATTGTATTTTTGGTATTTTGGGTGGGGATTTATGTTGTGTTTTATGACTCCTTTATTAATATATGTTCATAGTGTGAGCAGATACCCAGTGCACCTTGAAAGGGAGAAGAGGGTACTTGATGCAACAGAATTATCATTATTACACTGGGAGCCACAGTATCCTTCTCCATTCCTTAATACTCCCTTTATACTTTTTTACATGCTGATGAAAATGAAACATTCACTACTTAAATCCTTCTACCCCCAACCAATAGAAAATTTGTATAAGGGAGATATTGTTTGCCAGCAGACTTACACTGTGTATACTTGCTTAGTTTATTTTTTAAAATGTATAATCAGTGTAACTTGCATGCACAGTAACACTGTGAACACTCAGTATATGCCATTGTTAACTGTACATAGTTCCTATTGAGACAAGGTGGGTGAGGTAATATCTTTTACAGCTGATTCAATAAAAGATATTACCGTATCTCACCCACCTTCTCTCTGATGTACTGGGAACAGCCCAGCTACAACAACACTGCATACATAATTCCTATAGTACTTTTTATTATTTCTGTTTTTTGCACATTGAGGCCTCAATGAAGGGTCACATGGTGAAAAATGTTAAACACGCAGACATTCGCTGCCCCAAAGAGTTTCCAGTCTCTTGCAACAAGACATAACATGTGGACAAAATAAACACATGGTAAGTGAAGGAGAAGGTGAAGGTAGTAACAGTGAAATGAATGAGTTTTGTGCTGTGAGCAGTAGTCACAGCTAGCCACCTGCTTAGCTATGGTCACATAGGTTTTGGAAATCAGACTCTATAATATACATTGACTTTTCCCATGAGCTGAAAGATAAATCCTCTAAAAAGTATGTTTAGTGGATCCCTGGCCTTGAGACATTTTCAATAAAAATGGGAAGTGAAGAAAAAATGTAGAGTGGAATGTGCTACAAATAGTATCCTTTTGTTCTGGGTAAATTAGCTTTTAAATATTGTTTTCAAAACATTTATTTTATTACTTCTCTAGGCAGAGCTTGCTTTGCTGACTTGTTAATGTTTGTTTTTATTAAATATGTTTACACATGCCTTTGAGCTTACCATTACATTTCAAGTATTTAGAGACCCAGGATATATTGTATAAATACATTGTATGGCAGAATTGGAGTTACAAACCTGCCAATTAAGTCTGTGTGCAGTAAACATTATTAGATGAGCACTAGTGACAAATAGTAATTTCTGTTTATCAGAATAGCCAGATAACAGTGATTTGGGGGAAATATTTTTTTTAAAAAAGCTTTATGGATGTGAACTGGCAGTGTAGTGAATCTCATGTATTATCAATTCAGATCTTGAATTCTTTGACTGAATGGGTTGTTTAATCTTTAGTTTCCAGTTGGCAGTTGTCACCATTTAAAAAAAAAAAAAAAAAAAAAAGGATAGAGAAGCACTATATGACAGTCTGCTTAGGATGGGTGAAGAATGAGCTAACAGGATACAGATCAAGGCTGAAGTGCACTGAGAACAGGTTCAGTGTGTAAGCTTGAGCAGCCTCTGAGTGCTCTATGGAATGTAGTTGGCATATTACAGGCTCTTTTTGTGTGATTGTACCTTGGTATTGTGTTCATGTCTATTGGACTGATTTTTTTTTTTTTGTAGAATCTACAGTAGAACATCTAGGAAAGTAGCAAGGTATTTATGTATTTTGAGAGAGAAGAACTGAGACCTTTTAGAGGTTCTCACTGCTGTCTGACCTTGTGCAATATGGTACATCTTAAAACCGCCTTTTCCTTTATACAAAGGTGAATATTTGCATTATTATCTTGGTGCCTTTTACATCCTCTCCTTTTTAGATGTTCTCTTGTGAAGTTTTCAAGGCAAAGCTGGTAAACTAAAGCGCATCCTTTTAACCTGTAGGAACTTGTTTGTTTGTTTAAAGTAATTAGAAAAAATGAAGTCGGATTTGCTATCAATAATCACTTCTGACAAGTGTAAATAATAATGCAAAGTGTTTCAAATGGAGGATGAAGATATCCGCTTCTGTGAAAGATATAGTAGTGATGCAACTTCTTGTTAGTATGCAAACCACAGTAAGGAAAATTTGTGTGTTCAGCTATTTCTGCTCCAAAAGTAAAATATTGTTTTATCAATTTTGTGGGGTGTTCACTGGTGTATAACTTGCAAATGATGCTAAGTTGTTTGAACTATATTCCACATCCTGTTTTCTTTCTAAATGCTAAATTAGAAAAAGCAGATGAGCTCATGTTTGTTGTGTGTATTGCCACTCATCCAAATCATTGTGGTTTTGGCTATTTGCAATTTCTCTTTCAGACTGAGATTGTTTGTGAATGACATTGCTTGGCTTTCAAAAGCCACTTGGCACTTTATAAACACCTTTGCATCTCAAGTTTCTCACAAACCTGAATATACAACCTTCATTAACAGATTTCCTCATTGACATTAGTATCATTTATGCATGTCTTTTCTGTTCTAGCTTTTCTAGAGTATCAGGGCATCGTGACATTTAATCTGGGTTTCTCAGTTTCTATTTGGTAGACTTGTGTAAAAGCTAAGAGTATTTGGCAATTACACGGTGTAAATTTTTGCACTCAAATGAAAAGTGCACACTGATGCACAGAAGGTTTTTTTAAAACTACATTAGCAAAAATGTGGCATTACACTTGTCTACGTACAGCAGATGCACTGGATTTTCTAGAATATGGAAATCTCCTATGTTCTGATTCCTTAAGGGTTTTTTGGATTCATTTCTTAACATTAGGGTTTGGTGTGACTTTGTTTTGATATAGTTTGCTCCATAGACTTTCTTGAAAGAGAATGTCAACTTAAAATTACATGGTAAAGTAATGATGGCCAAATTATAAAATAATGTTCAATTAGATGTTTTGGGGTCTGGATAGTCTCAATTTAAAGATGGCTGTATTAGCAGGTTTTGGTAAATACCCAAATAGTCTCTCTAGCTCCACGTCTTAATATGTATACATCTGACTACATAGTGTAAAAAGCGGTCTCTTCAATAAATAGATTGGGACAAATCTGTGAATGATAAGTTAGATGTATATAAGACAACAAGGAAACAGTATTTGTTACAACTAATTCTCTTCTGAACACTTTCCTTCTCCCATTTATGTCACAGTATCCTGTTTTCCATAATGGATGCATGAACAATGAACTTCTCTCACCTCTGAGATACTTAATTATGTTCATACTGCTGAAAATGACAACTAAAAATTCTTTAATGAGAATATCTGTTTCTTAGCATGAATTAATAGATATTTTATTAGGTGTTTTATTTGATTAATTATTTTGTACAGTAGTTCAGGGTCAGATCCCAAGAATTCAAAAGTAGCACATTTTTTCCCTTCAAAAATAAGTCACCTTCAGTTGATGCTTCAATTGGAATACCTAAATATGTAAAAATATTTGATGCAATATAAAACCAGGTTTAAGATGTTAAGGATCTAGCATTCTGTGAAATTTATGCCTTTCTATATTAATATAGTTTCAGAAGTACTTGGCTTCACCAGATCAACTTTTCTAGCATTGGTGGCTTTTGACGAAGCTGAGTAAGCTAATCTAGTGACAGGTAGGCCCTGAAAGTAAGGCTAACACTATGGTTACTGGTGGGCGTTAGCAGACAGGTAAAACTTCAAAGCATACTAAATTGGCAGGTAGTTAAGGTTTTTTCTGCATACATTTAAGTGAAAATAGATCCCAAAATATCAGTTAAAATTAAATACATATTTTCCTCAGAGTCAAATAGTAGGTGTTAATTTAGAGGCTGACGTAGGGAATTATTTATACAGCAGAACTGTCTCCTATGGCATTTAAACTCCTACTATATTCTGTAGTTACTGACAAAAGTCTGAATAGTTATTTTTACTTTGTGTTGGGGGGGGGGGGGGAGGAACTGTCAAAGATCTGCATATTTGACTCCTAGCAATTCTAAAAGTCTCATATTTCAGCATAATACACTTTGCTTGATATTTTTGTAGCTCATGGTTTTCCTACTCAATAACAGTATCTTTTCTTACAAAAATGCCTTTGAGTGCATCTTAAACTGTCAAATGATATTTACAAAATGACTGTGTTGGTCTGCGACAAACAAATGTTTTCCACAAAAACTGATTATCTGCTGACCCCTTTCACCCTTTTCAAGCGCATGAAGTGAGACTGCAAAGATTTCAAAATAATCACCTCACTTTCACTTTGTATTTTAATAGGAGACACAAACTATCCCAATAGCAATACTGTGGCTTGTACCACATTTGGGAATGAGACTACTCAACAGCCTGCCTTATATGCCTGTCCCAACAGTGTCCATTATGTTTTAAGACAAGCTGATAACCACAGCAGACCAGGACCAGAATTTACTAACTATACAAGATAGTAGTAGAATATTACCAATGATTAACATGTGAAAATGTTGTCACCCAAGTAACTACTATTTGGTCAGACCTACCTAGTTTCCAGACTTGCCAAGAAGGCTCTGGAAGAATGACACACATCAGCTGAACAAATAGGACTTATTAGACCCACTTATAATGCAACTTCCTCTCCGTTTCACTCTTCAACTAAAGAATTTCCACAAACTCTCTCTCGTTGGGTGTAATGGTCCTTTAACCCTATGGAAGTCAATGAGCTGCTTGAATAAGGATTACTCAGTTGCAGATCAGGCCTGTTGTTTTGTCTCTTCCTGTGTGTCAGTGCATTTTGTGCCTTTCAAAGAGATATGTGTCAAGGACAATAGGTCAAACTGGTAGACCCACCTTTCCCACCTTAAAAATGCTACTACTTAGTATTTTTCATCTTAGACAAGATGTGTGAGGTTTAGGACAATTAGTCTTATTAGACTAATTTCTGTTGGTGAGAGAGACAAGCATTAGAGCTTACACAGAGCTCTTCTTCACGGCTGTATTTTTCATCTTCAGAGTTCTGTACAAACAGTAATCCTCATAGCACACCAAATGGCAAGTAACTATTTCTGTCCCCATTCTTCAGAAGACAAAACTGAGATACAGAGAGTAAATGACTTGCACAAAGCCACAGGGGAGAACTGGTGTTAATGTCTGTGTCAGAATTCAGGGATTCCTGGTTTCCAGTCCTATATTTAGACCAGGAAACGCTACTTTTCTGGAGTCTCTTCTCTGTGTCTCCCCCACCTTCTAGCCCAAACTCAATGAGCCCCACTGTTTAAAATGTTTAAATATAAAAATGGGACATTTGATCACCCTAAAGGGACAGTCCCATATTTAAGCCCTCTTGCAGGTGTCCTGACTTTTTCTTAAAAACTGGCAAAATTGTCCCGTATTTTCTGTCTCTCCCCCTCCTTCCATCAGTAATGGTGGGTCCTGCTGCTGGCCAGATCCCTGCTCACCAGCTGCCCTCCCACCAGCGGTGTGTGTGTGTGTGGGGGGGGTCCAGTGGCTGACGATGGGGGTGGGTGTGCAAAGCTGGTGATGAGGCAAAGATGCAGCATGCGGGGCCGGCCGCTCTCCCTGCTGGTCCGTCCGCTCCAGCCCCTGCTGTGTGCTGGCTCTTGGCTAGCAGGGCCCTGTCCCGTTTCCGGCCGGCACTGGCTGCACGCTGCAGTGGCTGGTGAGTGCGGGCAGGCACCAGGCAGCAGCCAGTTACAAACGTTTTGTTGTCCATCCATTAACCCTTTACATGTTCCCCCTCTCATTGTCCTCTCCCTACTTTGCCCCTTTGCCCCCCTCATCCCCTCTGCTTCTCCAGAGCCCCACTGGTGGGGCATGTCCTGCTTCCAGCATTGTGCGGAGAACCAGCCCCTGGTCAGAGCGCTCAGCTCACCAGCAACCTGGCTGGCAGGCTCCTTCCTCCCCCCCCTGCCTCTGGCTGGGCAGGTGCCCCGGGAAATCCATGAGGTACAGAGACCTGTATGTGCCGAGGTACTGAGACCTGTATTTGCCAAAGCCCTGCACAGCGCTGGCACTGGGAAGCCTCTCCACCCCTCAGCTAAGCTCTGGAGTGGGGAGGAGGGGAAGCAATTTCCAGCCTATTCACGCCCTGAACCTGCAGGCTCCACCGCAGCCCCCACCTCCCTGCCCTAGGTCCTACCCCCAGGGAGTGTAGGGCTGCTCCATCCTCTAAGCACCCTCCCCTACTGAGCCACCTCTCTGGCCAGTTATCTGAAGTCCCTACAGTCAGGTTCCCTGGGCCCTGGTGCACAATGCAGCCTTAGGGCTTTAACCCCTTCCTGCCCACACTGTAGCTGGGGTGGGGGTGGGGGGGGAGACAGGAGGCAGCTAGGTTATGTCAGTGGCCAGCAGCAGCCTGGAGGTGTTAGCTGCCTCTCAACACTGTGCAAGCAGGAAGGGACAAACTGCTTCCAGCCCCAGGGGCAGGGGGGAGAAGAAGAGATGAGCTCTGCAAAGACATGGGCCAGGACATCCATCCCCCTTCCCCCCCACCCCCCCCAACTGGAAGCAGTTCCCATCCCTTCTCTCTAGCACAGTGCCGAAAGGCTGCTACTGACCACATTCTGGTGTGAACCCTGGCAGAAATCGGGAGGGGAGGCGGGTATGTGACCCTGCATGCCTTCCACCACGTGATGCCTCGGGAAGACGGGTCCGTCCCAGGGGCCCAGCCAGGCATGGAGGGCATAGAGTGCTGGGCGGGGAGAATTGGTTCGTTGTCAAACCCCTGTGTGAGAGAGGTGTACAGGAATGAGTGTGTGTGTGTGTGTGTCACCTCTGTGTGTGTGTGTGGGGGGGGGGGGGGTAGGGATGTCTGTTTCATCCCGCCCTGTATGAACCCTAAAGCCTTAAAGATAAGAAAGCAAATAAAAAGAATCCAACTATGCAGTATTTCTTTTTAACGGGGGCTCAGTCAACTTGATCTTAATTTGAACATTTGTACTGCATAGTTCTGATTGATTGCCAGTGAACTCGCTTGAATAGGAGTAATTTTACCAGCTATCCCATATTCAGCATAGGGAAATATGGTCACTCTATTTAAATACATAAATTTGGTTTAAAATACAAAGAACAAAAAAGACCACACATGTCTTTCTCTCAGACTAACAATAAACAAACCAGTTCACTTGTACCCTGGCAGGCCCAGGTAGTCGGATGGTAGAGAAATGTCTACCCATTCACAAAGATCTGGAAAAAAAAGGTGCAACTTGTACAACTGTGGCCATCTGCATCTGCCAAGAGAACAGCAACCTAGGTTTAGTTTGTTGAAACCACTAAGGGCTGTAATTGTGACTTTCTGCAGTGTTTAGCACAAAACGTCCAATACCATTCTAGCTTCAGCCCTGAGAGGTTGGTATGAAAAAGGACATGTCATTTGAAAGGAAGGCAGAAATGTTTTGTGATTGTTAATACTTACATTCTTATCAAAGATGAGATATCCGATATTTAATGTATTGCATATAAAAATAAAATGGATGGAATTTAAATGGAAAGATAACTTGCATCAGAAGCACCCATTAGGGATCACTTGGACATGCCCATTTTGATTGTGTGATTTGACTGGGGTGGAAACAGACATTAGTGGACTTGGGTCCTTTCCTCTTCTAAGTTTCTAGCCAGCCACAACATCTATAAGATGTTATGCAAGCTCCTAGCTGCAGTGTAAAAAGAAGATACGCACTGGACTGTTAGAGAACAGAATCATTGTTCTCTGTCCACTCCAGCTAAATATGCAATATCTTCAGTCAACTGCTTTTATTGTACACAGCTTAAATGTCTGTCTGCTTTGCATACAAGTAATTTATTGCTGCTTGTATTCTGACAGAATGAAACCTAATGCTTAATTAGGCATTGCACTGGTAATCTAGTATTTAGGGGGAATGTATCTGAATTAAATAAGGGCTATTAATAATGCCTAACAACTTGAGTATATTCATTGCTTGATTTGAAATCATATAAAATTAGTTAAGCTTATTTTAAAATGTCACAGTGTAAGATGGCTGTTTGGGAACACCTCTGTGTGTGCTAATTTCAGAACCATTACCAGCTGAGCCTTACTATTTATTCAATGGTCCAGTAGGCTTTTATTATTCCCTTATTTGCAATTTAACTGCAACCTCTATTTTTCTGCCAGAGTGAATTAAATCCTAAACCTGCAGGAGGAGCAAAATGAGTTGCAAACACAAATTTTGCCTGCAAGCTCCCCTCTCCCTTCTACTGAACTGCAGGTCTCAGGAGATTGGCAGTCTGATATTTTTTCAGATTGAGCCATCTATTTAGAGTGGCACTGTCAATCTGAAGTGCCAAAATTTGCCTTTCTTAAAAAGATAAATGCTCGAGTGTGCCTTTTACATACAATGTATATGCAGTACAACCTTGCTTAGGTAAATATCATGGGGGATGAACTAAGGGAACGTTTCCTGGGCCATTTGTCACTGTTGTGCAGATATTTATTTACCTAATGTAATTAATAGGGATGTCAAACAATTAAAAAATTAATTGTGATTAATTGCGAGATTAAAAAAATTAATCGCAGTTTTAATCGTACTGTTAAACAATAATAGAATACCAATTAAAATTTAATATAAGTATTTTGGGATGTTTTTCTATATTTTCAAATATATTGATTTCAGTTACAACGCAGAATACAAAGTGTAGAGTTCACTTTATATTATTATTTTTTATTACAAATATTTGCTCTGTAAAAAAGATACAAGTGCAATCTGCAAGTCGAAGCATGAAGAGGGATACGGGTGTTTAGCATATCTGGCACGTAAATATCTTGCAACGCTGGCTACAATAGTGCTATGCGAACACTTGTTCTCACTTTCAAGTGACATTGTAAATAAGAAGTAGGCAGCATTATCACCCGTAAATGTAAACAAACTTGTTTGTATCAGCGATTGGCTGAACAAGAGGTAGGACTGGGTGGACTTGTAGGCTCTAAAGTTTCACATTGTTTTGGTTTTGAGTGCAGTTATTTAAAAAAAAAATTCTACATTCGTAAGTTGCACTTTCACAATAGAGATTGCACTACAATACTTGTATGAGGTGAATTGAAAAATACTATTTTGTTTATCTATTCCAGGAGTTCTCAAACTGTGGGTCGGGACCCCAAAGTGGGTCATGACCCTGTTTTAATGGGGTTGCCAAGGCTGGCTTAGATTTGCTGGGGCCCAAGGCTGAAGCCAAAACCTGAGCCCCATTGCCTGGGGCTGAAGCCAAAACCCTTGGATTTCAGCCCTGGGCGGCAGGGCTCAGGTTAAAGCCCCCCCTGGCTGGGGCTAAAGCAGAGGTGGGCAAACTATGGCCTGTGGGCCACATCCGGCCTGCAGGACCCTCCTGCCTGGCCCCATAGCTCCTGGCCCGAGAGGCTAGCCCCCGGCCCCTCCCCTGCTGTTTCCCCTCCCCCGAAGCCTCTGCTCACTGCGCCGCCGGCGCAATGGTCTGGGCGGCGGGGCTGTGAGGTCTTGCTGGGTGGCACAGCTGCATAGCCGCAGCCTGACCTGGTGCTGTGTGTTGCGCGGTGGTGTGGCTGGCTCCAGCCAGGCGGCACGGCTGCCTGTCCGGGTGCTCTGAGCTGCGCCACCAGCCACCGGTGCTCCAAGCAGCGCGGCCAGGGAGCAGGGGGGGTTGGATAGAGGGCAGGGGAGTTTAGGGTGGTGGTCAGGGGGCAGGGGTGTGGATAGGGGTTGGGGGCAGTCAGAGGGCGGGGAACAGGCGGGTTGAATGAGGGCAGGGGTTGTGGGGGGGCAGTCAGGAAGGAGAGAGGGGGTTGGATGGGGCGAAGGTGGGTAATCAGGGGCAGGAATTCCGGGGGCGGTCAGGGAGAAGGGGTGGTTGGATGGGGCAGGGGTTCCAGGGGGCAGTCAGGATTGAGAGGAGGGGTTGGATGGGGCGGCGGGGGGGTCCGGGGGCGGTTGGGGGCATGGAACGGGGGGTTGGATGGGGCAGGAGTCCCAGGGGGCCATCAGGGGGCGAGAAGCAGGGGGAGTCGGATGAGGTGGGGCTGGGCCACGCCTGGCTGTTTGGGGAGGCACAGCCTTCCCTAACCGGCCCTCCATACAATTTCGGAAACCCGATGTGGCCCTCAGGCCAAAAAGTTTGCCCGCCCCTGGGAGGTGGGGCTCGGGCTTTGGTACCTCCACCTGGGGCGGCGGGGCTCGGGTGGGCTCAGGCTTCATTCCCCCTCCTGGGGTCGTGTAGTAATTTTTGTTGTCAGAATGGGGTCATGGTGCAGTGAAGTTTGAGAATCTCTGATCTATTCTATTGTTTAAGTGAAATTAAAACTGCTATTAAGCATGATTAATTTTTTAATCAAGTTAATTTGTTTTAAATTAATTGCTTTAGTTAACTGTGATTAATTGATAGCCTTAGTAATTAGTAGACAACTGTTGATGCAGCACTGCTCCAGATCATAGGGCGTTCTGGATAGGTAAAGTTCAGATAGTCAAGGTTGTAGTGCATATGTTTATCTTGGGTTTGGCAGAATTAGGTGAGGGTTTGTTTTTTTTTAAATGGTCATTTTGGCAGATACATATTTTATATTAAGCATTTTTTTAAAAATCTGTTTTAATTTCCTTGGTTGCATGAAATTATGGGATTTAAGCATTTTTTCCTGTTTTTTATCTATTGAATTTTCACAGTTGCAGGAAGTTGAGAGGACTGTCCAATTTTGAACTTGTGTACTTATTGTAGTACAAAACATTTAGCTGCCCAAGATGGTCTTAGGAGAGGCATGTGCAGCACTTTGCTGTCTGAATAGACTGAATAATCTTTCCATAGACTCTGAAGTTACTGATACTCCAAATGCACGTAATTCTGCACTGCACATGACAGGCAGTGATTTTTTTATTTGTTTTTACTTCTCCAGTATTCAAGTGCTAGTATGCTGTCATCACAGGGCACTTCACATGCCATGTATAAGTCAAAATCGTTCCTGAACTCTTCTGTCTTGCATGGGAAAATACACAGCATATTTTCATAGTTGCTAAAATTGCATGACATCTGAGCTTGACAAATGGATCAAACACTTTACAGTTGGCAAAAAGAGATCCTGATCCATAGAGTCCATCAAATATATTGTGGGGTATAGTTTGCTTTAGTTTGCTTTGAAATTCTGATGTGAAAGCATGCATTGCAGATGAAAGGAGTTGCCTTTTGGAGCCCACTGACTTGAGGTTTCACTTACTTCTTTTAAGGCACCATGTACATAAGCAGCAACTTGTAAATTACAGTAAAGCAGCATATTATTTTGATGTATGAGGTACATTTTGTTTCTAATTGCAAATGAACCCCATAGCTTTTTCCAAAAAATACACACACAGATAACTTGCATTACAGTTCTCACTGGTTTACATTGTCCTCAATGATCCATGTTAATTTCATTGTCGTCTTTGAGGTGACTGCATCATCTTCTTTAAAGAGAAAGTCTGTTATGCTGTCCCAATAGCCAGGAATGAATCTTGTTGCCTGGATCCAGGAAAACCAGCATGGCACAACACAAGGGAGCACATGCAAACTTCTTAGGCTCACGTTGTTGCCTTCGCAGACTTTTTTTATTTATTTATTTATTTAAGCTTGACTTTGCTTGTTTTCATATGTATATATTACTGGAAAATGTAGCACAAATGTGTTGACCACACAGATTGCGCAGTTTTGATTGAGTAGTCAATGGCTACATGCAAAAGATGAGCAATATATGGAGTATGCAGCTGATATGCATACATATGAAGCAGAGCTAATAAAAAGTTCAAACCACAGACATCATTATTTGGAATCTCTACAAAGCATAATAAATAGAAAATCCACAGCTGCTGCTTTTGTCTCATTCTTCCCAAGCTGTTTTACGAAGCCTGTGTTACTTTCCTTGACTTGCTTTAATTTCAGGTGAGACTTACTGTTGAGATGTTCAGCATTATGATTTGTCTTTCTCTATATTTCTTGTTTACAAACTTTGCAGCACAAAATGTCCTCGGCTCCCTTTCCAAACTTTTTCACCGTTTCAAATTCCAGGTCCGGGCATTCCTGTAGAGTTTTTCTTTTCAACCTATTACTAACAACATATAAAAAATATGGGCTTATTTTCCCTAAAGAAGGTACCTCTTTGTTACTGAGTAGGTTGATAGTGTCCTGTTTTAAATCATGAATTGAAAGATGACAAAAATACAGCAAAAATTCACACTTATGCGACTGAAAAAAGTCTGGACACGTGCTTAATTTTAAGAGAGATAGGCTGGTACCAGAGATTGCACTGAAAGTACCTTTCCCTTTTCACTACAAATGGGTATAATTTTATTTCATTTATGCTGTAAGTGATGATTCTCTTGACTAATTGTAATTAAATTAATATACTTGGTTTTGAGTCCTTTGCAACAGGAATCTCTTCTTTATTATTCTCCATGCATGAAGCCCTTATACTTTATTGGTGCATATTAATCAGCTTTTGTGGGAAATCATTATAGACTTGTGACTTCATTGCACTCAAGAGAAACAGCTAAGAAGAAAACGAATGTTTCAGCAGCTTTATTTCGTGACTTTTGCCAATAGAACAGTTCCAACTATTTTTTTAAACTTTTGAGTTATAGCTGTTGTAATGCAATTTTCAGTTATAGCTGTTGGTGTTACACTCTTAACCTTGAAAATGACATTTCATTTATTAACAATTTTATGTTTTGTTTTCCCTCCTCCCTTTTCTCTAATGGAGTTTAAATCAATAACTTTTCTTTCCTCTCATGTGAATAAGCAGCATTGGTATAAGCGCTATTCTGAGAGGCATGTGTGCTTAACTTCTGTGTGGAGGCATGTACAAAATACTGTGTATTACTTTAAATTCTGTGTCAGAGGTGGCCTTAAAACAAAAGGAGCATGAGAATGAATGTTATCCCAAAGCACAGGTTTGTCATTGGTTTACAACACTTAAAAGGTATAAAATATCTGATACATGGCTTGCTCTATTAGGTATCTTTAAAAGATGATTACTTGTCTTATTTATTTATTGGTCGTAAGTGAAAAAGTTAACAGCCCGCATTGTGACAAAATTACAGTGTTAATGTTGTTGGAGATATGCTGATTATGTGTTCATATGAGCCTGAGGCTACCCTATACTACAGATTTCTGCCAGGATAGCTCTGTTGGTCAGGGATGTGATGAGATGTAATCCCTGAAGCTGTGCCAGCAAAAGCCCAGAGAGTAGATGCAGTTATACTAGCAAAACTGTGCTTTTGCTAGTGTATCTTGTTTCACAGAGTGGGGGCTGGTGGCGATGGAATAAGCTATACCAGTAAAAGTGCAGTTTTGCTCGTACATCATCATCCACGCTAGGAATGTTTTGCTGGTACAGTATACGGACATAGCTATACCAGCAAAACATTTCTGGTTTAGACATGGCCTAATTCTCCATTCCATTGCACTGGTTTTATTTTGGCCTCTGAAGTGAGTTACATCAGCATAAAACGGGTAATGAAGTGGAGAATGAGGCCCTTTGACCCCTGCTCCTCCCCTCTTGTATCGAAAGCTGCTTTATCTGTATGGTTACAGTTTCCACAGTGAGCTGATGACATGGTATCCCTTTCTTTGTTACATAGAGCTACAAAACTAGTCAGGTTAAAACTAGCCTACAGAAAATATTAGCACATGAAGTCTACCTTCTTCGAGTGACGGTGCCTATATATATATTCCAATCATGGGTGTGCATGCACGCCATGCGCCAGAGCTAGAAGGTTTTTGTAGCAGTGTCTGAAGAATTAGACGTTGTGCTTGAAAGGTTTAAATTAATTGATGGTCTGTACTGCTAGGAGGTGTCATTCCTCAGCTGAGGCAATTAAAGGTCATATTTGGTTTTATGCAGTATTTTTTTGTTCTAGAAGAGACAAAGATTGAGAACTGACTGTCATACGCTAAGACTGAGTGAATACCTTAAAACAATCTGTTTTTCCTCAAACAAAAAGTTAAATCCGATTAGGTTGCATTAATGCTCCTTTCTGATGTATTTTTCTTCATACTCTAGCAAAAGAGCTTGCTGGAAGGAATGTTTGTGGAAAACAGTGAATGTTATGTGAATTCTGGAGAAAGCAAATTTTTGATATGTAAATACAAATATTTCCACCATACATCTGATTCTTAGGCTTGGTCTACACTTACCCCCCAATTCGAACTAAGGTACGCAACTTCAGCTACGTGAATAACGTAGCTGAAGTTCGAAGTACCTTAGTTCGAACTTACCTCGGTCCACACGCGGCAGGCAGGCTCCCCCGTCGACGCCGCGGTTCCCCCGTCGAGGCCGCGGTACTCCTCTCGTCTAGCTGGAGTAACCGCAGTCGACGGCGATCACTTCCTGGTTCGACTTATCGCGTCCAGACAAGACGCGATAAGTCGAACCCAGAACTTCGATTCCCAGCCGCCGAACTAGCGGCTGGGTGTAGACATACCCTTAGAGTTACATTTATTCAGTCAGGGAACAGAAATGACTGCATATTACTGTGGGTCCGATTAAAACTAAGCAACAGAGCTTGAACTTCATAAGTTATCAAATTATCACACCATACTGCTCATGGACAATCTATAGACCAAGACTTAGTCATAGACATTTTTCAGCAAATTAGAACAGTGAACAGATTTAAGAAAATCTGATGGTATAAAATATTACATTTGCTGAATACATTTAATTTACATTAAATGGGTTACCTTTTTAAAATGTGTGAATAAACATAATTAGTAATTTTTATTTTAATACTTAAAACACATGAGATTGCTTGTGACCAGAATACAGACACACATTGGTGCTGCTTTGGCAACATGTGGTTGTGCCTACTTGAAGATTTGTTCTCCTTCATTCCAGGAAGCAGCCAGAGTTTGATGTGTAGAGTGCCTGTCTGCTACTTGAAAGAACAGGACACTTTTAATATAACTAAAGCTACCTAAAAGAGTAGGTAATTATATGCAAGCAAATCTAAACAAACTGTTATACTGTAAGATATCTGTATGTTTATCTCTTATATCATCTAGCTTTTTGTATGATGGTTAAATATGGTCCTGTATCATTACTGAATCATCAGTGCAGGTTGTTCCAGTGTGAATTTATGAAGAACAGTGAAATCAACCAAAGACTGCATATTTTAGATGGTAGTGAGTGCTCAGTGAACAGTTCTTGCTGCTTTTACTGTTCATTGTATTTAATGAGAATGTGTCACGGTGATTTATTAGGAACTGTGGATACTTTTACAAGTAGGTCTTGAAAAAATTACCAAACACTTAGTAATCCAGGGATTCTGAGGCTGCTCAGACTTCTGGGAGGAAGGAGCATTCTTCCTAGAAACTCTTGGATACTGTGATATGTGCAGAAGGATGCACCACTTTGCCCATCCCCAAAGACTTTGCTTTGGGCCCTGTTCTCTGTTAAATAACTCCAGTGCCTATCCCTGTAGTTGCTCAGAGCTTTCCAAAACAGCACTGAAGAAAAACTGATTCTTATCAATTTCACTGATGCCCTCAAGGATCTGAGTAACTGCAGTGAACTTCAAGGAGCCCTGCTGTTACTGGGGAAGGTGTAAGCAGCAGAGATGGCAGTGGAGCTGTCTGGCTGCAGATTTAGGAAGGCAGCACTGCATTGGTTTACACCCACTTCACATTTGTAAGGACTAAAGTCTTAATTTTTATTTTGCGAGACAGCTCAGTTTCTCCAAAAGTTCATAAGTGGATTTTTCTAACCACTCACAAACCACTACTCTAATTCAGTGAAACCTTCCTGTACCACTCTGTCTGTGTAATATTTACAATTAAACTTCTGGAAATTAGAATCCTACATATTAGGTCATCTCTACCCCATATCCTTGCCAGTGCAGGACTCTTCCCTGGTGGGCAAGCTAAGGCTCTCTCCCTCCATTTGGCTCCACATAGAGGGAGGCTTTCCCATGTTTAAAACCTCACTGAAGCTCACAGGACTCTGCATGAGCACAAAGATCTGCCAATGCAAATTCAATTTCAGGACCAGGATTAGGGTGACCAGATGTCCCGATTTTATAGGGACAGTGCCGATTTTTGGGTCTTTTTCTTATATAGGCTCCTATTACCCCCCCACACCCCCGTCCCAATTTTTCACACTTGCTGTCTGGTCACCCTAACCAGGATCCTGAACCCTGCAAGAGCCATGACTAAAAATACTTTCTGGGTATTTGGTGATCTTTCTCGTGGATTTTTCAGTAATGGTTTGAAAGGACTATTGAACACTTGATTCATAAACAAAAATAGACCATTTTCAGGTAGTAGTTTATGCTGGGCAGTCATAAGAGATTGAAATTGTTTTTCCACTATGTTACCAAGTTAAAACTTGTTGTAGTCCACTGAGAGCAACCAGTGCTAATTATTGTGTTTGTTAAGCTGTGGTTCAAATACTATGCTGGAAAATTTAAGAGATTAATAAATACAACAACAAAAACATGTTTGTTTTCAAAAGAGGTGAAGTACCTGTGAAGTTTCTTTTTGATGTATGAAAACAATTACATTTATTTTTTAACATAAATATTGGTAATGAACTTGAAGGTGTGACATAAGTGGTCATTTTTGAAATTTTAAATATAATCCTAAAACATTCCCTAGTTTAAAGGGATACTGTCAAGTCAGATTTGCCCCAGAATTTAGGCTTTGTTAAAACAAGTTTACAGTATTCCAAAATTAAGGCGAATAAATGTTTCTATTTATTTAAGAAATAAAATTCCGGTGGAAACAGGATAACCCAAACATTCTTCCTCAATGTTTGCATCCCAGACGTAGCAGCATTGTACATGAACCAGAACTTGAAATTAACTAGAAACTAATTTATTTTTGTTATCCAGATAGGCAGTGCAAAAAGTAAGGCCCTAATTCTCCAATTTACCCCAAATTAGTGAGGCTCTATGCAGATTCAAGTATCTGCCTCATGTTAATCCAGGCCTAAGTTACATATACACCTCTACCTCGATATAACGCTGTCCTCAGGAGCCAAAAATTCTTACTGCATTATAGGTGAAACCGCATTATATTGAACTTGCTTTGATCCATCGGAGTGCGCAGCCCCGCCCCCCTCTCCCCTCCCCCCCCCCGGAGCACTGCTTTACCGCGCTATATCTGAATTCGTGTTATATCGGGTCGCGTTATATCGGGGTAGAGGTGTATTACATATATCACATAAGTTACATATGTCTTGTGCAGGATTGAAGCCTAAATTAAATATATATAAAGATTAAAATTCTGTTTTAATAATAAATGGAACATGGGCAAAGAAATTTGTTGTGTTTTTTGTTTTGTTTCTAATACTTTTAACCTAACAATGTTCTTTTAAGCAGTTGCTCTTTTTAATCTATGTTTGGGCTAGTATCGAAAAGTATCTTATCTTTCCCTAGTTTCTCTGCACTTTTCCCTTCTACCACAACTTTCGACAAAAATAGACGTATCAATGAGACGCATTGGGGAGGGATAGCTCAGTAGGGGGGAGGAATATGTCTACACTACGAGAGTAGTTCGATTTTACTTAAATCGAATATGTGGAATCGATATTACAAAGTCGAACGTGTGTATCCACACTAAGGGGAGTAATTCGACTTTGTGAGTCCACACTAACGGGGCAAGCGTCGACATTGGAAGCGGTGCACTGTGGGCAGCTATCCCACAGTTCCCGCAGTCCCCGCTGCCCATTGGAATTCTGGGTTGAGCCCCCAATGCCTGCTGGGGAAAAAAATGTGTCGAGGATGACGACAGTTACCCAAACCACCCAACTGTCACTCCCGCCCTCCCTCCCTGAAAGCGCCGGCGGGCAATCATTTCGCGCGCTTTTCTGGTGAGTGACAGCGCGGACGCCACAGCACTGCGAGCATGGAGCCCGCTGCGACCATCGCTGCAGTTATGGCCATTGTCAACACCTCGCACCTTATTGTCCACCTTTTCCAGAGGCAGATGCTGAGAAATCGGGCGAGGAGGCTACGGCATCGCGGTGAGGACATGAAGTCTGAGAGTGGCACAGACCTCTCGCAAAGCACGGGACCCCGCGCCGTGAACATCATGGTGGCAATGGGTCATGTTGATGCTGTGGAACGGCGATTCTGGGCCCGGGAAACAAGCACGGACTGGTGGGACCGCATAGTGCTGCAGGTCTGGGATGAATCCCAGTGGCTGCGAAACTTTCGGATGCGGAAGGGAACTTTCCTGGAACTTTGTGAGCTGCTGTCCCCTGCCCTGAAGCGCAAGGACACCCGGATGTGAGCAGCCCTGACTGTCCAGAAGCGAGTGGCCATAGCCCTCTGGAAGCTTGCAACGCCAGACAGCTACCGGACAGTCGCGAACCACTTTGGCGTGGGCAAATCTACCGTGGGGGTTGCTGTGATGCAAGTAGCCAACGCAATCGTTGAGCTACTGCTCTCAAAGGTAGTGACCCTTGGAAACGTGCAGGTCATCATAGATGGCTTCGCCGCGATGGGATTCCCAAACTGCGGTGGGGCTATAGATGGAACTCACATCCCTATCCTGGGACCGGACCACCAGGCCAGCCAGTACATTAACCGAAAGGGCTACTTTTCAATGGTGCTGCAAGCACTGGTGGACCATCGGGGACGTTTTACAAACATCAACGTCGGATGGCCGGGCAAGGTTCATGACGCTCGTGTTTTCAGGAACTCTGGTCTGTTTAGACGGCTGCAGGAAGGTATTTACTTCCCGGACCACAAAATAACTGTTGGGGAAGTGGAGATGCCTATAGTGATCCTCAGGGACCCAGCCTACCCGCTAATGCCCTGGCTCATGAAGCCCTATACAGGCGCCCTGGACACTGAAAAAGAACTCTTCAACTACCGTCTCAGCAAGTGCAGAATGGTGGTGGAATGTGCTTTTGGACGTCTCAGGGGGAGATGGAGAAGCTTACTGACTCGCTCTGATCTCAGCGAAACCAATATCCCCATTGTTATTGCAGCTTGCTGTGTGCTCCACAATCTCTGTGAGAGCAAGGGGGAGACCTTTATGGCGGGGTGGGAGGTTGAGGCAAATAGCCTGGCATCTGATTACGCCCAGCCAGACAGCCGTGCGATTAGAAGAGCCCAGCGGGACGCGCTGTGCATCCAGGAGGCTTTGAAAGCTAGGTTCCTCAGTGAGCAGGGTAACCTGTGACTATTAACTTTGTTTAAAGAGAAGCTGAACCTGCCCCCGTTTCTTTACCCAGTTTATGTTGACTATCCTCTGCAGCTACATACCCTGTTCACCCCGTCCCTCCCCTTCCAACACACGTTTGAAAATTAAAAAAATGGAACTTTGTTAATGAACACAGTTTTCTTTATTACGGGTTTCGCAGTAAAGGGTTGAAACTGGGACGCAGACTGTGGTGGGGAGCGGGCGTAGTGATGGAAAGAACGCTTATAAACTCGAGGAATGACAGGCTCCTGCTCCTAGAGCAGTCAGCAGTGGTGGACTGGTTGTTTCAACGGAGCCTGCCACCCCTCCTTTTTGGGACTCTGTGTGTGGGGGCTATGTGACTTTGTGGCGGGGGAGGACGCTGCTGCGTGGCTCTGTGATCCAGGATAAGGACCGCTGCATAAGATCTCTAACCGCCCTCCCCCGCCACAAACTCACATAGCCCCCCCACACACAGAACATGAAAACCACCTCCCAGACTGACCAGGGTGCCTAGTGACTGCAATGTGTGTGTGACCTGCTGCTGAACATGCCCCCCTGTCTGTACCCTGGTAAAGGTGACTGTCCTGTCCAATTACCAACCCCCTTCCCCCCTTCAAACACACTGTCCTCTAAAAGAACATGATGGAAACAGTAATTAACAGAAAGGTATTTTTTATTAGCAACTAAACAGTTAGGGGATGAAACTGTGCCGGGGGCTTGGGTGAGGCGGGAAGGAAAGGACTTATCAAATTTTGGGGAATGAGAGCCTTCTGTTACTTGAGCAGTCTGCAGGGGTGGAGTGACAATTTTCACGGCCCCTGCCGCCCCTCCTTCTTGGGACTTTGGGTGAGGGGGGTATGGGACTTTGTGGCGGGGGAGGGCGCTTAGAGAGAGACTGCAGCGGGGCTCTGTCCTCCTGCCTCCGGTCCTGCAGAACATCCACAAGGCGCCGGAGCGTGTCCGTTTGCTCCCTCATTAGTCCAAGCGGCGTTTGAGTCGCCTGCTGGTCTTCCTGACGCCACCTCTCCTCCTGTTCAATGTGTGATCGATGGATTTGCGACATGTTCTCCCTCCACTGGGTCTGCTGGGCCGCCTCGGCTCGGGAGCAGCCCATAAGTTCTGAGAACATGTCGTCCCGTGTCCTTTTCTTTCTCCTCCTAATCTGCGCCAGCCTCTGGGAGGGGGATGCCAGGGTAGGTCGGGAGACAGTCGCAGCTGTGGGATGGGAAAAAGGGAGTGAATTCCTCACAAAGATAATTTTTTGTGAACAATGAACATAGTCTTTCTCTGTGAACAAGACCATGCACAGCACCTATCACATGCGCACTCAGGACAAGGTTGAATTTTCGGCCTTCGCATTCAGTGCCTGGGGTCTTGCACTGGAGATCAGACAAGTGGGGCAGGACAGCGGAATTCGGGTAGCAGGCTGACATGGTAAGCCGTAGACTTTTGGCTGCTTAAAACTTAAATTATAGCAGTGCCCTCCTTTCACGTTTAAAGCAGTGCTCCTAGCGTTGGCCAGTTCCTGCTGCCGGCAATCCGGCAAGCATGAACTCTGCCCCTGTCCCACTCCCTCGCAGCTGTCCCCGGGAAAGATCCCTGTATGCTGCCCCTCTCCCGCCTCCATTGCGTGGCTGTAAACCGCCGGTTACAGTTCTGTAAAGGAACAGGCAAGCAGTCCCAACAGTAACATTCCCCTAATTCTAAGCAGGTCACCATGAGCGACATCACTCTGCTGAGGATTTCTGGGACAGAGAAAGACCGCATGCTGCGTGAAAGCCAGCAAAAACCAGGGCCGTATGCCGCCATGCTCTGCAAGGCAATGATCCCAGAGTACTTGATGATAGCCTGGCGTGGAAAAGTTTTCTACCACGGAGGACACAATAAGGCCGCTCTCCCCAGGAACCTCATGCAAAGGCTTTCCAATTACCTCCAGGAGAGCTTCGTGGAGATGTCCCATGAGGATTTCAGCTCTATCCCCGGACATATAGACCTTCTTTTGCAGTAGTTGCACTGCCAGGGACTAAAACGTGAAGCGCCTAGGGCAAACTAATCATGAAAAACCCATTGTTAATATTGTTAATATTCCTGTTCTGTTCAAAATAAATGTTTACATGTTTTAAACACTTACCGACTGATCCTTCCCCTGATTCTGGGTCTGGGTTAACGCCTGGGGACGGTTGGTATGGGATCTCTGTGAGGGTGATGAAGAGATCCTGGCTGTCGGGGAAATCAGCGTTGTAAGCGCTGTCGACTGCCTCGTCCTCCTCATCTCCTTCCTCATCTTCCCCGTCCGCTAACATCTCCGAGGAACCGGCCGTCGACAATATCCCATCCTCAGAGTCCACGGTCAGTGGTGGGGTAGTGGTGGCGGTCGCACCTAGAATGGAATGCAGTGCCTCGTAGAAACGGCATGTCTGGGGCTGGGATCCGGAGCGTCCGTTTGCCTCTTTGGTCTTCTGGTAGCCTTGTCTCAGCTCCTTGATTTTCACACGGCACTGCGTTGCATCCCGGCTGTATCCTCTCTCTGTCATGGCTTTTGAGATCTTCTCGTAGATCTTTGCATTCCGTCTTTTCGAGCGCAGCTCCGAAAGCACGGACTCATCGCCCCACACAGCGATCAGATCCAAGACTTCCCGATCAGTCCATACTGGGGCCCTCTTTCTATTCTGGGATTGCATGGTCACCTCTGCTGGAGAGCTCTGCGTCGTTGCCAGTGCTGATGAGCTCGCCACGATGTCCAAACAGGAAATGAGATTCAAACTGCCCAGACAGGAAAAGGAATTCAAATTTTCCCGGGGCTTTTCCTGTGTGGCTGGTCAGAGCATCCGAGCTCGGTCTGCTGTCCAGAGCGTCAACAGAGTGGTGCACAGTGGGATAGCTCCCGGAGCTATTAGCGTCGATTTCCATCCACACCTACCCTAATTCGACATGGCCATGTCGAATTTAGCGCTACTCCCCTCGTTGGGGAGGAGTACAGAAATCGAATTTAAGAGACCTCTATGTCGAACTAAATAGCTTCGTTGTGTGGACGGGTGCAGGGTTAATTCGATTTAACGCTGCTAAATTCGATATAACCTCCTAGTGTAGACCAGGCCTTAGTGGCTTGAGCATTGGCCTGCCAAACCCAGGGTTGTGAGTTCAATCCTTGAGGGGGCCATTTAGGGATCTGTGACAAAAATCTGTCTGGGGATTGGTCCTGCTTTGAGCAGGGGGTTGGACTAGATGACCACCTGAGGTCCCTTCCAACCCTGGTATTCTATGATTCTACCACATAAAAACCAAAGAATGTCTTCTCAGTTAAAAAGTGCAAGAAGCATAAATGAGATCATTAGTGATATTATTCATTGGTAATGTGTCTGGTTCCGTTATTACCATGATTTTACGTGAAAAATATTACACATTTTATTTTTACTTGGAATTATTATTACTATCATCAGTAGGGTTCTCCTCTGAGATCTGACAATAAAATCTGGTAGAATTGTTAATAAATCTGCATTGGCAGATTCAGTACAGGAATTGAACTGAGACCTAATAATTGTAATTATTATATTACACTGATTTAATGTGATACATTGCCATGAAATTCTTCATTGTAACAAGGGCTTTCATTCAATTACATTTTATAGCTGCCCTATAAGGAACCATTACCATTGAAACAAAAGCAAATTCTAAATACAAGTGCATTTTTTTGTTTTGTTTTTAAAGACTTTCTGGATCCCTGGATGTCCTCAGAGCTTAGGGGGGTCACTTTTTAGTATGGTACCTATTCAATCTCTGTCGCTCCTGATATGACTGAAGATGACTTCAGGAAGCTACTCAAAGCACTTCTCTGTCCTACTTTTCGTCAGGTCCATAGCTGAGCACATTACTTCCATGGCATTTCCAGGCTCTGTTAACCCAGAAGCAGAGGGCCAAGTTACCTCCATGGCAGCTTGTTGTGCTATCGCTAGGCCATGGCCTCAGCTCAAATCAATATTATTGCCATCTCATTATCTGTGTTCTTAGCTCTTTCAACTCCTCATCCACTATGGTGATGATAGTACTGCACCCATCAGACAATAATAGAAATTCCATTCAAACGGATCTGTAACAGTCCTTAAAATATTCATTGCAAATAATACTTACTTTGAGGTCTTTAAAAGGTGGAGTGTGACAAGATGTGTAAGAAGAAATGTTTAAATCAAGGCATCTATTTTCAATACAGTTGTTGTAGTAGGACTCAAGCACATACCGAGAGGAGAGGGGAGAGAGACTAGTTCATAGGCTGTAAGGGAAAGTAGTAATTAGTGTATGAAATGTGGCAAAATTTTGACAAATGATCTGGGGTAGAAAAGTAGTTCTGTCCAATAAACAGGAGCAGCATTTTCATGGTTAAACACAATTTCTACTCTGATTTCACATCCTGATTGACATTCCTGAGAAGAAGTACTTTCCAAGAGTACTTTGGAGGTTCTTGGCACTTATTACAATATAGATCAGGAATGCTTTTCCTACTCTCTCCATCATAGCTGATCCCCTGACCAAAACAACATTTTAAAAATATTACTGAAGAGGCAACTGATGACATCGGTCATTCTAACAATAATTCAAAGTAACTATGCCACATTTACTGATAAAACTGGACACACGTAACTTTAAAATGTCATTAAATTTTTCATCCAGAAAAACTGAAATTGCTTTAGGATTTGTTCTCCTGAATTTAACAAGTTTTAAAACAAACTAAACATACCATCTTTGCCCTAAGTCATGTGTAGAGGGTATTTGTAAAGTGACAGCAAAGCTAAAATGTTATTAAATGTTTGTTTTTCTTCTCCTCTAGATCAATGAACTGAGCCATGTTCAAATCCCTATTATGTTGATGCCAGATGATTTCAAAGCATATTCAAAGATAAAGGTGGACAATCACCTTTTCAACAAGTAAGTGCAAGTAACAACCCTTTGTAGAGGGGGATAAAGCTCCTGGCAGCGATATTTTACAAAATTCTATAAACTCTGTTATTTTTCAATGAATGGGAGTAAAGTTTTGCTGATTAAGTTAATCCTGTGATAAACATAACCATCTGTTATATTCCAAAAAGCAACAGCAGGGCCTACTGGGTAGTACTCTTTGGCCATATGGTATATTATTACCCATGAATATCTTCTACCTAGAAAATGATTGTTCTGTTTATGATGGAAATTTTTGTTTAGGTATTTTAAATGCATAAATCTTTGTACAGTTATTTTTTATATCTGAAACAAAAAAGTTATAAATCAGAATAAACAGTGGAATAGGGAGTATTTCAAAGCCAAATAAGGAATGTACACCTTTTTATAATCCCTGATATGAAATCATATAAAATGTTGACCATACTACCCCATTTTGTTATATGATAAACTATGGAATTAGTTGGAAATTTATTAGAATGATTTAGCAAAATAATGACTTCAGGCATTTGTTTTCAGCAATGTACATTAGTCGTGTGTTTCAGATACAAAATAATAGCATGTGCACTTTTATGCACTTTTATAAAGATAAAATGAAGGTTAAAAATATTCTAGAAAATGGAATGATTCCATTATTTTGTACCTTCTAATCTGTGGCAAAGTTCAAAGAGAAGAAGTAGCAATTACTCTTTCTGAGTATAACAGTGAGGTTAATTATAGGATTGTAAAACTAATCCATCATTTAAGGAGTCCATGTTTTATAAAAGTTTTGATGTTTCTCTGAGTTTTTTGGTGTCATAGTTGAATCCTTGTATAATCCAATTTAAGGTTTTTCCTTTAGAGCATTAGTAGGGCAAAGAGAAAATTATTTCACTGTTTTTGAGTCCAGATGTGAAGACTTGTCAAAATTTAGATGTATGGCATCCAGTTCTTATATAGCTGATTACCAAGCCCTATGTGTATGTCTATAAAAGAGAGAAAATAGACCTGATAGAGGTTGGAGTAGATGGACTCTTAAGTCTGCTTTGTCTCTGTTTTGTACAAAAGTTTAAGATGTTATTGTCCTGAGTTATTTATTTGAACATGCATGTGAATTTCACTGTTTTGCATTCTATTTCAGAGAAAACATGCCAAGTCATTTCAAATTTAAGGAATATTGTCCAATGGTATTCCGCAATCTGAGAGAGAGATTTGGAATAGATGATCAGGACTTTCAGGTAGGTTGACTATCAATATACATGTGAAGAACTATTCATAGCGCCACTGGCTATGAGCAGGAGAATCTCAGTTTGTGTGGAAGTCTGCCCACAGATCATCATAGACTTATACTTCGAGAGTCTGTCTGCTCATTCAGTGAGAAAATGGGCTTCTCCCACCCTTCTTAGTTATAATTAAGAAGGAACAGGACAGGAGTATACTAATTCTGAGATTGTCAGTGGTGTAGTTGAGATTGTGCAGGAGCTGTAGACCCACATGAAGGTGGGGGTTTTGTTTAGTTTTTGAAGGGGGTTGTTTTTTAATTATAAACGGGGGGAGGGGGTTTGGAGTCTGCTTAGGCATTTAATAAGGGATCCAGGAGTGAAGCCCTAGTAGGGAGATGCCTGCTGGTTCTTCATCTGATGTAGGCAATGTTGAGGCAGTAAGAGAGTTTTCTGCCTCTTTCCTTTTTTTCCTATTTCTTGCAATTTTCAGTATCTTGGTCCTTAGCTTTTTCTTGTCTCTGTGTTCTCAATACTTGTGTGTCTGTTCTCCTCCTCCTGTTGCATCACTAGGGCCCTATCAAATTCATGGTCCATTTTGATTAATTTCACGACCAGAGGGTTTTTTAATTGGTCAATTTCAGGTTTTCAGATGTTTACATCTGAAATTTCACAGTGTTGTGACCGTGGGGGTCCCAACCCAAAAGGTACCCGGAGGTGGGTCTGGTCTCTTTCCCCCTCCCCCCCCAGCCCGACTGGAACTCGCAGCTAGGAGCCCCCAGCTGGGGTCCTCCCAGCAGCACGGAGAAGGGCTTATTTCACGGTCCATGACTTTCTACTTGTTCTGTTTCCTACTGCTGCACATACCCGCCACAGTGGAGTTGTTGAGGCTAGGTATAGTCCCTCTTGCAGTAAAAGGAAAGAGGTATGTCTGGACAGCACCGATGGGAGATGCTGTATCCACTGAGCAACTTTAGCAAGGCACAGCAGTAACACAAGTGTTGTTTGAACATAGTCTCACTGCATGTGTTAGTACCTCTGTCTCTTTTTCCTTCTCACCCCATATTTTACTAACCAGAAAGAGTACCAGGGTGGTACTTTTGCTATCTTCCAATTGTCATGATCTGAAGACAGAAACATATGCAGAGCATTGGAGCAGAGTAAAGAGCAGATTTGGCAAGCTAACAGAACACTGCAGGACCTGGCAGCGTTAGAAGAAGCTCTCCCAGCCTGATGATAACTCTGGCTGCTTGGCTTTCTGTCCTCACAAAAAGGAATGGCCAGAGTACTGCACCACTATAGGAAAAGAAAGTAATAGGGCTCTGTTCCAGCGTAACCTTACTCTTACCTACTGCCATTCCCCTAATCACTTGTGGCTGTATTTCCTCCACACACTATTCCAGCTACCCACCTCCTTCCGCCATGACACTACAAATGGTTCTGTCCTTTTTCTATCCAATGCTTATTGTGAACCCAATATTTTTCCCTTCCCTGACAATGTCCCAGTGCTGTCCTTTTATTATGCACTCTTCCAATAGAAGTTATCTTTTTTTTCCCCTCCCTTTCACCGTTATCACCCCACCATCATTCAGCTGCATTTTTATCTCATCTTGACATACTCTGACATCTCCTGCTGAATTTCCACTTGCCAAATCTGGATCTTAGATTTCTAGCCTGGTGAAATGATGGTACAAGCCATTCCCGTCTGTTTGGAGCCCGCTAAACTTCTGCTCCTTGTTTTAGAGTTGCTGATTTAAACTAAGAAAGCAGAGCTGATTGAAACTTTCTGAATTTTTGTTTTTAAGCAAAACTTTTCATTGAAACTTGAAATTTAAATGAGAAGATTGGGATAACTTTTTTTGCAAGCATTTTCTCAAAAAATTCAGCCTGTTTCTCAATCTGCTATAGAGCTTGTCAATTTTTTCTGAATTCTGATTTTAATAGAATCAAAATTAACTTCCCATTTTTCAAATAGCTCCCTAAGAAGGAAGATATTGTATAATATATTTGAGTTTAACATTTACATTCAGAATGTTTCTTCAAAATTTTTTACAGATCCTTCCACCTGTAGATTTCTGGTTCAAATTTGACTAATCATAGAAGATTAGGGTTGGAAGAGACCTCAGGAGATCTAGTCCAACCCCCTGCTCAAAGCAGGACCAATTAAATCATCCCAGCAGGGGCTTTGTCAAGCCAGGCCTTAAAAATCTCTAAGGATGGAGGTTCCACCACCTCCCTAGGTAACCCATTCCAGTGCTTCACCACCCTCCTAGTGAAATAGTTTTTTCCTAATATCCAACCTAGACTTCCCCCACTGCAACTTGAGATCATTGTTCCTTATTCTGTCATCTGGTACCACTGAGATCAGCCTAGCTCCATCCTCTTTGGAATACCCCTTCAGGTAGTTGAAAGTTGCTATCAAATCCCCCCTCTTGTCTTCTGCAGATTAAATAAGCCCAGTTCCCTCAGCCTCTCCTCATAAATCATGTGCCCCAGCCCCCTAATTATTTCCGTTGCCGTCCACCTCCACTTAACTCTCTCCAATTTGTCCACATCCTTTCTGTAGTGGGGGGGACCAAAACTGGATGCAATACTCCAGATGTGGCCTCACCAGCACCGAATAGAGGGGAATAATCACGTCCCTTGATCTACTGGCAATGCTCCTATAATGCAGCCCAATATGCCGTAGCCGCCTTGGCAAAAAGCGCACACTGACTCATATCCAGCTTTTCGTCCACTGTAATCCCCAGGTCTTTTTTTGCAGAACTGCCGCTTAGCCAGTCGGTCCCCAGCACGTAGCAGTGCATTGGATTCTTCCATCCTAAGTGCAGGACTCTACACTTGTCCTTGTTGAACCTCATCAGATTTCTTTTGGCCCAATCCTGCAATTTGTCTAGGTCACTCTGGACCCTATCTCTACCCTCCAGCCTATCTACCTCTCCCCCCAGCTTAGTGTCATCCGCAAAATTGCTGAGGGTGCAATCCATCCCATCATCCAGAACATTAATGAAGATGTTGAACAAAACCGGCCCAGGGACTGACCGCTGGGGCACTCTGCTTGATACCGGCTACCAATTAGACTTTGAACAGTTGATCACTACCTCTTGAGCCCAACGATCTAGCCAGCTTTCTATCCACCTTATAGTCTATTCATCCAATCCATACTTTTTTAACTTGCTGGCAAGAATATTGTGGGAGACCATATCAAAGGCTTTGCTAAAGTCAAGATCTATCACGTCCACCACTTTCCCCATATCCACAGAGCCAGTTATCTCATCATAGAAGGCAGTCAGGTTGGTCAGGCATGACTTGCCCTTGGTGAATCCATGTTGACTGTTCCTGATAACCTTCCTCTCCTCCAAGTGCTTCAAAATGGATTCCTGCTTCATGATTTTTCCAATGACTGAAGTGAGGCTGACCACTTTTTCCTTTTTTTTAAAGATGGGCACTATATTTACCTTTTTCCAGTCGTCCGGGACCTCCCCGATCGCCACGAGTTTTCAAAGATAATGGCCAATGGCTCTGTAATCACATCAGCCAACTCCCTCAGCACCCTCAGATGCATTAGATCCGGACCCATTTATTTGTGCATGTCCAGCTTTTCTAAACAGACCTTAACCTGTTCTTTCACCACTGAGGGCTGCTCACCTTCTCCCCATACTGTGCTGCCCAGTGCAGCAGTCTGGGAGATGACCTGTTCTGTGAAGACTGAGGCAAAAAAAGCATTGAGTACTTCAGCTTTTTCCACATCATCGGTCACTAGGTTGCCTCCCCCATTCAGTGAGGGTTCCACACTTTCCCTGACTACCACCTTGTTGCTAACATGCCTGTAGAAACCCTTCTTGTTACCCTTCACATCCCTTGCTAGCTGCAACTCAAATTGTGCTTTGGCCTTCCTGGTTACACCCCTGCATGCTCAAGAAGTATTTTTATACTCTTCCCTAGTCATCTGTCCAAGTTTCCACTTCTTGTAAGCTTCCTTTTTGTGTTTAATCTCACCAAAGATTTCTCTGTTAAGCCAAGCTGGTCGCCTGCCATATTTGCTATTCTTTCTGCACATTAGGATGGTTTGTTCCTGCACCCTCAATAAGGCTTCTTTAAAATACAGCCAGCTCTCCTGGACTCCTTTCCCCGTCATATTAGCCTCCCAGTGGATCCTGCCCATCAGTTCCCTGAGAGAGTCAAAGTCTGCTTTTCTGAAGTCCCAGGTGTGACGGGTTAGATCACAGAAACCCCCTTGGGAGCTGCCAACTGATGTGCCAAGACTACTTCTGCCCCTGCTTTCCCTGCCAGCTCGGGACCCCAGCACTCTGTCTTGCTGAGCCAGACACGCCCGTCTGCTCCAACACAGACCCAGGGTCTGAATTACTTGCCCCAAAGCTGCAGGCTTGACTGAAAGCAGCTAACAGAAGTGTTCTTGTCTTTAACACTCAGATGCCCAACTCCCAGTGGGGTCTGAAGCCCAAATAAATCCATTTTACCCGGTATAAAGCTTTATACAGGGTAAACTCATAAATTGTTCACCCTCTATAACACTGATAGAGAGATATGGACAGCTGCTTGCCCACCCAGGTATTAACACATACTCTGAGTTAATAAATAAGTAAAAAGTGATTTTATTAAATACAGAAAGTAGGATTTAAGTGGTTCCGAGTAGTAACAGACAGAACAAAGTAAGTCACCAAGCAAAATAAAATAAAACACGCAAATCTATGTCTAATCAAACTGAATACAGATAATCTCACCCTTACAGATGCTTCAGTAAGTTTTTTTTTCCTCAGACTGGACACCTTCCAGGCCTGGACACAATACTTTCCCCTGGTACAGCTCTTGTTCCAGCTCAGGTGGTAGCTAGGGGATTCTTCATGATGGCTCCCTCTTTTTCCTGTTCCACCCACTTATGTCTTTTGCATAAGGCAGGAATCCTTTGTCCCTCTGGGTTCCCATCCCTCCTCTCAATGGAAAAGCACCAGGTTAAAGATGGATTCCAGTTCATGTGACATGATCACATGTCGCTGTAAGACCCCAAGCCTTCATTCTTCCCAGCCTGACTCACAGGAAGGCTTGCCTACAAATAGAGCCATCTACAGTCAATTGTCCTGGTTAATGGGAGCCATTAAGATTCCAAACCACCATTAATGGCCCACACTTTGCAAAATTAGAATAGGCCCTCAGAGTTGTATTTCATATTTCTAGTTTCAGATACAAGAGTGATACCTTTACACAAATAGGATGCCCACACTCAATAGACGATAAGCTTTGTAATGATACCTCACAAGAGACCTTTTGCATGAAGAATATTCCAGTTACATTATATTTACCCATTAGCATATTTTTATAAAATCATATAGACTGCAATGTCACACAGAGTCCATATTCTGCTGCTCTCCTTTCTTCCTTTTGTCAGGATCCTGAACTTGACCATCTCATAATCACTGCTATCCAGGTTGCCACCCACTTCTACTTCCCCTACCAATTCTTCTCTGTTTGTGAGCAGCAGGTCAAGAGGAGCATGGCCCCTAGTTGGTTTCTCCTGCACTTGCACCAGGAAACACTCTCCAAAAACTTTCTGGATTGTCTGTGCACTGCTGTATTGCTCTCCCAGCAGATGTCAGGGTGATTGAAGTCCCCCATGAGAACCAGAGCCTGTGATCTGGAAACTTCTGTTAGTTGTCCGAAGAAAGCCTAGTCTACCTCATCTTCCTGGTCTGGTGGTCTATAGCAGATGCCCACCATGACATGACCCTTGTTGCTCTTGCCTCTAAACTTAACCCAAAGATTCTCAACAGGCTTTTCTCCAGTTTCATATTGTAGCTCTGAGCAATCATACTACTCCCTTACATACAGTGCAACTCATCCACCTTTTCTCCCCCACCTGTCCTTCCTGAAGTGTTTATACCCATCTATGACAGTGCTCCAGTCATGTGAGTTACCCCACCAAGTCTCTGTTATTCCAATCACAGCATAGTTAGTTGACTGTGCCAGGACTTCCAATTCTTTCTGTTTGTTTCCCAGGCTTCTTGCGTTCGTGTACAGGCACCTAAGATAACTAGCCGATTGCCCTGCTTTCTCAGTATGAATCAGGAGGCCTCCCCTGTTGCACCCTCCTTCTTGTGTTTCCTCCCAATATCCCATTTCCCCATTTACCTCTGGGCTTAGGTCACCATCCCCCGGCGAACCTAGTTTAAAGCCCTCCTCACTAGGTTAGCAAGCCTCCCTGCGAAGATGCTCTTCCCTCTCTTCGTTAGGTGGATTCCATCTCTTCCTAGCAATCCTTCTTCCTGGAACAACATCCCATGGTCGAAGAATCCAAAGCCCTCTCTCTGACACTACCTGCATAACCACGCATTTACCTCCACAATTTGATAGTCCCTACCTGGGCCTTTTCCTTCAACAGGGAAGATAGACTAATGAAGTTCCTCTTGACCAGGAGGAAAGTGGATTCTGCAGCTGAGGGACTTTCATGGAAAACACTCTGCCAGGTACCCTCTCACATTTAAATTGGAAGGAATCTAGCTCATACACCTCCAGTGACCACAGCTATGTACATTCTACAGGACAGAGGTGATCTGTTAATTAGGCAGGTTCCAGGCCATTTAAGACTTTATAAGTTAAAAGCTACAGCTTAAACTCACTTGAAGGCAGTAGGCAGTCGATGTAGATCATGGAGCACCTGTATCATGTGCTTGAAGTGAGATATTCTACTTAACGAGTCACCTCATTCACTAGTTTGAGCATTGGCCTGCTAAACCCAGGGTTGTGAGTTCAATCCTTGAGGGGGCCATTTAGGGAAATGGGGTAAAAATCTGTCTGGGGATTGGTCCTGCTTTGAGCAGGGGGTTGGACTAGATGACCTCCTGAGGTCCCTTCCAATCGTGATATTCTATGATCTATGATCTGTCTAGTTTTGGAGCAAAGCTGACCTTGTCTTGATGATGACTAAAGATAATCAGCCATCACAAAACGTTCAGCCTCTGTTCCATGACCCAGTTGAAACATTACTATGTGTAACCTAGGGTCTGGTCCAAATTAACCAGAACATGCCGCATTAAGTATATTGAACGCATGCAATTAACTGATTGCCAGCAATCTATAGAACAGGAAATATTAGAAAGTATTTGGTTTATAATTTCAAACAATAAATCAATAAAATTATAAGATGCTTTTGGAGGATTCTTGAACAGAAAGGCTGAGTCAAATTATTTACTGTGAATTATTTATATAGTGCTACTTGTTTGTATTAAATTATCAAATAACTGCGTTCTTAGAATTTTAAAAATAGAAAGTTCTCTCTGCTGATTGTGCCCTTCTCACATTTCATTTGCAAATATGGTTATCCTGTCCCCCATCCTCAAAGAAGCTCACACTGAGACAGCTTCATTTCATTTACTACTTGTTTGTGCAGCTGATGCAGCAACATTGAAGTCACTGGAAATGTTCATAGCTTTGGGAATAGGTTTTAATAGGTTCCTCCTACTACAGAATCAGTCCCACATGGCTTTTCCACTGTGCCCCATAACCTCTGACTTCTATGTGGAAGTTTTAAAAAGAATAATAATTGGAAAACCTTAGTGGAAGTAGATTATAAGAGAGGATATATTTGCCATGCTTTTGCCAATTGCCAATTGATATTGAAGGGGAAGGTGTTTTCACAAATCCCAAGCAAGCTTTATATTACTTAGAAACACCATCCTTTCTCCCTTCCACCTGAGAAAATGCACACACCTTAACATTACCATAACTGTCATGCACCACATACTATGCACTGCAGCCTTAACTCTGCCCTCTTGGGATGCCAGCTTTCTATCACCTCCCTTGACCAAACTACCCCCTCCTAATACAACACACTACTACACCAAACATCCACAACTCATAGTGTTGGGAGGGATAGTTTGTTAAAGGCATGAGTGCAGGAGGTCAGACTGAGGTTGTGGTATACAGTAGTTTAGTGGTATTGTTAAGGGTTTGTGCCAGTGGATGGAGGAGAAGAAGGTATGTACTGTTAGCTGTGTGAATTTTTTATTTCTTTGATCTTATGGCTTTTTGTCATGTATACTGTGTATGTGGCAACCCCAAATGCTTCACAAGTAAGTTTTTTGCATATTATTTATTATATGGTTATGCAGTTATGAGCTATCATTCTTAATGGAAAACTAATGAGAGAGGAAGTAAATTGATCATCATGATCATTAAGTCCCAAGTCACTAACTAATAAACTTCTGAGACCAAAACAGCAAATTCCACTCCTAAGTGAGACATTTCTATCACAGGAGAGTAGATAGAGGACATCTTAATGCAGGTTCCATTTGGGAAGATATGACCCCTTTTAATTAAGGTTTTGGAGAATTTGGGGGTTTTTTTTTTTTCCCCCTTGCTCTTCAGCAGAGATGGAGAGAGGTTGGTGCTCCAGGGAAAAAGATAGGTGGGATGGTTGTTACAGTTCAATAAATGGCATAGGCTAATGTTTGAAATGCTTTGGAAAATTAAGGTAAAATCTGGATATTCAAGGTGACAAAGTTATCATAGCAATATGTATGTAATGATAACAAAAGATTTAACAAGATGCAAAATGACCATATTTTCAAAATCAAAAACCAGAATGCTTTTGTGGAACATTTTTTAGAGTTGCAAAATAGTTGTACAAAAGTCTTTTTTTAAAATGCAGCTGGTGTCAGTATGCCAGCTTCTGACAAGCATATTACTTGAAATGGAAGACTTTTTTCCTTTTACTTAGTGTTCTGAATGTATGCAGTGTTGTTGTAGCCGTGTCAGTCCCAGGATATTTGAGAGACAAGGTGGGTGAGGTAATATCTTTTGTCAGCCCAACTTCTCTCTAAGGGTTCTGAATGCATTTATAGTGAAATGCTGAACAAGTGTCATTAACGTTCACTTTGATCAAAAGAAGAGCTTTAATGGTATATACACTTACTCAACTTTTTTTCCCCACTCCACTCCAAACATAGTTTATCACACTGAACATTCATTCCACTGGATTGTTTGTTCCTGCAAAACACAGAGAAGGGCTTACTCAATATAACCGTTCATCTTGAACAAACACTTGGCAGTTATAGTATTTTTGATAAAATAAACGCCCAGGACATTTCAGGTGTGCTGCAGGAAGTTCCCGGGACATCAGGACATCATAAGTAACACTGGGCCTGTCGCAGTAAAACCAGGATGTGCTCATTTTAATGCTTCAACCCTGATGAGTTAAAAAAATATACTAAACAAGAGAAGGTTATTGTCCTTTGGGAAACTCATCTATTTGACCATGAGACTTCCTCCTTCAAACAATCTTGGATGGAGCCTGTATGTCTCTCTCTTCGGGAGAAGTTACTGTATTGCTCGCAGTGTGTGAAAACAAACTAGAATTGATAGTAGATGTTTGAGGGTTATAACCTATGACATTTGTATTGAGAAAAGACTTTGCTGGCATTTATGTGTTGAATTGTGATTTTATATAGAAAATCTTTTTCACATTAGCCACTCTTCAGAATCATCATTTGTACACTGGAGATTTTAATTGTATAAGACACAATAACTAAAACTTCAAAGAAAGGTAACGCCCTCAATTTGAATGCAGAGGAGATTGGCTTATTTACTTATTCTTATTTTTGTATTATTTGCACCTAAGAGCACCAGTTATGGACTACCCATTGTGCTACTCACTCTGCAGACAGATGATAGAGACTGTACCTGCCCCTCAGAGCTTACTGTCGTGGGTATCTGGCATCTGTTGTGTCCTAATATAAAATCCCCCTATAAGAGAATATAGATTATTTTTTCTCTCCAGCACATAAATTGCTTAAGATAATCCAAAAGGAAATGTACAGGGTGAATAGTTCCAATAAACTGTCAAGTATACTCTAGAATTCTTTCAAATCATTTTAGATTGAGATTTTTAGATCCTAGGTTTTTCAGGGCAGAATTTTTATTGTACTATCCAGAGCTGAACACTTAATCGGTGCTAAACAAATGATAAATGATGGTAATCTAAATGTTCCCCAAACTTTTCTGCAGTGGGATACAACCTTTTTAAAGAAGGTGAATTTCCTTACATCAGTAAAGAAGCATAGTGAAATCTGCACACAAGCAAACTACTTAGGAGATTTTTACCAGGGGCATATGCTAGGAGATATTTAAGTTTTTTCTGTAGGAGAATCACTATTGAGTTTTCAACACTTAAAAATATTTGTGGAAGCTACTTTGTACTTTAAATCTAAATTGGGTCAATGCAGAGTATGAGAGAATTCTGTAAAACCAGGACAGAATTAAATCTCATATTAACCTGAAGGGTTTGGAAGGATCTTGAGGTAGAAGGTATATGAATATAGAAATAAAGTTTAGTCCTGGCCAAAGTGTTTCATAAATAGAGATAATGTAGCTAAGCTAATACTTAAAATTTAAAAAGCTGACTGCAGAGCCCACCATGATGTGTGCAATATTATTGTTTATTATAGTGATCTGTGAGCTTGAACAATTACAGTGCTAGGAATTCAAATATATTTTAACTGATTAAATTGTCCCCACCTAATTAATTAGGCAATAAGAGGCATTAGCCAGCCTCAGAAAGTGAGTTCAGGGATACCATATTCCCAATGGAAGGAGAAAAAGCCTCAGGCCTGAGCTGACATGATTCAGTTGTTTTTAAAACACAAACACAAACTGACACTTTTACTTTCTGAAACATATTGTGAAGCCTTTGAGAAAGGTTCACTTCCTAAGGGGTTCCATATAATTTGTATTTAAACCTAAGAGAGATCTCCACCTTGTCATTTTATCACCCATTTTCCCTTCTAAATAATGGCTTCCAATAGTAGCTAAAATCCTCGTGGGTTAAAAGACTTCTTTCAGGAATAATCCACTATGACCTATCAGGATTTGTCCAGGGCTGAAAATTTGAAAAGCCTGTTTCATCTTACTGGTGTGGTCCTGTTCACTAGCTGAAGAAATTATACAATGGAGCAAAAGCAAGCGTCTACTAGTTCATTAGTATTAGAGGCATTTTCTCTCTTAAGGCTACACTCCGGGGTCGTTCTGTTTCATCCCTTCTGTTCCTGGGCTCACTTAATGTGAAATGTCCCATTGAGAGGGGAATTCCAACTTGGTAAAGAAAGGGATGTAATATCTTTTTGCAGATTTTCTGCTTTATGCTTCATATTCAGAAAAGTGCTCCAATGAGCATTGTTGCTTATAATGAGTGCCCTGTATTCAGGTCTGAGAATAAATTGGGAGAAGTCTAGTATTTTCATTGAGAGAAAGGATTATGGAACAGATAATGAGTAATTTACTGTAGATAAGTTTAAATACTTGGAATATGGTTCACAAGAAAGGAATCCCAATTAACTTTGAACAATGTCATCCCCATTACAGAGCAAGATAGGACTAATATAGACAAATTGTCCCACTTACCTCTTTCATTAATCAGACATAGTGTAATTAAAATGAATGTTCTTCCCAAATATCTTTGTTTTCAGAATCTTCTGCAGATATCCTTGATAATTTGTTCCAGAGGATAGATAGAATTTATTCATAAGGAAAGAATTCTCCACTTCATAAAATAGTTTGTGAACTGATTAACCCATAGGCACTGAGACATATCTTTTGATCTGATCCCTAAGGAAGAATAGAGGCCTCATAAAATACAGTGCTGTTCACACAACCCAGGCTATCTGAATTTAAAGTCTTAAAGTCTCAGGGAGTCTCTCCCCTGTGGATCCTGGTTCACAATCCACATGTGTGTAAGTCCTGAAGACAGTTATTTCTAGCAGTGGGATGATCTTGGAATTATGACAGTTCAGGATCTATATAACAGTCCTCTTTTTCTTGAGGCAACCAAAGCCAGCTATCGTGTCCCTAGATATTTTTCACAGGCTTCTCCAACTTAGACATTTTAATATGGAAGAGATGAATTCCAGGTTTTCTGATGAGCCAAAATTTTAACCCATAGTTCCATAGCTACTGATGATTCTAGTTTTTAAAAAGTTATTAATTTATTATAAACAAAGGCCTAGAGAGGAGAACTAAAACTAAATGGGAGGAAAACCTAAATGTAGTACTCAGTGCAATACAGGAGTGATAATTATGTATGAACAAAATCATACATCAGTGCAAGACTGAGACTAGTTCTCATCAATTTAAGTCATCCCAGCAAGGCTACCCAAAATACATGTTAGTTTTGATGATTAAGTATATGAAGTGTAAAGTAGAATCTGGGATTTGTTATGGGAATGTAGAAAAGTCCACGTGTTCTGGAGCACAGTCTCACATCAGTTAGGGGAGATACTGAAAGTGAGGACTTTAATGCTGCTTCAGATATGTCTTTTGAATTACTTATCCAAATTAAGGTATCAGAGAAAGTTTCTAGGAATTGCATTCTTCATAGTCACACTTTGTACAGTAACTCCTCACTTAAAGTCGTCCCGGTTAACGTTGTTACGTTGCTAATCAATTAGAGAACATGCACGTTTAAAGTTGTGCAATGCTCCCTTGTAACGTTTGGCAGCCGCCTGCTTTGTCCACTGCTTGCAGAAAGAGCAGCTGGTTGGAGCTAGCTGGTGGGGGCTTGAAACCAGGGTGGACTGGCAGCCCCCCTAACAGGCCCCTGCTCCCCTAAGTTCCCTGTGCAGCAGCCGCCCAGCAGGCTATCAATTGCTTGGCAGTTCAGCTGTCCCTCCCCCCCACTGCCTTGTGCTCCTCCTGCCCTTTGCCTTGGAGCTGCTCCCGGGAGCTTCCTGCTTGCGGTGCAAGAGGGAGGGGGTGCTAATGTCATGGTGTCCCCCTCCCCCTCGCTCCTGCCCCCCGCTTACCCCATTTCCATAGAGCGGGGGGAGGAGGGGAAATGACAGGGCTCAGGAGGGAGGGAGCTTGCTGGCAGCAGCTGCTGTCTCAACTTGCTGATTTACTTAAAAAGGCAATGTACTTAGAGTGGTGTCAGCGTACTTAAAGGGGCAATGCATCTCTCTCTCTCTCTCTCCCTCCCTCACACATGGTGTGTCTCTCTGTCTCTCTCTGCCATGCTGTCTCCCCTCCCTACATTCCTGCTGCCTTGTAGAGTGTGAGGCTACATTAACAACAGTGTGCTAACTCTTGAGTGCTAGTTCATCATTTAGCAGTAAGGCATTCCCAGGGAAATATCCCACCCTCTGACTCCACCACCTCAACCAAGCTTCACAATCACCATTGCTGTTTACAGTATTAAATTTTGTTTAAAACTTATACTGTGTATATATGTGTGTGTGTGTGTATGTATATATATATGTGTATATATAATCTCTTGTCTGGCAAAAAACATTTCTCTGGAACCTACTCCCCCCGTTTACATTAATTCGTATGGGGAAATTGGATTCACTTAACATCGTTTTGCTTAAAGTAGCATTTTTCCGGAACATAACTACAACATTAAGCCAGGAGTTACTGTAGCATGGATCGTTGGTACACAGTTTTGATACCCTTCTCACTGTGTGAGTGAACTTGTCAGATTGATACTTCTTTAACCTTTGGGGAAAAAACAATATGAAATATTGTCAAGACCTTAAAAAAAAAAAGGCATAATGAATATGTGGAGCTCTTATGATGAATGAAGTCGTCTACCCTAGGATAAGAAACTTGAATCTTTTGTCAGAAAATACATGAATAGGTTTCTGATCTTTTTATCTGTTGATAATGTGCTGCAGTATATGTTATGTTGGTATGTAATTACTGTGTAGACTTTTGGCTCAGTTGTTAAGATAACTATTGAGATATATTTTGTTAGAATTTTTCAACATACCTTTAAATGTATAAATATAATTATGCCCTGCTCCTCCCCTTTTTGACTAACACTGCCTCCTGCTACTTCAGATTACAATTTACGCTTCTGTGGCTGATTTTTTTCCCCTGATTTGGAAGCTTAAATAGTGGTTTAATTTCAGCTGGTGCTGCCATATCTCTGAAAGGGAGCATCTGAAGTACTTATTCCTAACTGCTCTGGATAATGGAGAAATATGAGAAATAAAGGAATGTGACTTTCTCTGAATCTTGATAATTGGCTTTCACTTCTCCTTTCCCTCCGCCAGCCCCACAAATGGATTCTCCTGTTTTTCTTCTCTTGTCCCCTTTGCAACTGTCAGTTCAGGTACTGTCCTCATTGTCAGTTCCCTCTGAGGCAGTGCGGCTGGACTCCAAGAGCCTCCTGCAGTAGAATAGGAAGTACTCAACTCTGGACTTCAGTACAGTGTTCAATCTCTGAGTGGTGGTGCTGCGTTCCCTACATCATCAGTGGATCTGGCAGTCCAGCGATATTAGTGTTATTTTGGAGGAAGATAGGGGTTGAGCTTGTCACCATCTTCTCCTTTGCCCTCAGTCTTCATCCTTATTTCACTAATACCAGGATGAGAACAATAACTACAGAGCATAAAGTGAAGTGAGATGGCACTTGACAAATCTAGTTGTCAGGGCCTTTGTGTACCAGTTGATTACCAAGTTGCGGTCAGGAGACCCATAGTGGGATCAGGGTCGAGCCAGGTCAGGATACCAGGAAGTCAGGGTCAGGTACCAGGATGCAGACAGGAGACACATAGCAGAGTCAGGGATGAACTGGGGTAAGAAGCCAGAGTCTAGGCTTCACAGCAAAACAAGATCTGGAGCAGAAGCAAGCAAGCAGGCAGTCTGCATCTTTGCTCAGAGAGCTCTCTATGATGGCTTTCAGTGCTCAGTCTCCAATACAAGCTGGAACAGACGATTAGAATATTTAGTCACTGTTCCTAGCTCATGCATAATAGACCTGCTCTTTCACCAGCTCAGTCCCCTCTGAACCTCGCTGAAGTGAAAAGGAATTCCACCTCTGAATTATCTAACATACATCTAATAGTGTAATTTGTCAGTGCTGTCCTCTAAATCACAGAACTTTCTCCCACTTTCCTCCTTCATTTCCATCCTTCTCTCGCCATTACAGTGAGCTTCATTTTGTTGCCTTCATAGGCAATCAGTGTTGAAGACATCTGTCAAAAGAGATAGGAAGTTTACTTATAAGATAAACACATTGGGTAAAATTCTGGCAAAACTCCTATTGACTTAAATGGGGCCAGTATTGCACACACTGATCCTGCACCATTCCCGGTGCTGACTGATAGGGAACAAAGGACTGATCTCAGAACCCATGCCTGATTCTCCTCATGGCCATGAACTATACAGCTGTTAAATCACTAGGCTGACACAATGAGCTTCAGTTTTAGTTGTCATGTTTTTAGTACAACAGTGGATAATTGCTCCTGCTACATACTGCTGCAGTTATATTGCTTGAGCAAAGCTGACCCATATGGACTCCAAAAACAATATACAAACTCTTGCGCCTTGATTTTTATTTCAGATACATAGCTGCATGTCACAGAATATCTTGTAAAGTTAGTTCTCCTGTTTATTCATGTGTGCTTGAATGAGATTAAACTATAGACTAGCATTTCTTAGTACATTTATTTCTAGCCAGACCTCGTGTGAAATTCCACTGAAAGTGAAAGATTTAGATCCTAGTGAGTACAGTGCCATTCAGTCAATTCTGTTTGAAAGATTAATGTCTTACTTTTTTTTTAAAATCTTTGTGTTTCATCACAACAAACTATAATTTTGCGACCTTTTCTCTTTGTAAAAAGCTGCTTTTCTGTGATAATTTTTGACTTTTTTATAAAGAGGAACTTAATAAAGTATTTGTACTGTATCCAGAATGTAGCTTAAATGTTTAAAGTGTTGAGATATATAATCTTGAGTCTATTACAGAAGTAGCAATTATTAAACAATGACATTTACATGAGATGTATAAAAGATTAAAGATTAGAATGAGCTAATTAAATTGACCTTTAAATCACCTCACTTTCTTTGAGTCTCTGGCTAATCCTAGACCTCCCACTGTGGAGTTAAACATCCTCACTGTGAACTTTAGGGGTAGTGGGAAGCGAAGGAAGAGCTGTACTGGCAGTTCCATTAAAAAAAAATTAAGGTAGCATTTTGCCAGTAATAAATGTAACTTTCTAGTGTAGAGTAAACCTCATCTCTCCGATCCTTTTGTGGGGGAGGGAATAGGGGTCAGTTTTTCTCCCCCACAAGAAGAATAACTTTATTCTGAACAAGTGAATCCAAAGAAATATCTAACTCATGTGGCATAAAATTGTTCAGTGTAGGCAACAGAACCAAAACTTTTTTTTGAGGTGTTGAAGAGTTACTTCCTTCTTTATTATCTGGAATTCGGATAATTAACATTAGTATATTAACTTTATTGATTAAATTAAGCTGCTGCTTCTATTTGACTAACTCTTGTGGCTCCTGCTGTATTTGAAAGCCTTGCTAATGTAAAATATAGGAATAGCGAATTAAAGCTGCAAAAGGTAAAATGGGTGTTTCAGAGACCTGCTTGTTGCTATATTTAATAGGGTTTTCAAGAACTATGTGTTGTAGTGTAATTAGTGCCCAATTCAAAGCCATTTTAAGAAGGCAAAATAATGCCAAAATAGTGTTGCCATCCTGGGCAAAATAATGTAAAAGTTGGTACTGGCTTCAATTGATAAAGAACTAAAGGATAAAAATATAATTAATGCCAGTCAACATGGTTTGATGGAAAGTTGATCTTGTCAAACAAACCTAATTTCATTCTTGATGAAATAATAAATTTGATGTAATATACTTAGACTTTTGTAAGACATTTGACAGTACCACATGACATCCTGATTAAAAATTTAGCACTATACAATAGAGTGTATTAAATGGCTTGAGACCTGACAAATCTCAAAAAGTATTTGTCAATGAGGAATCATCATTGAATGAGAGTGTTCGTAGTCAGGTGCTGCAGGGATCGGTATTAGGCCTGATGCTGTTCAATATTTTCATTAATGATCTGGAAGAAAATATAAAATCACTGCTGATAAAATTTGTGAATAAGATAAAGATTGGCAGAATGATAACTATTGAGGACAAGGCTGTCATACAGAGTGATTTGGATCACTTAGTAATATTGGCCCATTCAAGCAAAATGTGTTTTAATACAGCCAAATGCAAAAGTAGATATCTAGAAACAAAGAATGCAGGCCGTATGTACAGAATGGGAGACGATATCCTGGAAAGCAGTATCTCGGAGAAGGATTTAGGTGTCATAATGGACAAACAACTCAACATTAGCCACTAGTGTGATGCTATGACAAAAAGAGATATTACATTCCTTGGATATGTAAATAGGGGAGTAGTAAGTAGGAGTATGGAGGTGATTTCAACTCTATATATGGCATTGGTGATACCGAAAGTGGAATACTGCTTATAATTCTGGTATCCAAATTTTAGAGAAGATGTTGAAAAACTGGAAATGATACAGAAAAATGAATTGAAGCCTGGAGAAAATGTCTTAAATTGAGAGTCTTAAAGAGCTCAATCTGTTTAGTTTAAGAAAGAAGATTGAGAGGTGACTTGATAGTTACCTTCACGGGGAGAAAATACCTGGCACTAAAGGGCTCCTTAAACAAGTGGAGAAAATCCTAATGAAAACCAGTGCTGGAAACTGAAGTTAGACAAATTCAGATTAGAAATTAGGCACAGGTGTTTAACAGTGAGAGTGATTTAAGCATTGGAACAAACTACCGAGAGAAGTGGTGGATTTTCCATCTCATCAAATCAAGACTGGATGTCTTTCTGGAAGCTACACCTTAGCCAAATACAAGTTATTTGGTTCCATACAGGAGTAACTGGGTGAAATTTTAATCGCCTGTTATATACAGGAGATCAGACAAGATGATCTAATGGCAGGCCTGCCGGCAGGGGGGGCAAAGGGGGTAATTGCCCAGGGGCCCGGGCGATTTAAAAGGGCCCGGCTGCCGCTGCCACCACCAGCACAGCAGAGCTAAGGCAGGCTTCCTGCCTGCCCTCACTCCGCGCCGCAGCCGGAACGGCCCTACGGCCCCTGGGAGGAGCAGGGGGTCTCCGCACACTGCCCCGGCCCTGCACGCCGACTCCGCAGCTCCTATTGGCTGGGAACTGCACTGCAGCCAATGGAAGCTGCAGGGGCGGTGCCTGCGCACAGCAGCGTGCGGAGACCCCTTTGGGCCTCCTGCCTAGGAGCCTCTGCCAGAGGGGTGTGCCGGTCGCTTTCAGGAGACGCCTGAGGTAAGCACTGACCCCCGCCTGTGCCCCAGCCTAGAGCCTGCACCCCAGCTCCCTCCCTGAGCCCGCACCCTCTCCCGCACCCAAACTTCCTCCCAGAGCCCACACCCTTTCCCGAACCCCAACCCCCTGCCCCAGCCTGGTGAAAGTGAGTGAGGGTAGGGGAGAGCAAGCGACAGAGGGAGAGGGGATGGAGTAAGCAGGGGGCAGGGCCTCAGAGAAGGGCAGGGCAAGGCAAGGGTCTTTGGGTTTGCGCAGTTAGATAGTTGGCAACCCTACCAGGCAGGCATGTAGAAACCCTGGCCGTGTCGGAAGAGGGTGCCCAGCAGCTTGCTGGGCACCAGCCAGCACAGGCGCAACACCGCCCAAATGTCTGGCGGACTGCATCCACGCGGGCGTGGTAGCCCATTGACTGTTTTGCCCTGGGGCCCGGAATTGCTGTTGGTGGGTCTGTCTAATGGTCCCTTTTGGCCTTAAACTCTATGGAAAAACTCATTGAAGTCCAAAGAGAGACTCCAATGGACTTCACTGGGCTTTGAATCAGGCCCCAAATGCAGGACTTGTTGGTAACAGTTTAAAATGGGCTTCAGTCCCGGTGCACCTCCCTGGACCTAGAACTATGCAGGGGAGGTCCCCCACTCTGGGGGCACTAGGACCCAGGAGGTGTGCGCACACACCTCCAAAAATTTTGGAACTTGCATGGCATTTGCTGCAATCACATTGTTCACTCTCCTTATGTGCTGTTCCCCTTTCCCATCATGTGTATATTTAGACAATATTGTCTCATTGTTTCCTTGTACTCCCTTGTCTCTGTAGCCATCTCTTGTCTTATACTTAGATTGTAAGCGCTTTTAGGCAGGGCCTGTCTTTTTGTTCTTTGTTTGTACAGCACCTAGCACGTGATGGGAGGGGGTGTCTGGGCCAAACCCGGGCAATAACTGGAGCAGAGAGCTGGCCCCAGGCCCACAGGACAGGAGCCGTGGGAGCCGCTTCTGTGGGATGAGTGCAGGGTGTGTTCCATCTCCAGCCCCCCCTTGTGGGTCTTCCTGCCCCTTGGGGGCAGAACCCAATCCGCCTCCCCCCCCCCCCCCCCCCCAGCCCAAGATGGTCAGAGTTAATAAAATGAAATAAGAAATTCCCCAAAAATAAAATGAAAAAGTATAAATTATTTCACTGGACTCTAAGCTACAGTAGAATGGAATGACCTTTCATTTACTAAAGCGCTCCCACTGCCTATTGCAGTGCAGGTGAAACAAATATATGTAATGTAGTTGTGCAGATAAAGTTAATCTGCATCAAGAACGCTTTAGGGAATGAATTACTAACAAAAATCAGTGTGGCTTTCAGCAGGCTATTTTTAATACTGTAGAATTAATGAACTCATTTATTTTACTATCAAGTAGTTCTGTGGTATGAGACACATTGGCTGTGATTGTAACCTTTAGATGTTGAAGGTCAGATTAATTTCATGACCTTAAATGAAATCTGTTGCCTGTTACTCAGTGCACATGTAGGTGATCTTTTTATTGACCTGTGTAGAGGCAATGTGACATTTCAACCAGGGTTCCTCACAAGGAAACTATTCTGTGGACTGTGAATAAATGAAAAGATTTTATTAGAAGCCTCTTCAAGCTTGTCATACTAAATATGTCTTTATTTGTTTAAGTAATTACTGTACAGAAGTTCAGCTTATTCTTAAGGTGACCTCCATAAGTATTCACATTTACAAAGTAGAAAACTGTTCACTCTCCTGAGATCAAAACCCAGTACGCACAGGCTTAAAATTTCACAAATTAAAAGTGGACAGGGAATTCAAGCAGAACTATTTCACTCAGAATAATATACATGGAATAAGTTGCTAAGCAAAGCTATTAAGTAGAATAGTATACATGAGGTTGACAGACATTTTAATCACGAGAGAGGGGATTGAGGCACATGGTGATAAAATAGAGAAGGCTGGGATAAACCTAAAGGGGACAGGGTTGTGTGACCTCATGTGATCTTTTCTTGTTCTGTAATGCTCTTTGGAGACTACATAGCAGTATTGCTCTTACTGACAACAGAATTAATAAAATGACTTGTTTGTGGTTAGTATGACTAATGCTTCACTGTTGTTATGTAAACATGCCGCTGTGTACAGTAGCTGCATAATAGGAGTGTGCTGTTGGTTCATAGTGAAAGACATGAAAGGGCTATTAAAACATTTAATCTATCCCCTTCCAAGGGCAGAATACAGCTGCTTTATAGGGCCACTCTTAGGGTATGTCTACACTACGAGGGTAGTTCGATTTCTCTTAAATCGAAAATGTAGAATCGATATTGCAAAGTCGAACGTGTGTGTCCACACTAAGGACAGTAATTCGACTTTGTGAGTCCACACTAACGGGGAAAGCGTCGACATTGGAAGCGGTGCACTGTGGGCAGCTATCCCACAGTTCCCGCAGTCCCCGCTGCCCATTGGAATTCTGGGTCGAGCCGCCAATGCCTTCTGGGTAAAAAAAAAAAAAAGGGTCGAGGGTGCTTTTGGGTAATTGTTGTCATCCGTCCGTCACTACCGCCCTCCCTCCCTCCCTGAAAGCGCCGGCGGGAAATCAGTTCGCGCAATTTTCCGGTCAGTGACAGCGCGAACGCCACAGCACTGCGAGCATGGAGCCCGCTGCGACCATCGCTGCAGTTGTGGCCGTTGTCAACGCCTCGCAGCTTATCATCCACCTTTCCCAGAGGCAGATGCAGATAAATCAGGCGAGGAGGCTACGGCACCGCGGTGAGGGCATGAAGTCTGAGAGTAGCACAGACCTGTCAGAAAGCACGGGACCCAGCGCCGAGGACATCACGGTGGCAATGGGTCATGTGGATGTTGTGGAACGGCGATTCTGGGCACGGGAAACAAGCACGGACTGGTGGGACCGCATAGTGCTGCAGGTCTGGGACGAATCCCAGTGGCTGCGAAACTTTCGCATGCGGAAGGGGACTTTCCTTGAACTTTGTGAGTTGCTGTCCCCTGCCCTGAAGCGCAAGGACACCCGGATGCGAGCAGCCCTGACTGTCCAGAAGCGAGTGGCCATAGCCCTCTGGAAGCTTGCAACGCCAGACAGCTACCGGTCTGTCGCGAACCACTTTGGCGTGGGCAAATCTACCGTGGGGGTTGTTGTGATGCAAGTAGCCAACGCAATCGTTAAGGTACTGCTCTCAAAGGTAGTGACCCTGGGAAACGTGGAGGTCATCATAGATGGCTTCGCCGCGATGGGATTCCCAAACTGCGGTGGGGCTATAGATGGAACTCACATCCCTATCCTGGGACCGGACCACCAGGCCAGCCAGTACATTAACAGAAAGGGCTACTTTTCAATGGTGCTGCAAGCACTGGTGGACCATCGGGGACGTTTTACAAACATCAACGTCGGATGGCCGGGCAAGGTTCATGACGCTCGTGTTTTCAGGAACTCTGGTCTGTTTAGATGGCTGCAGGAAGGTATTTACTTCCCGGACCACAAAATAACTCTTGGGGATGTGGAGATGCCTACAGTGATCCTTGGGGACCCAGCCTACCCGCTAATGCCCTGGCTCATGAAGCCCTATACTGGCGCCCTGGACACTGAAAAAGAACTGTTCAACTACCGGCTGAGCAAGTGCAGAATGGTGGTGGAGTGTGCTTTTGGCCGTCTCAAGGGGAGATGGAGATGCTTACTGACTCGCTGTGATCTCAGCGAAACCAATATCCCCATTGTTATAGCAGCTTGCTGTGTGCTCCACAATCTGTGAGAGCAAGGGGGAGACCTTTATGGCGGGGTGGGAGGTTGAGGCAAATAGCCTGGCATCTGATTACGCCCAGCCAGACAGCCGTGCGATTAGAAGAGCCCAGCGGGACGCGCTGTGCATCCAGGAGGCTTTGAAAGCTAGGTTCCACAGTGAGCAGGGTAACCAGTGACTTTTAAGGTTCTGTACAGAGAAGCTGAACCTGCCCCCGTTTCTTTACCCAGTTAATGTTGACTATCCTCTCCAGTTACAGACCCCCTCCACCCCCTTCCAAAAAAATAAAATCAGTTTTATTTTGTTAATGAACACCGTTGTCTTTATTACTGTTTTCGCGGGAATGTTTTAAACCTGGGACGCAGACTGTGGTGGGGAGCGGGTGTAGTGTACTGATGCAAATGATCCTTCTAAACTCCAGGAATGACAGGATTCGCAGTGGCGGACTGGTTGTTTCAACGGAGCCTGCCAGCCCTCCTGAGCGGGACTGCGTGTATGTGGGGGCTATGTGACTTTATGGCAGGGGGAGGAGGGTTACAGATCCCCTGCTGCGTGGCTCTGTGATCCAGGACAAGGACCGCTGCATAAGATCTGTAACTGCCCTCCCCCGCCACAAAGTCACAGAGCAAACCCCCCCCCCCCACGCACAGAACATGAAAATTCTCCCTCCAATGGTTCTGCTGTGCTGCCTGGGCTCGGGAGCAGCCCATTAGTTCTGAGAACATGTCCTCTCGCGTCGTCTTCTTCCTCCGCCTAATGTGCGCTAGCCTCTGGGAGTGTGATGCCAGGCTGGGTTGGGAGACAGTCGCAGATGTGGCTGTGGGAATGAGAAAAAGGTAGTGAATTCCTCCGAAACATACTGTAGTTGTGAACAAAGAACATAGTCTTTCTCTGTGAAAAAGACCATTCACCGCACCTATCACATGCACACTCAGGACAAGGTCGAATTTTCGGACCTCGCCTTCAGTGCCTGGGGTCTTGCACTGCCGATCTGGGAAGCGGGGCAGGACACCGGAATTTCTGTAGCAGGCAGACATGGTAAGCCGTAGACTTGTGGCTGCTTAAAACTTTAGTAGTACCACTGGCCTCCATTCACATTGAAAGCAATGCCAGTCTCTGCTGCCAGCAATCGGCCAAGCATGAACTCTGGCCCTGTCCCACCCCCTCGCGGATGTCCCAGGGAAAGATCCCTGTATGCTGCCCCTCTCCCGCCTCCACCGCGTGGCTGTAAACCAGCGGTTACAGTTCTGTAAAGGAACTTGCAAGCAGTCCCAATACTAACAGTCCCCTACCTAATTCAAAGCAGGTCATCATGAGCGACATAACAATAATGAGGATCTCGGACAGCGAGAAGGAAAGGATGCTTCGGGAAAGCCTGCAAAGACCAGGGCCCTATGCCGCCATGCTATGCAAGGCAATGATCCCGGAGTACTTGAGGATCTCCTGGCGCGGGAACGTCTCCTACTTCGGAGGACCCAATAAGGCCGCTCTCCCCAGGAACCTGATGAACAGGCTTTCCCATTACCTCCAGGAGAGCTTCCTCGAGATGTCCGTGGAGGATTTCAGCTCTATCCCCGGACATATAGACCGCATTTTAATATAGCTGCACTGGCAGGGACTAAAGAGTGGAGCGGCTTGGGCAGCAGAATCATGCACAACCGGACACTGTTAGATTTTTTTTTAATAGTTGGAACTGAATACTTAAGCGCCCAGGGTAAAGAAATCATGAAGAACACATTGTTCTTATTCTTAATATTCCAGTTTTGTTAAAAATAAATGTTTACATGTTTAAAACACTTACTGCTTGATCCTTCCCCTGAATCTGTGTCCGGGTTAAATGCTGGGGAGAGTTGGTAGGGGATCACTGTAAGGGTGATGAAGAGCTCCTGGCTGTCGGGGAAATCAGCTTGGTAAGCGCTGTCGACTGCCTCGTCCTCCTCATCTCCTTCCTCATCTTCCCCGTCCGCTAACATGTCCGAGGAAGCGGCCGTCGACAATATCCCATCCTCAGAGTCCACGGTCAGTGGTGGGGTAGTGGTTGCGGCCGCACCTAGGATGGAATGCAGTGCCTTGTAGAAACGGGATGTGTGGGGCTGGGATCCGGATCGTCCGTTTGCCTCTTTGGTCTTCTGGTAGCCTTGTCTCAGCTCCTTGATTTTCACGCGGCACTGCGTTGCATCCTGGCTGTATCCTCTCTCTGCCATGGCTTTAGAGATCTTCTCATAGATCTTTGCGTTCCGTCTTTTGGAGCGCAGCTCGGAAAGCACGGACTCATCGCCCCACACAGCGATCAGATCCAGGACTTCCCGATCAGTCCATGCTGGGGCTCTCTTTCTATTCTGGGATTGCACGGCCATCTCTGCTGGAGAGCTCTGCATCGTTGCCAGTGCTGCTGAGCTCGCCACGATGTCCAAACAGGAAATGAGATTCAAACTGCCCAGACAGGAAAAGGAATTCAAATTTTCCCGGGGCTTTTCCTGTGTGGCTGGTCAGAGCATCCGAGCTCGGACTGCCGTCCAGAGCGTCAACAGAGTGGTGCACTGTGGGATAGCTCCCAGAGCTATTAGCGTCGATTTCCATCCACACCAAGCCTAATTCGATATGGCCATGTCGAATTTAGCGCTACTCCCCTCGTTGGGGAGGAGTACAGAAGTCGAATTTAAGAGACCTCTATGTCGAACTAAATAGCCTCGTGGTGTGGACGGGTGCAGGGTTAATTCGATGTAACGGCGCTAAATTCGACATAAACGCCTAGTGTAGACCAGGCCTAAAATACATGTAAAGGATAAATCCTTCATCGCCCCTCCCCTTTCCAGTCTATACATTTCTAAAGAGTAACTGGTTTGGTTTCTTTCCCTTCTCTTTCTCTAAACAAGAAAAAAAATTAGAGTCTGAGAAGGGGTGCACACTGTCTGGCACTTCCATTGCTCATCCCTTTCTATCTGTTCCTTCCCCTCCACTATTCTTTTTCTCTCTTTGTTAAAGCTACTTTGTGTCTGGGAGCTCCTTTTATCTGAGTTACATTTGAGATTGGGAAGGAAATAAGAAAAGACTGACAATCCATTTATAAAATCCCATGTACAGGAGGAGTTATGCCAATTAGGGGTGGGCTAGTGCTTATATGTACAAGGCTCTGGCAGTGATAGCAGCTAGCTCTAGAAGAGCTGAAGAGCCCTATGCTGCTTTCTTTAAGGAGGTCAAATCCAGTTATTTTTATGTATATTGATGCATATTCAGTTCATCTTATTGTCCTGTTTGCTCACTTTCACTCAATGTTGCCACCAAAGTCTAGCTACAACACTGTTGTTTTACCACTTTCCAGTCACAGAAAGCAGTGTGATACATTTTATCTCAGAAAAACAGATCTATGAATTAGGTCTGTTTTTAAGCTGACTGCTAAAGAGCAACACAGTTCAGGGAATGCGACAGTATTTTTCAGTCTGCCTGTTAATCACTGTAACTTATGCACCTTTTTGGGTACATCTACATTAAAATAAGATGGTGCTTTTAAAAATATTTTTAATGTTTTTTTAAAAAATGTTTATCCTAGTCTAGACTTATCTCCTGAGGTTAATATCTAACCTTAAAGAGGAAAAGTCCAAAAAATTGCGCACACTCTGTGACATATGCTGTGCACTGAATGCCACATTATTTTACTGTTATTTTCATGTCTGGATCGTCTCTTACCAGCGGTTAGTTCATCAGTTACTGTACCAGACCCCAGCTACTGTCAGGATCCCCTTGTCCATTATGTACAATTCCTTAATGAAAATTGGCAAGGACCTGTGTGAAACTGACGCGAAACACAAAAATGCCAATTGCCCCATTTAAACTATTCTTTACTTCCCTTTCCTACCCAACAGTCTCTTCTTTCTGCATCCACAATACACATGCTACATATCTTTAGTATAAATTGGAAATGCTGGGGCACAAAGGTTTTTGGTTGATGGTGTCTGTTATTAAACCAAGAATGAGGGAAAGCATGTATGCTAACTGCCTCTAGGTGGGAAGGTTTCTTATTTTTAAAACTTGTTTAATTTTTAGCAAAATAGCTGTTGTGTTTCCACTCTGTGGCTCCCTATAACTTTTCTAGTCTAATATATTTCATTGAAGTTTGTGTGCCCTATCTATCATTTACAAATGTTGGCACGTTTGGACAAGTTTTCCTCCCTTTATTTAAAGATGATTGCTCTGATGTCCAGGCAACAGGGCTACATGTTCTAATGAAGTCTAGTTTTGAAAATTTGTAACTGGGTGATAAATGTAGCTAGTATAGTTGGGAAATGAGAAACTTCATATGCTGTGTGGAAGTTTTCCCTTAGCGAATCCTTTGCGTTTCTGCTGGACAGGAACAGTGACATTAAATTGTCTGTAAACACCCACCAGTAGAAAACGCAGTACTACCTTGGAACTATCAGAAAGTGGTAGCCTTTTCCAAGCAAATATTGTAATTGGCACAATACAAAGATAGAACTTTCCATAAACTGAAAAACAAATTAATGTGCTTGAATGATCTCCTAATGCAAATACAAAGAAAAATCACAATAAACAACTTGCTAGTAGTATTAGAACTAAATAATACGCTTTACTAAATTACTTGCAGCCCTTCTTCTAAGGCTTAAGGGGAATTGTATTCTTCAGTGCCTGCCATTATTTCAAACTACATTTGTGATCAAAATGTGTCTTACCTAGAGCTTGTCTACACTACAAGCTTAGGCAACCTGTGTTAGGCTGACTTACAGCCACCGCAATAATTACTGCAGTGGTTCATGTCCACATTGCCCTCCTTCTATTGGTGGTGCACATCCTCACCAGGAATGCTTCCACCAACTTAAGAGGACTGGTGGGGCGGGGGGAAGGTGAGACCCTAGGCTCTCAGTTCCATGTGACTCCCAGCTAGGAGCCTGGCTCCGCCCGGTTTCCTCGCTCACTGTACCTCGCTGGGAGCACAGCTGCCCCCCGGGCTCCTGGCTCTCTGCTGGGATCAGGGCTGCCCCCCAGCTCTGAGCTTCCTGTTCCCCAACAGGAGCAGGGCAGCCACCCAGGCTCTTACCTCCCCACTGGGAGCATGCCAGCCACCTGGGCTCTCGCCTCTCCTCTCCCTGCTGGGAGTGAGCCAGCTGCCCCCATTCTCAGCAGAGAGTGTGAGCCTCAGTGCAGCTGGGCTCCCAGCGGGGAGCCAGGCAGGCACAGTCCGGCTGAAAGCGGGGAGCCTGGGCAGCAGCCCGGCTGGGAGTAGGGAGCCGGGACCCCGGATCCCGGGGGCAGTTGAGCGGGGAGCCTGGGCAGCAGCCTGGCTGGGAGCGGGGAGCCGGGAGCCCGGGGGCAGTCGAGCGGGGAGCCTGGGCAGCAGCCCGGCTGGGAGTCGAGTGGGGAGCCTGGGCAGCAGCCTGGCTGGGAGCGGGAAGCCAGGGGCAGCGGGCAGTAGCCCAGCTGGGAGCAGGGAGGACTTTCTTGTCAATTTCACGGCTCTGCATGGGCATGGACATGGACACTGCGTCATCCTAACTACACCAACATAAGCCCTACGCCTCTCGTAGAGGTGGAGTTATGTCGGTGTAGTAGGGCACTTACATCAGCGGGAGCAAGGCTGTAAAGTGTATACTGACATAGTTAGGTCTACATAAGCTGCCTTACGTCGACCTAACTGTAGTGTAGACCAGGGCCTAGTAAGTACAGGATGTGGCTCCCAAAGGGTGGCTTTGCTCCTCACAACTAGCTCTAGCAAGGATTCATTTTCATAGTGTATCCCATATCTTGAGAGAGAATTAATTCCTGGATCTCGTCCCCTTCCCTTCACAATTGTGTGGGCCATATCCTCTCCCATTTGCAATCACATAGCATACCAGTGGCAACTACAACAGTATCTTACATAGAAAGTTAATACCAAGATAGTATTTAATGTGTTTTTAGCTGTCTTAATGCATTTCAGCAGCTGGAAACAGGGAGACCCAGCACCATTTGACCCAGGCAACTCTCCAGAGGCCTGCAGACCACCAGTGGACCTTGAACCCAGTTTGAAAGCCAGTGAGCAATAGTTAAATCTCAACTGAGTTTTTAAAAAACTCCTAAACAAAACATCCTCTCACTTTGTCTGTTTTGGGTTGGAGAGGTTTTTTTCATTCATATCAAACTTTCTAATTCATTAGAATGTGAGTTTTGACTGGGGATCAGAGGATAGTTTTCACACTTATTGGCTATGAGCCTTGCAGAATCCTGTTGAGTTGTGCAAAGGAATTAGAATAGTAACTGGAGTAAAATGGGGGCGGGGGGGAGAGATAACTATTCATATTCTGTACATTGAGAAATTTGGCATATATAATTTTTTCCCACAATCCAGTGAAGACATTTTACTTTAAAGGCCCTTTCATCTTCCTCTGGCTTCTCCCTTTATTTAGTGTTCATTTAACCCTGATTAATTGTGATGTCTTCTTGTGAAGACATGGGTTTTAAAAAACAAGACAGAGGAAGAAAATATGTGAAGATATAATTGTGTAATGCCTTTATGGCTGGAAAAAAATAAGGGAAATGAGCAAAATCTGCAGTTCATATTTACAGAGCCAACTGTTTCCTGAAGAGGAAGGCCCCAGTCTCGCAAAGGGACCTACATGGTGCACAAGGGTCTTTCTGCATCAATCCAGTGGCAGGAGGAGAGTGTAAGCGAGCAAATGTTTATGGAAATTGTAAGTGTCCTTATTTATTTTCAACAAAGGAAGACCAGCTAAATATGTGAGTTTCACACAAGATTTCCCTCTCAAGCACTTTGATTGGGGAAAAGAGGCCATCTTAGAAGCTATCTTCATGGGCTGAAATTAATCAACAACAAAAAACCTACCAGTACTTTGATTAGGCTTGAAAATCCCTGCTCAGAATGATACTTTGTGAAAGGTTTTGGCGTAAACATGGGCCACAAACTCTTTTATTACTGATTCCCCTCTCTCACACTTTTTTTTCCCCTGGTACACGTAATGTCTCTCTTTTTTTTATATATACAAAAGCACCTACAAAAACAATGGAGTTTCAGGAACACTGGCAAAAAATTTCAGTGATGAAGAACCTTCTACGTTTTGTATGTGGGGACAAATTCTGATATCCTTACTCAAGTGTTGTAGTAGTACCTTTCTTTGCAAGTAGACCCTTCTCCCTTTAATGTGACTGTGCTGTAATAAGTGCCCCTCAGTGTAGGAAAGTAATCTGAATCTGGCCCTTAATCTCCAAATATTGTGATGGAAAATGATGCTGTAGATTATGTGACAAAGTTCCTCCTCTATCTTGGTGGGTCCTGCGCTTATTGGCGGATTTTCTTGCCGCAGAGATTCACCATGTGGGTTGGGGAACAGCCCAGAGACCTTCCCCTCTGGAAGAACCCACAGTCCAGGTCAATTGGGAGGTTTGGGGGGAACCCGGGCCCGCCCTCTACTCCGGGTTCCAGCCCAGGGCCCTGTGGACTGCAGCTGTCTATAGTGCCTCCTGTAACAGCTGCATGACAGCTACAACTCCCTGGGCTACTTTCCCATGGCCTCCTCCAAACACCTTCCTTATTCTCACCACAGGACCTTCCTCCTGGTGTCTGATAACACTTGTGCTCCTCAGTCCTCCAGCAGCACACCCTCTCACTCTCAGCTCCTTGCGCCTCTTGCTCCCAGCTCCTTGCACTCACACCACAAACTGAAGTGAGCTCCTTTTTAAAACCCAGGTTCCCTGATTAGCCTGCCTTAATTGATTCTAGCAGCTTCTTCTTAATTGGCTCCAGGTGTCCTAATTAGCCTGCCTGCCTTAACTGGTTCTAGCAGGTTCCTGATTACTCTAGTGCAGCCCCTTCTCTGGTCACTCAGGGAACAGAAAACTACTCATCCAGTGACCAGTATATTTGCCCTCTACCAGACTCCTGTACCCCCACTGGTTTGGGTCTGTCACAATTACTTAGTAGGAACTGAAAATTTCAGAATATGCCTTCACACATCCACCTTTCCTCTTCCCCGTTTCAGTAGTGGTGGTGTGGACCACACCTCTGTGCAGTTCTTCATAACAAATATGAATGTGCAACAACTCATGTCCTGCTCCTCAGTTAATTGTTTTCAAGATTTATGCCACATTGCTCACAAATCCAGGGTTAGGGTTCTTCAGGAGTAATATATTCAGAGAACTGCAGTTACTGACAAATAACCTAGTTTTATTTGTATAGTTACTAGAGAATAAGACACCTTTTTCTTCTGGGAACAGTTGTAATTAATTGCCCAGTAACTCCTGATGTTGCTAACTGAATTATATCCTAATAACTGAGCATGAGTTCGTGACTACTGTACATGCAACAATAACCTGTAATTTACTTTTCTAAGAAATAATTTATTATATTAAATATTTAATGTTTGACATTTTTAAGTCCTAACATTTTTCTGGAGGTGGTAATGAAGCTGACTGCTGTTGAGCTTCTATTTTTTTAATTTTTATTATATATATAAAAATATAAAATTTTAAAAGCTACATTTTAACCCATTACAGAAGAGCTCTGGAAACAAAACTGATACACTGCAGCGTTTTGGGGGAGGAGTGGAGTTGTATTAAGAATTTCTAAGCTCATCAACTTAGTTGAAAATTAATCTTTAATTATAAAATGAATGGAATGCTGAGCATCAAATGTAGCGTTAAGGTGGTTGGTCCAGTGTCTCACAAATATAGACCACAATTGTAAACAAAAAATAACACCCCAATGGCAGAACGGAGAACATTCCTTTGTTCATCTTTCCAGTGTGGAGCGAGGAACGGGGAGGGAAGTGCAGAGGATGGAACATCTGAAAGTGGATGAGCCGCAGCAATACATAAAGTTGCAGGCTTCCTTTCTATTTAAAACAGTGACTCAGAACATGGTGTGCAAAGCCTATCCGGCCTGTTCTGAGGAATCTCCACTTGGGGAAGTGGGTCTTCGAGATCCTTCCCCCTGCAGAGAGGGAGTTGGGCCATCAGTGGCTGCCCCAAAGGTCTCTTTGGATCACAGGAGGGGAAAGGGACATTCAATGCCCTAGCGTATCGTCAACATCCTATATCTGTATGAAGAAGACGGTGGAAGGGATCACCATGCAGTTGTTTCATCACAGTTGTCAGGATAACCCCAGCTAACCATGTCTGCCTATTTATTTTAAATGGGGGGGGGGGGACCACAGAACCCAGCGAAGTTTTTCTATTTTTCTCTCACACTCCATGTTATAAGTACTTTCATTCCAGTTGAGCATTACATTTATATTTGGTATCTCCCTGTTTTTGCCGGTCCTTACTGGACCGAATAAAGAAACCTTGTGGAAAACCTTTTTTATTTAGTATTTAGGCCCTGATTCAGGAAAGCCTCCTCAGTTCAGGATAGAATGTAAGTGTGTGTTAAAGGCCCATTGAAGTCAATGGGATTTATGCACCTTCTTAAAGTTAAGCATGTGCTCAGGTGCTGTCCTGAATCAGCACCATCATCATTCCCATGCCTCATTACAAGTTACATAACCTGGCTAACAAATGGCATCTTCACTGAGCACTTCTAACTTGGGAGCCAAATACTGCCTCTGGAGTCATGCAGAATATGCATGGCTCCAAAGTCCAAGGGACTTGTATGTGTTTCTCCTAAGAGCAGATTTGGATCCATGCAGTGCTCAAACACACTGATATATAAATCACAGTTTCACTAAAATGCACAGTACATATTCCTCAGTGTTTCAGTAAGATTGGAAAGTTTGTTCCTTTTTGGTGGTTTCTGCAGTAAATTAGAACAAGAAATATCTTTCATTTACATTGCCATTACTGTGTACAGCCTCAACAATAGGTCTGGCACAAACAGCCATTATATTTCTACCAGTGGTTGTATTTTGCTGTATTGAGCCATTGATGTGTGTTTTCTGGCACACAGTGTATTGTGTATTTAATGAAGAAAGAAGCAGAGATAATTGCCCCACTAAAGGGACCTCCATGCCAAATAGAAGATGATTCTTTTAAAATAAACCTTTGTGGTTTTGGCCCCTTGTTCATGTGGAATGAACGTGATTATAATAACTTTCTAAAAATGTTCTCATTCTTGCAGTATGATCCTACATCTATCTCTGACTCTTTCAACAATGTGCTATATTGAAAGATTAAAGTACATTGTACTGTGTTGCTACTGTAATTATTCTGCCTGTTTTAAGAGTACTACAACAAGATATTTGCTGGGACTATCACCATTTAAGGATTTTCAGTTGAAAGTTGCATAAATGTATATTGTATACAAAGTTTTAATACAATTTTCTATGCAAATAGCTTTTTTCCAGAGAACCAATATATTGTAAGAATTCATCATATATTTAAAGGGAATGGGGGTTGTTTTGTTTGTAGCAGCATTTGTTTGAGTAGAATGGCATTATGTGCAGAGAGGTAGGGGTTGGATTTCTTTCAATTGTAGCTAATGATAAGCAAAGTGGGGACTGGACTGCAGGCTCTATGAACCCAGAAGTGGTACAGTCTCTGAATATATTCCAAGAACTCATACCTAACTTGATTAGTCTTTTTGGAGTAAAGTCTAATTTTGTGGAGATTTAAATAGGGTGTAGGAGTGGTATTGTATGTTCTTGTTACATGTTGTAATTTCATTATTATTATTATTATTTATTATTTATTTTATTTATGTAACTTTTAAAAATTGTTAGGTACTGTGCCTGGTATATTCCAATCAGTATAAACATTTATATCTAAAGTTATTTTCAGCCAATGGTACACTGTATTTGTTGAATTTTACTATATAATTTTCATTTTGCCAGTCCTAATGGTAAAAGTAATGCTGACCTGATTGCTCATTGGTTTTCCCTAAAATGCAAGAGAATTCTTTACCCTATTGTAGCTTGAGGTCACATAAGTATCAGTCTAATAACACCTGCTAATCCTGTCGCACTTTGTAACTTCAAAGCATTATACAAAATTAACTAATCCTCTGAACTCCCCTTTGAGGGAAGGAGGGAGGTACCCTCATTTTACAGAAGAGGAAACAGAGACTGCATGTAACCTGCCCCAGGCCGCACGTTGAATCAGTGGTAGAGTTGGGATTAGAACCAAGGAATTCTAACTCCCATCTCATGCTTTGTGTGCTAGATTACACTGTCTCAGGCATTAATTAATATTAATATGACAGTGCTCCAACTGATTCGTTTTGTATGTGCAATTATTGTGGTGTACTGCTATATTCCAACTGTTTTATTCCCCATTTAATTTTCTTCCAAAAGCTAACTGTTTTTAAAATAAAGAGTACGAAATCAATGTAAATTTACTTCAGAAATATCATTTAAACATTGGTGGACACTGGTGTTTTTCTTTTTGCAAAATATTTTGTGAAGTAAATGACCATTCAGCCAAGCTAGCAGCCGATTGGCATTTTGGTAGAATTGAGCAAGGTGCAAATGTTTTGTAAGAGAATAGAAAACAAATTTGAGTGTACTGCATGCATTTCAACTACACTGTGTATTTTTGTCTGACATGTTTTCCCTTTTTTAATTAATGTGGCAGAATTCCTTGACGAGAAGTGCTCCACTTGCTAATGATTCTCAAGCACGAAGTGGTGCCCGTTTTCACACCTCATATGACAAAAGATATATTATCAAAACTATAACAAGTGAAGATGTAGCAGAAATGCACAACATTCTGAAGAAATATCATCAGGTAATGTTTTAGTTACTATCAGGAGATGGGAAGTATTAAAAAATTTAATTTGGAAAAATGTAAATGAAATTCTCTGTGATTAAGGAAGAGTTTTAAGTGTGTGATGTTTTGGCCGTAGAGATGCTGCATTATTAATGTATTGTCAGTTAATTTCAGATTATTTTTCTTTGGTATGTCAAAAGATCTTGATAAGTGATTGTGAAAATAGAATCAGTTCAGATCATTTAGTTCATTTTCTTTTGTGCATCACACGGTCTCATTGACTAAATGCTGCTTATATATTTTAGCAATACTTTATTTTCATTTAATATATAAATGCAACATTCATCACTTGTAATCAAGTGTGTGTGTGTGTTTTGTACATATGGAGAATAAATGGTGCTGGGTAAAAAGGTTTTATCAGTATGTATTTGAGGTAACCATGCTACTCGTGTGGCAAAGCCATGAGGGAATAATATAAGTCATTTCAGATGAGTGCTGATAAAAACCGTTATACCATGCCAAGATGTATTCTGTATATACAACATACTTAGCAGGGAAAATACTTAACAAATCTTTCAGAGAGTTTAAAGAAAATTGATACTATTTTTCATATTCCCACACCTGTTAAATCAAACTCTCTACTGCATAAACCTTTGTTGTGGGTGTGGCCGGGAGGGGTGGGGATTATAACTACATCTTAAAAATCTCTAAACGTTTCCTAAAAAGCATCTTCTTTCTCCTTCCTTCCAGCATTTCTTCACCCTCACTAACTCTTGGTGGTTTGGAGTGGTGTGAAGGGATTGGAGTGGTAGGGATGGGATCTGGCTTTGTGTGTGGACAGTGAGGGGAGTTAGGCTTAAACTTGAGTCTGAGCCTTGGTTTACTGTGCAGTGTAGACATACCCTAAGTGGCTTCAGCCTGTTTGCTAAATGCTGTGGTGCCAGCTCTTGTGATGTTATCATGCATCTTGTGATATTGGTGTTTTTTCTTAAAGCCCCAGCTCCATGAGTAATTCTAACCCTAAGCCCTGACTCATAGCTCCTAGACAACCTGTTGCCCCAGGGTTTCCAGGGTCTATGGTTACAAGGCAGCCTGCCAGGCAGACTGTCCCAGAGCTGGGGCTCCTTTCCCTTTCACAGAGGATTCAGAAATTTTTGGTTTTTGTTCTGAATCAGAACGAATCCATATTTCAAAATATCAAAATCCTCTGCAAAACAGAATTACCGTTCTCTGTCCAGCTCTACAGACAATCCAAAAAGAATCAGAGAAAGGACATTGCATAATAATTATATTACTTTACTTTAGATTTCTCTGTTTGAAAGGTAAATCCCCAATGAGCAGAGTTGCTGCTTAGGCAGCTGTGAGGCAGTTGGAGGAGGGCAGGGGAAAGCAGCTTTGTCGAAGCAGCTCAGGGGTTGGGGTGCTGAAAGAAAGGATGGGGAGCCTACCATTTTTGCTCTGTTCATACCACTGTTCAAATGCTTCAAACTTCCATCAGGAGATTGCCCTTGTGGTTTTTTGGACTCTTCCTATGACTGCATTAGCATTTTAACTTTTGACCTGTGAGTAATGTTACCTCATCAGGTCAGGCATCTCCAGCCTTAATTTCTCCTGTTTTCCTCTTGCTCGTGGTGTTTTGCTTTCAATGATGTGGTTCATTCTCCTGTCACTCCCAAAAAACAATGGCTTGGAAATGTAAATATGCTTTTGTAACCCTGCCTGCCTGGTGTGGCACTCTGTCCCCCTCCAATGGCACCTAGACCATCTAGAAGTTAATGAGTCTGCTACAGCCTTAGCTAAGAGCTATGAGACTTTTAGCTCATGCAGTAAAGGCTCATGCATTTAACTCTGGAGGTTCCAGGTTTGATCCCAACCGTTGATGACCAGGGTCTGTTGGTGTTACAAGTGGGGGGCTTGTCCATGATATTAACTGGGAAGTCTCTGGAGCTCAGGACAGGGCCGCCCGGGGCGGGCAAGTGGGGCAATTTGCCCTGGGCCCCGCAGGGGCCCCCATGAGAATGTCGGAGGCTTCTCCCCGCCTTCGCCTTCCTCCATCCCCCAGCGCCCCGCGTCCAGGAGCAGCCCTGGACAGCGCTGCAGTGGCGTGGCTCGGGTGGGTCCTGAGGTCCTCCCGCTCGGAGCCGTGTGGCAAGGGGGCGGGGCTGCGAGCTCCGGCGGGCCGAGCGGCAGGAGCTCCTGGATGCAGCTCGCTGAGGCTCTGGGAGAGGGGGTAAGCGGCATGGTAAGCCCCTCTGAGCCGGGCACCCCCCGAGCCCCAGCTCTGAGCCCAGCCCCTCTGAACCGGGCACCTCCCGACCCCAGCCTCCCACAGCCCTGACCCCTAGCTCCGACCCCAGCCCCTCTGAGCCAGGCACCCCCCGACCCCAGCCCCCCACAGCCCTGACCCCCAGCTTCGAGCCCAGCCCTTCTGAGCCGGGCACCCCCCGACCCAGAGCCCAGCTCCCCACCCAGCCCTGGGCAACAGTAGCGCCACCCCCAGGCAGCGACAGCCCATTGGCACCAACCATCACCCAGCAACAGCCCATTATGTAATTGCAAATGTATACATACCATTAAAGCATTAAATGGGTTTTTAAATAATGTATTTTGTGTATTTTCAAATTATTAAAAATTAATTTTTGAATGTATTTCACTGGTTATTTTTTACATTTCCAAATACATGTTACTATAGTATTGCAACTTTTTTTTATGGAAGGAGCCCCCAAAATTGCTTTGCCCCAGGCTCCCTGAATCCTCTGGGCGGCCCTGGCTCAGGACACGCTTCCTCAGCTAGGTGAAGTATGTAACCAGTGCTTACATGGTGTGGTGCTGTGTCCCCCTCTAGTGGCACCTAGACCATCTAGAGATTAATGAGTCAGCTACAACCTTAGCTAAGAGCCGTATGGCTTTTAGCTCTTGCAGTAGAGGCTCATACAGTAAGCTTCAGAAGTCCCAGGTTCGATCCCGCCTCCTGACGACTGGGGTCTGTCAGTGTTACACTATGAGAATTGGCATGTGTTACGAATTGGAAATTCCTGAAATTGGAGTAGAAGAGCCTTATATAGTATCAGTGAAGTGGGACAGAGTGAGGAGAGTATTACATAGGAAAGGAAAGAGAGACCAGGGAGCAGGAATAGAAAGAGGCAGGATGAGGCAGCAGAGGAGATACAGAATCAGAGGCACCGACAGAAGAAGGCAAACAATGATGCTGAGCAACGGGATAAAGGTGTCGTGATCTCCCTTTCTTCATTCATAACCTCCTTAAAACTTCTGCAAAGTATATCAGTGACAATTCATCAAATATAGGTCACTTACAAGAAACCAAAACCCTTTTGTTGCTTCACAATTGACCCTTCAAACACTGGTTTATGGGCCTTCTTTTCAAACGGTTATAGATGTGCATAACTGTATGCACAAATGCAAGAGTACTGTGTGTGTGCACTGCTGGATCTGACACACAATGCAGACCTCGAAAGTTACTGGATGTTAGGCCTGATATGTATTTCAACTCACTTGCTATATTGATTGATGCTGCAAGAAGACAGCATTTTCTTGCAGCATTTTCCTCTGTTTCTTTAATGCCAAGCATGTTGATGGTGCTTATTACGTAATACCAGTGATGGTGTGTGAGATTACGATAACCTCATTAATCCTTAGTCTTGCGTCTGATGAAGTGGGTATTCACCCACGAAAGCTTATGCTCCAATACTTCTGTTAGTCTTAACGGTGCCACAGGACCCTCAGTTGCTTTTTACAGATTCAGACTAACACAGCTACCCCTCTGATACTCATTAATCCTGAAGCTCAAAATAAAAGCTGTGAGCAACTGCGGTGGTATGCAGGTAACTTTGTGTCAGGGAGGGAGCAAATGAAGAGAATGCAAAGCTTTGTCTTTTTTTTTCAACTTCTAGGAATGTGGGTGGAGAGGAATGCTTAAACTCCTTTCTCAATAGGAAGAAAAGAGAACAGTTTCTGGTTTGCAGCATCTGAGGAAAACAGGGAAAGAGTGATGCTCCTTCCTTCCAGCAGCCAGATGGGTGTGGAGGAGAAGCTGAAGGATAGAATGAAGCTCCCCCTCACTCTTCACAGCTGGGGCAGGGAAAGTGGAGGAAAGAGAACAAGGCTTTTGCTCAGTCCCACCAACCTTTGGTATGTGGGAGAGGAGGCTTCAGATTTATCACATCTGTAAGCCAAGGCCATATGAGCATTTGGGTCCTTTAGCAGATTCCAAGGTCAGCATTCTGAGAAGTACTAAGTACCCCATTTCCAAGCATTTGGGAGTGCTGCTCATTTGGGTACCCTCATCAAACCCCACTCAAAGACCTTCATTGCTGCTTTTAGCTAGTAGATTTATTCCTCTGACTAGCAAATATCTGATTTTCAGCCTCTGCCTCTTACTTATTACTCATCAGCATCCTACTGGTCTTCACTTGAAATCAAACTGTAAGTTTATGTAACATCTAAAAAACCTGTTCCTTCTGATATTCTGTATCTTCGAGAAACATAAACTTACAAAAAATAGAATGCAGGAGAAGTCAGACCAAATGAACAATTTTACATGTTGTTTCAGTCAAAATGTTCATACTTGTAAAAATCTTCCTTCAACCACAGCACAAGCAAACTAGGAAGGCTGTCACATGTTTCAGGATCTGACATCACAAACCACTCAAACATTACTTTCATGATGTCATCACAATCTGTTGGTTTGTGTATTACTTCATAGTTACCTGCCTATATTATCCTTGTTTTTCTCTCCCTCTGTGTAAATACAATATAAGATTAATGTATTTTTATTTTGCTGGAAATATACACTGTCATTTTAGTAAAAGATGATATTGTGTAAGCTTCTTAGAATTTGACAAATTAGCAGTTAAAATTATTCTCTAATTGTAACTTGTGATTTTTTTAGTTTATAAAGCTTCCAATCTTTGTATCATAGCTTTGATCTCAAAGGCATTTGATCTGTAAATCAGTGCAGCAAACTGAAAGTGTTACCCAGTTTATTTGTCCAGGCAATTAATGGTAATCCTTATTATCTGTGAAGTTAATATACAAATTTTGAGATGGTTGAACTAGTTAAAATTCAGATTATCTTTCAGAATAAACAATCGCTCCTTTCAAGAGTTTGACTGAAGGATGCGTCTAACATGAATGAAAAATCCTTGATGGTGTTTAGTTAATGCTTGTATGGCATTTTTAAAATGTCAGGCTCTAAGTTAATACCTACAGTAATAGTAATTAATAAGATGTCTGCACCAGGGGTACATAGGTGGACTTTATACCAATTAAAGAGAACCAAATATCGTAAGAATGGGGAGCATGTACTAGACATACTTGAGAATGATTGTAGCCTGGTTGTTCAGGTACTCACTTGTAGGTGGGAGATGCAAGTTCAAGTCTCTGCTCCAATGAATTAGTTATTAATATGTATTATATCATTAATATTGTTGACTCTTCAGTAACTTGATTCAGGTGTTTGGAAAAAAGGGGCTGGCATAATCTTTGGATATAGCATTAAGAATTAGATGTAAAAATACTTTCTGCTTCTAACATGCTTTTTACTGGAGAATTTCAATGCACTTAACAAATGTTAGCTAAACTTCATAAACACTGAGAGCCAGAGGAACAGAGCAGTTTCAGTGTATGGTATTTTTCCTTAGGTGTTTTTGACAACCTGTTGTTAAAAGAACAGAGTGATTATGATAAAGCTGAAAGAAAAGTTAAATCCAAATAATTAAAATAAATCTTGTTGCAATGGCATTTGCATTGGAGTTAAATCAGTGCACATATACTATATGAAACTACCACTGGAAAAACCAGAATCAGAAAGTCGTTAGAAGTACTGTCTGATCTTGGTCTGCTTTTTAGTAATTTGTCAATGGGACAATCAATATTCATATAGTGTGTCATGACCACTAATTCCTAACCAGTCAATCTTCTACACAATGCAAGTTGGTGGATATTTCCAATACATAGAAGGTAAAACTAGGTTTTCACTTCTACCAGATTAATATCCTTTTGTGTTTAAATTTCCCAGGGCTCACAGTTGTCTCCCTGGATAGTGTATTTCTATTACAGTATTGAGTAGCATTTTTCAAAACCTGTCATGTTAGACTTTCCCCATTTACAAGCTTATTACTGCTATTTTACATACTTTCCATAAAGTAGCAGGAAATAGATGAAAAGATCAAATTTAATTAGACTCTAATATTAGAAACTAGTTATATACAAGTATCCACAATTAAAAGGTTACATTGAACTAGTCTTGAAAGAATTACATGAAAAATTACTATAAAAAACAGAGGGGTCACTATAAAAAAACAGAGGGGTGATTGAAGCTTTAATCTGACTTACTAAAGCCTCTAGTCAACTCATCAGATGAGCCTGGGACTTTGCTTTCATTCCTATTTAAAAACAAAAAAGCCCAATATCCCAGTGGTGAGAGCACTGACCTGGGACATGGGAGAGTTAGTTTGTTCTTGCTCCAAGAAATGTTTGTTTATCCAAAGTGTTTATACAACAGGAGAGACTGAGAGAGACTCACCCCAGAATACCCAATAGCCTGGCTCCAAAAATTCCCAGCCTGCTCCTCACTGATTATCTTTTGTGGAGGGCCTGATCCAGTAGAAACGCATCTAATTTTGAGAATCCTGCCAGGACGTAGGTGCATGCTAGAGCTCCAAAAAGTTCGGCAGCATCAGGACTTTTAGGCAGTTTTGCATATACCCACTGGCAGAAATTTAGGAGCCATGGGGATTTAGGCACCTGCAGGGTTAGGTGGCAGCTGAATAGGGAATTTTGAAGCTCTCAGTGGTGTCTAATGTTGGACTTTGCCACCTAAAGTGGCAGTTAGTAAGTGCATACTGCCAACATTTAAAATTCTGTCTTGTATCTGGAGAATAAGAGCAGTATGCAACTACAGTAGGGAGCTTTTAATGCACAGCATCAGGTCTGCGTGGAAAGTTAGTGCACAGCATGCTGGAGTTCTGTAGATGTACAATCCATCTTGCTGCACAGTAATTGTTTGTCTAGACAAGCCCTTAGTCTGAATTTTAAAAAAATGTAAAGAAAAACATTTATATTGACATTAGGCTTTAACCTAAATTTAAAGAGTCATTTTAACGATAAGGCTTTTATTTTTCAGTGAAGATAAACTATTTTAGAGGGTACAGTTAGCAAGACATGTATGTCAAATTTTCTAGCTTGTCATAATTTTAAATGTTTGAGAAGCTTCTGAAAATTCCACCTCCTAATTTTTGCAATATTGTACTACAAAAGAAATAATATAATATGGTGCATTGTGTAAATGCAGTCTCCTGTTTTAAACCTCCTTGGCATAGGATTTTTAGAAACTAAGGCGTACTTGTTGAAAATGCAGCAAGCTGATGATTTTCAGTAGAAGTCACTCTTTCATGACTAAGCACATTAAAGCTGAAGTCTTGTGATGGCTACAGTTCATCCATTTTCAAAAGAGGCAGTGTAGGTTCCGGCATTCTCATTTATAACTACGGTATAATTCTACAAAAAGGCAATTTGATCTGTTAATATTAAAAGTGAAAAAATACCAAGTGAATAGGGAAAAGATAAAATGTATGTTTACTTATGGTGCAGCAAAATCTTTAGCATTTAAAAAACATGAGATGCTGCAGAAGCCGTGAGGTGTTAAGCCTTGTCTATTCTAGAAAAGTTGAACCATATTTATTTTTAAATTGATTTAGTTTGTGTGTCTAGTTAGAGGGTTGCACCAGTTTAACTAGATCATTTTTTAAATCATTTTAGTTAAAACAGTGTAATTTTTCTAGTATAGAAAAGACCTTAGAGCTTGCAGGAAAATGCAAACCCTCAATCAAAATGTACATAACAATTCTGTGGAAAAATGAGGTTGGAATATGTAAGTGTTCAGAGTGGGAGGGGGCAATGTAAAGTACCAGCTGAGATTCAGAGGGAAACAATACCCTGATGAGAAGTGAAGAATTTGAGCAGCAGTGACAACTGTAAAACTCTTGTGATTCTTTAGCTATTGCCATACGGCTCTCTAATATCTAACCTAAGTCTCTCTTGCTGCAGATTAAATCCATTACTACTCGTCCTACCTTCAGTGGACATGGAGGACAGTCAGTGACCGTCCTCTTTATAACAGCCCTTAACATATTTGAAGACTAACAGGTCTTCCCTCAGTCTTCTTTTCTCAAGATCAAACATGCCCAGTTTTTTTAACCTTTTCTCATAGGGCAGGTTTTCTAAACCTTGTATCATTTTTGTTGCTCTCCTTTGGAGTCTGGAGTCTCTCCAGTTTGTCCACATCTTAAAGTGTGGTGCCCAAAATTGGACCCAATACTCCAGCTGAGGTGTCACCCGTGCCAAGTACCCAGGACAACTACCTCCTGTGTCTTACATATGATGCTTTTGTTAATACACCCTAGAATGATATTAGTCTTTTTTGCAACATTGTTAACTCATATTTGATTTGTGATCCACTAATTCCCAGCAGTACTTTCCAGCAGTACTACCATCTAGCCAGTTATTCCCCATTTTGTACTTGTGCACTTGACATTTTTTTTCTTCTTCGAGTGCTTGCTAATGTCAATTCCATTCTAGGTGTGTGTGTGCCCACGTGTACAGTTGTCAGAGATTTTTGCCTTAGCAATATCCGTAGGGTCAGCTGTGGCGCCCCCTTGAGTGCCATGCTTATGCGCTGGTATATTAGGCACTGCTGACCCTACGCCCTCTCAGTTCCTTCTTACCGCCCGTGGCGGTTTGTCAGAGCACCTCGTCTAGCATTGCAAGAACGTTAGCGGTTCTTTACAGCCCATTGTATATCTTCTTTGTATATACTTTGTAGGTACTTAGTTAGCCATTAAGTTAAGTGTTAGGTTAGTTTGGTAGTTAGAGTCCCATCTGGAACTTTGTCCCAGAGCAGAGCATGCCCCACTCTCCCAGCTTCAAACCATGCTTGTCATGCAACAGGCCAATGCCTATAAGTGACCCCCACGACAGCTGATTGAAGTGCATGGAGGAGTCCCATAGAAAGGACAAGTGCAGAAACTGCAAAAACTTTCGCCCTAGAACCCAGAAGGAGCGGGATATCCCCTTAAGGGTCCTCCTCATGGAGGCTATGCTTCATCCTGCCTCGGAGCCCTCCAGCTCGGACCCCATGCTCCGCCCAGCACCATTTCCCCCTCATCAGTACCTAAGAAGCGTCAAAAGAAGAGGAGCCCCCCAACACCAGAGGGGAAAGGGGCTTTAGGCAAAGGACGTATGTCAGGCCATGTGTCCGCAACGGTGCTTCACGGGGGTACCGCTGCGGTTGGACGCCCCTGTCCAACCAGGGATCCGCCTCCGACTCCTGGGAGTGGCAGGGGACCCTGGCTTCTAGAGCCCTCGTTGCCCAAAGCAGCCCCGGCAGCTAAGGAACAAGCAGGCCGACTGGCACCGCAGTCACCATGGCAGGCACCAGACTCAGCTAAGATCCCAAGACCCAAGGGCAAGCCGGTCATGGGTCCACCCCATAGGGCAGTGCAGCACCCTCAGTTCCTGGACTGCAGGCATAGATCGCCATCTCTGCAGCCTAGGACCCTGCCACTGCACCCTCAGTCTCTGGTCAGAAGGCCCAGGTCCCCGATGCTGCGCTGTCCCCCTATGAGGCAAGGGACACTGGATTCGAGGCACTGGTCCCTGTACCCCCGGTACTGGTGAGCTTCACACCAAAGATCGCTGTGGAGCAGGTCATCTTCCCCTAGACGGTCTCCCAGACGTCGGTCCCCACCGGGGCACAATCGCTCCCCATCACGGCAACAGTCTCCACCTCCCTGATATCACTCATCAGGCAGGCACCTTGCCCTTGTCTCACCAATTGCCAACCTGTGTCAGTCAGCAAACTGAGGCCTTGACGGCCCTGCCCTGGTTGCCAGAAGGGCAATGGTCTGAGTCGGACCGGGAGTTTAGTCCCTTGCCAAGGAGGAGTGATTCACCGCCAACCAGCAAGACTGGTGTGGCATCTGCAGTGGCGGCATGGCAGCAGGGACAGTGGCCCACTCAGTGGCCATACTGGAACCCATGGGGCGTGCCTATAATGCCGGTCCTATGTTCCCACCAGTCCTCCCTGGCCATCTCAGACAAGCCGCCTCCGGCACTGCTGGCACCAGAGTCGGAACACGACACCAAATCCGATGCCGGGCAGAGCAACAGGCTCCAACACCTAAGGAGCAGTCCCCAGAGAAGGAAGGGGAACCCGCCCCTCCCCCGTTGGTGCAATCATTGTCATCTCCGGTCGAAACGGTGGCAGGTCCCTACCAAACGGGCAGTCCCCCCAACAACTTCAAGGAGCACCAGGCCTTCCTTAAAGGTGGCTACCAATTTGAAGTTAAAAATTGAGGAGTTCACAGAGGAGTCTGACCTCTTTAACGCTATATCTTCCTCCACCCCAGCCCAGGTCACGCTGCCCGTCCACCCAGGGGTCCTTAAGATTGCCAAATGCTGTGGTAGCACCCCACTTCCATTCCGCCTACTTTTAAGAAGGCGGAAGAGAAGTACTACATCCCTGCAAAAGGGTTTGAATATTTATACAGTCCACTGCAAGGCATAGTGTTAATTGGAGCAGTCCTCGACTCTACTCAGGTGCGAGCCTTCCTCCCTGAGGCTCGGTTCCAAGCCATGGTGGACCTCATCTCCTGCATGCAAATCCACCCTCTCACCACCGCTCACATGTGCCTGTGATTGTTGGACCATATGGCTGCCTGCACTTACGTGGTCCAACATGCGCAGCTCAGTCTCAGGCCCCTGCAGGCATGGCTGGCCTTGGTCTATGTCCCCAACAGACACAGCATGGACCGGGTGGTCAGGGTCCCAGACCAAGTACTGTTGTCACTCACCTGGTGGCAGAATCCTGCATTGGTGTTGGAGAGAGTTACCTTCACGGCTCTGTTCCTATCAGTGACCCTGGTCACTGATGCCTCGGACCTGGGGTGGGGAGACCACCTGGGTGATATCAGCATGCGAGGCCGTTGGTAGAGTCATGATCGCTCCCTACATATCAACGTCAGTGAGCTCAGAGCAGTTCGTCTGGCCTGCCGAGCCTTCCTCCCTCACATAGAAAGCAGGGTGGTCCAGGTCCTGACTGACAATACAGCAGCTATGTTCTATATCAACAAGCAAGGAGGAGCCAGATCGTCTGCCCTTTGCCAAGAAGCCCTCAGGCTCTGGGACTTCCGTATACAACACGACATCCATCTCCTAGCTGCACACCTCCCCGAGGCCAGGAACACTCTGGCAGATCGTCTCAGCAGGATCTTCTTGTCTTGCTGCGACTGATCCCTCCATCCGCAAGTGGTCAACATCATCTTCCAGAGATGGGGGACACCCCAGGTGGACCTGTTTGTGTCCAGGCAGAACAGGAAATGCCCCATTTTCTGCTCAATTTGGAGGATCAACAGAGGCTCCCTGTCAGACACTCTTCTACTCTCATGATCGGGGGCTCTGTTGTACGCCTTCCCCCCCAGTGTCATTAATTCACAGGGTCCTCATGAAGATCAAGCAGGACAGAGCCTGCTTGGCCACGCCAGCACTGGTTCGGCATGCTTCTGGACCTCTTGGTGGCTGCTCCGTTACAGCTACCTCTCCAGCCAGACCTGCTGTCCCAAAACCACGGCATCTGAACCTGGCGGCGCTGCACCTGACAGCTTGGCTGCTGCATGGTTAAATGCAGAGGAGCAGGAGTGCTCGGCCGGTATCCAACAGGAAAGTAGCCCTCCACCAGAGTGACCTACCTGGCCAAATGGAAGCGATTTGCTTGTTGGACCTCTGATAAAGGCATTTGGCCCGAATGAGCCTTGCTGCAGTTAATCCTGGACTACCTTCTGCATCTCAAGCTCCAAGGACTGTCCCTTTTATCTATCAAGGTCCACTTGGCCGCTATCTCCGCCTTCCATCTGCCACTCAAGGGTAGGTCAGTTTTCACCCAGGACATGACTGCCAGGTTCCTCAAGGGCCTCAAGCGCCTTTACCCGCACGTCAGGGACCTCGTCCCTCCGTGGGACCTGAATCTTGTTCTGTCATGGCTCACGGGGGCCCCCCTTCAAGACTCTGGCTTCCTCCTCTCTCCTTCTCCTTTCCTGGAAGGTCATGTTCTTGGTTGCAATAACATCTGCCCTCCAGGTCTCTGAGATTAGGTCATTTACCTTGAAACTACCCTATATAGTCTTTTACAAAGACAAGGTCCAGCTGCGGCCTCTCCTGGCTTTCCTGCCCAGGGTGGTCTCAGTTTCATATAGGGCCAGGACATTTACTTACCTGTCTTTTTTCCAAAGCCATAAGTCGGAGGAAGAGGAGCATAGGTTGCATTCCCTAGACGTCAGGAGGGTTGTTAGCCTTCTACATTGAAAGGACCAAGCCATTCCACAAGTCGACCCAGTTGTTCGTTGCGGTGGCCAACAGGATGAAAGGTCGTCCAGTATCCGCTCAAAGAATTTCTTCTTGGATCACTGGCTGCATTCGCTGCTGCTACGATCAGGCAAAGGTGCCATCTTCAGTGATTGTCACTGCCCGCTCAACCAGGGCACAAGCCTCTTCGGGAGCTTTCCTAGCTCAAGTGCCTATCCAGGACATCTGTAGAGTGGCCACCTGGTTGTCCATCCACACATTCATGTCCTATTACGCACTTACCCAGCAGGCCTGGGACGATGCTGGCTTCAGTAGAGCAGTACTGCAAGCCGCTAGACTGTGCACTCTGAGCCCATCTCTAAGGATACTGCTTCCAAGTCACTTAGAATGGAATCAACATGAGCAAGCACTCGAAGAAGAAAAAAGGTTACCTACCTTTTCGTAACTTGTTCTTTGAGATGTGTTGCTCATGTCCATTCCATTACCGTCCTCCTACTGTCAGAGTTGCCAGCAAGAAGGAGCTGAGAGGGCGTAGGGTTGGGCATGAGCGTGGCACTCAAGGGGGTGCTACAGCCTACCCTATGGATACCACTAATACAAAAATCTCCGACAACTGTGCACGTGGGTGCATACACACCTTGAATGGAATGGACATGAGCAACACATCTCGAAGAACAGTAGTTACGAAAGGTAGGTAACTGTTTATTCTTAATGATAGTACATCGCATTTGTTGTTATTGAATTTCATGTTGTTGAATTCAGCCCAATTCGCCAATTTGTCGAGGTCATTCGGAATTCTAATCCTGTCCTCCAAAGTGCTTCCAACCCCTCCCAGCTCTAGATGTCACCCACATATGTTGTAAGCATACTCTCCACTCCTTTTATCCACATTATATTGTCACACACTGGTACATGGGTACTGAAAAACAATAGTTTATTATTTGTATTACTGTAGCACCTAGGAGCCCTAGTTATGGACTATGATCCCATTGGGCTAGGTTCTGTAGGCACACACAACAAAAGATGGCCAAGTTCTAACTGAATGTAATAGCATAGAATCTCTCTTTTTTTTTTTTTTTAAGTTTTGTTAAACTTGTGCATAGTGTGAGTCATTAACTAGCTCCGCGCATAGATTCAGAATGATTCCTGAGGCTCATTCAAAAGTCAACACAGGAATAAAAAGTACAAGGAGGAAAAAATGTTACTTGGGAATGTGACTGTGGGTTGCCTGAATAGGAAGGAAGGCCGGAGGAACACCTGAGAAGCTTCTGGAAGCATTGTGATGACATAAAAAGGGATGGTTCAGTAACTAGAAGAGAGACTTGGAGTTGATTGCAGCATTTTAAATTGTGTGAGATTGAGAGAGGGAGCAGTTGGCTGGGTTCATCAAGTGATATAGCAATGACCATAGTTTCCAAGGGCAGACAGACAGTGTCAAGTGGAATAAATTGCTAGAAGTGGACCTACCAGAGCCAGTTTTTTAAATCTGACTGAACCCAGACATCATCTTCCTCCAGATGTACTAGGATTACTTCAAAGATTAAATTGCTACCAGCCAGTGGTGTAGGAATGGTGAACACCCAGGCTCGATGAGGGTGAATGAAGGACTGGGATGATGGCATAATTGCAGAAGTAGGTCAGGAGTGACACTGGAGTGTATCAGGTGAACTAGCACTGCTTGTACATCGAGATTTTCTATAAAATGAGGTCCATGAAGGGACCTAATGACAGCTAGTGCTAAGAATGGAGGAGGCTTCAGTGAAGTCACTGTGACAGAAACTTGGAAGCCAGCTCAGAGCACAAGAAGCAGATAAAATATCTTATGGATGAGGATTCCAAGCCTCTGGGATCAAGGGGCACAAGATTACTCTATGGTATACCCCCCCTTCTGGCCTCATCATCAGTAGCTGCCCCTACTGACTGCATATTTTCTCCCTTTCTCCAGGTAACTGTACATACCAGTGGTACCTGCTACACTGCCTGCTGTCTCTATGGCAACAGACAGCCTGTAGTGACCAGCACTGTGCAGTGCAGTGGAGAGGGAGGGAGAATGTCCAGTCAGCAGAGGTATGGAAGAATGGAGAAGACTGGAGGTGGGTGGAAGGAGATGGAGAACAAAGAAACCAGATAAAAAGCAACAGCAAAAAAAAAAAAGAAAAGAAAAGCAGAAAAATGCACAAAGTCAGACAGAGGTCAGAAAAGAAAAAAGATGATAGAAAGGTAGGTGAAAGAAAATGCACAGAAAATAAGTGAGAGAAGGCAAACCACACGAGGGCATGGTGCAAGACTGTGTGAAATTCAGGAACTAGCATGGATTCATTGTGTGGGAGGTGGAATCGAGGATTTGAGTCCACGGTTGAGAGTCATTGGTGGTGGTGGTGGTGGAGGAGGAATTTTTTAGCACAGATGAGGGAAATGAGATGGAGAAAAATTTTCAACCAGAGGATGATGATAATTAGCAGCCAAGGAATCTGGATAAGCCACTTGTAAAATAGAATGCTGGGGAAAAAAAGAGAACTCTTCAGTCAAATTGTACTTGATTTTTGTCTGTCCTACTGTAAGTGCTCAAAAGGGTATTCTGATATCACTCTGAGGACTTGTCAACACAGTGAGGATTTAATGTGCACTACAGTGTGTGATTTCTAAAGTGCACTGTGTGTTGCACATGAATTAGTCAGTGTAGACCCTGCTGGTGCGCACTAAAAATTCCTTAGTGCGTTTAACATAGTACTGTTTCAAACAGCACTACATTAAAGCATACTAGGGAACATTCAGAGTGCACTTGTAGCATCTATGTTGACCAGTTAATGTGCAACATGTTAGTGCGCTTTAGAAGTCACTCCCCGTAGAGTGCATTACCCCACTATTTGACAAACCCAAGATGGGTAGTTCTTGAGGGAGTAACCAACATATTGGAGAAGCGCAGAGAAGATGAGGTAATTTTTGGAGCAAAATAGCAAAATGAGGAATACAAGGTGCTGAGTTACTTATATTCAAAATTTTAAGTCAAGAATCTTATATTCTTTAGAATATTAGTGTGATTCTCTGTGTGTTTATAATCTTGCAAGGGGAAAAGGTTCATAGGTGTTCTTCCATGAAAGACCATTGGAGGGGATTTTGCATGGAGTGGAGAAAAGACTTTGGGCCAAATTCTGTGCTAACTGAACTCCATGCAAATCATGAGGTTGCACAGGGTGTTTTCCACACACAATGTGGCCCTATGTGCTTACACTAAAATTCCTGTTATGAAAATTTGGCCTTGCTACAGAAAATCAGGAGAACTAGAAAAGTAAGGCTAAGCCTAATTACTACCTACTGGACTGGAACTCTTGTTTCTGAGAGAGAAGGGGGGAAAAAATTATCAACACAGAAAAGCTTTAAAGAACATTTGAACAGTTAACATCTATTATGTTACTTCATTTAGTTTAAATATTTAGGATTCTTTCCTGGCCCATTGAAGTCAATGGCTAAACTCCCATTAACTTCCACAGGACCAGGATTTCATCTGTAGTTGTTAAATATTTACCCCGAATGTTGTGCATTCGAGAGGTATTAAACCTACAGCTTATTTATCATAAATCAGTGTTTTATGTTAGGATGCAGGCTCCTGCTATCAGATCTGAGTCCTGGACAGACACAAAAGTTGGTGGTCCTCTAGCCAGACTTTCAAATTGATAGGTAAAACTAAATATTGTGTTCTCTTGAGGCTCTAGGACTGAGAGTCATGGACTTGTGCCTCAGAACTGTTCATGAAAAATTGAGCTAAATGAGGGCAATTTCATTTAAATCTCAAACGATTTAGCAGTGAGAAGCGTCTTTCACAGCTTTTACAAGACCCATAATGAATAGCAGATATCTCTTGCATTTATAACTTTTCATTGCTTTCTGTGTTTGTCTTGTAATTCAGCTAATGAATCCCTTCACTGGGTCAGCTACATGCCCATCAGATAATTTTCCTGTTAAATAGTTCATCAGTGGAATAAATTCCATCACACTAGGGCTTGATAAAAGAATAGCACTTGACTCTATCTTGAGCAAATGTGTAAACCTATGTACGGTTCTTTTTTTCTTTTTTTTAATTTAGAGACAGTAATTTGCTATAACACAATTCTCGGATCTAAATTTTCCAAGATTAGGATTTTTTAACCTGTTTTCCCCCCAATACCGTGAGCTGTTTTCTGCTGTCTAGGAACAGGAAATGAAAGCGAAGAATGAGCACAAAGGAGCAGTGTCTACTGTTGCTTCTTTAACATCTTCAAAATATATTTGAAGTTATATCACTAATCAATGTACACCTCCCCCTCTCCTCCTGCAGCTGCTTTAATCTGTAGTATTGCCATTTAAGAAATGTATAATATAAGACCACTATAGCTTTTGCCACTTTGCTGACAGCCTTTTTGTAAATATAATTATTTTAAAGGGATAATAAGGTAGAGATAGAAAATACAGAGTACATTCAGAATTAGCATTTGCAGAGTATATAATTAAGCAAGAAGGAGATGTTGAATCTTAGACTGTGGAGGAATCAACAGCTCTTCCCCACTCAGGCACTGAGAGATCAGGATTCAGCCATATCATCAGGCTGGTTTTGCCAAAGTCGTCCTGCAGAAAAACTTTTTTTTTTTTTTTTTTGAGGCATTCTTTATATATCAGAAAAGATCTGGAAAAGGCCCAATTTATTCTTCCTGTATCACCATTGCAATTATATATCCTGTGTCACCACTCCAGTCCGCCTAAGAGCTCACCAAAGTCATCCTGCAAGAAGGGTGAGAGCCAGGATCTCTTTTTTTCTAATGCAAAAAGAGGCAGAGAAAGATTTTGGATTGAGAAGAACTTTGAGACTTAGTTTATATAGCACATAAAGGAGAATTTAAGATCACAAACGTTTGCTATTCATTTCACCTTTAAGATTTGTGTTCAAGAAAAAGGTCATATAATTGCTTATTTAAAACTATATTTGGATGCACAGCAGGCCAAATGTGCCCATATGTTGATGGTACTTTATTTTGTTAAATGTAATACAACGCTACTGCTGGGAAGAAAACCTAGGAGAAAAATCATCTATCCAAAGTAATAAGAAAAATGGATAGTAGGTTGTTTCATGCAACATCCATGTAAGAAAATGGATTTTATACACGTAAGGACTTGTAATTGTATTATTAGCTAGGTATTACAAATATTTTAGCGAGGCTACTTGATGGAATTTTTTTAATGTTCTTTAAAAAAAAGAATTAGCCTTTATCATTAAAGGAGTGAAGGTCTTCTGTTTCACTGAAATTAAGCAATCCTGCTAAGCATATACTGGCTTATTTTCTAGGCTCACTTTTATTCCAGCTCTGAGTGGGAAACTTCAGGAAAACTTTCTTAAAAAGCACTTGAGTTGGCTAATTTGTTACTTCATTTATATCAAGAAGAACAAATTGAAAATCTGCCAACCACGGCCACCAATGCAAGTCCTGCTGGGCTCCCACCCAAACAGATGACTCGCTTTGCCTCCTCTGTGATGCAGAAATGGGGGATTGATAGTTTCAAAGGTAGGAAGTTCTAGACCAACCTCCTAGATTATGGCTGCAAGTGGCATTCCTCCCTTTGTCTCTCTCCATCAAGATAAGAAATGCTATAATGGAAAGTTTGGAGTAATTTAGTATTATTTTATCAAGTGCCAGTTGCACAAGTCTCCAAACTCAGTCAGCAACAAGTAGGAAATAAAAAGTTATGGAGCAGGTTCTGCTTTTAGAAGAAAGCCTCTTAAAACTCTGCAGTGGCATGGCTGAGAACCTCTTTAATCCTCCTAGTGTCCTTTGAACTATGCTAGGGGAAGTTGCTAGTATAACGCATTCTATTGGTAGAGTCAAAACTGGTTACTTAGTCTGAAATGTACTAACAAATAGCTAGCTTTAACTTTACATTCCAGTAAGATATAAATCAAGTCTCACTCTGTTCCCTTCTTACATAATCCCATAAGAGAAAAGATTCATTTGTATCCTGCTACATGGGATATGAGTTTCAGGAAGTGGACCAGAGTTGGTTTTATACCTACCGTGAATACTTTGCATGTATGCAGTGTTAACAGATTATTTTACAGATGGGGTTGCTAAGGCACAGAAAGTTTAAGTGACTTGTTCAGGTCACACAGCGAGTAACAGAGCTGGGCTTGAACACAGGTCTCTTGACTCTCAAACCATGCCCTAACAGCTAGAAGAGGAAGGATTTTCCAGTGATTAGAGCAGTAGCCTGGGACTCCAGATACCCAGGTTCAATTCCCTGTTCTGCCATGGACTTCTTATATGACCTTGGGCAAATCACTTAGGGCTAGGTACACAAAGGGATTAGGTGCTGCAACACCTGATTCCTAGGTACCCTGCCTCCCAGTAGTACCCAGCCCTGAGCTAGGCACCCATGCTCCCCATACATTGTATGGAGAAAGATAGATTTCTAAAAGGATTCACAGAAGTTGGGAAGCTGAGTGGGGAGCTACCTAAACTAGCTAGTAGGAAATGGGTGTGGTCTAGGCTCAGCCTCTCACAGGAAGTTAGGCCCCTAACTCCAGGTTGGAGGAAGGTACCAATCACCACTTGGGATTCACAACTGTTAACCCTTTCTTGGATTTAGGTACTTAAGTCAGGTCAGCCCTTTCTCAATAGATTCCAAGGCCAGAAGAGACCATTGTGATAATCTAATCTGACCTCTTGCATAACACAGGCTATAGATCTTCCACAAAAATAATTCCTACAGTGTATCTTATAGAAATCATCCACGCAGCCCTTGGAAATAACCATTAGAACAATGTAAGGGTCATGGTGGATTCTCCATTGCTGGCAGTGGCACTTAAAAGTCAAGATTGGATGTTTTTCTAAAATTTATCTATAGGAATTATTAGGGGGAAGTTCAGTGGCCTGTGTTATACAGAAGCTCAGACTACATGGGAGAAAGACCCCATTGCACCAATGGGGTTATGGCACTCACCTGGGCAGTGGGGAGACCTGTTTTCAAATCTCCACCTGATTTGGAGCAGGGACTTGAATCCAGATTTCCCACAGTCCAGTTGAATGGCATAACTACCAAACTATTGGATATTTGTGGGCAGTCTTTCTCAGTCTTTTCTGCTGAAGCAGTTACACTTTCTATAAATAATTAAATATTAATTTGGTGGCATGCGAGCTGATTTTCAGTGGCACTCACACTGCCCGGGTCCTGGCCACCGGTACGGGGGGGCTCCGCATTTTAATTTAATTTTAAATGAAGCTTCTTAAACATTTTAAAAACCTTATTTACTTTACATACAACAATAGTTTAGTTATATATTCTAGACTTATAGAAAGAGACCTTCTAAAAACGTTAAAATGTATTACTGGCACGCGAAACCTTAATTTAGAGTGAATAAATGAAGACTCAGCACATCACGTCTGAAAGGTTGCTGACCCCTGATCTAGAAAATGTTTTTATGAACACAACTCCCAACCTGCTAAAGCACAGATATATGACATTAGCCTTTACAATATATATTGGGCACATAATGATGAACATAACACAATAATAGAAGATGCTGCTTGATAATGGGGACTTGACTTTTAAATATGCTAAAGTTTTCTATTACCTCAATTTTAGTATTTCTAATGTTAATTTGTGGTGCTAAAATCTGGAAGATACTAGGTTTGTGTGTAACAGAGATCTATTTGTGGCTAAAATGAGTGATATGCCCAGTAATAGGTGTAGCATGCTTACAAGGCTAATGACAATCCTGTAATCAACAATTTTTCCTCTATAACTCAGGACCTTTGATCAAGTGGATACAGAATTTGAGATATTAGACACTGTGCACTGATTAAATCAACTTTTGAGCTTTTATCTTCAGTCTTCTTGTACTGTTTGGCACGTAAAGTGATTCAGTTTCTTAGTCATAATTTGTTCAGCTCATAGTAAGTTTCCAGCTCTGCTGTTTCCCTATTTTCCTTCAGTTTTTGCTGGACAGGATTGTTTTCAGGATCATTTTGAAAGTTAACTAAAATTTTAATGTAAACAGAATTTTTCTTTAGTGTCTCCAAAACCTAATATCAGGTTAGGGAGAATGAGTGAGAGACATTCCCTAGATTTTAGCAGAGCACTCAGGAATTGGAAAATCTGCAGAGCTCCACTAGAGACACACCAATCTGTATGGCCTTGTTGATTTGAAATCTGATAAGAACTTTCCTAGAAAACTGCACTTAAATGTGCTTCTTATTAGAAATATGCTAACATAATTTCAAATCTAATTGTAGTCTGAATTTGAGAATTTTCAAATGGCTTAAACTGCTATATTTTAGGCTATGTCTACACTATCACTTATGTTGGCAAAACTTATATTGCTCAGGGATGTGAAAAAACACACCCCTGAGCGACACAAGTTTCACTGGCATAGTGTGCACAGCGCTATGTTGGTGGGAGAGCTTCTCCCACCGACATAGCTGCTGCCGCTCTTTGAAGTAGTCGACGGTAGAACTCTCTCCCATTGGCATAAAGCAGCTATATGAGCGATCTTACAGCAACACAGCTGCATCGGTACAGCTGTAAGCTCGATAGTGTAGACATGGCCATAGAAACTTGGTGTAAAATCAACTGCATTTCAAAAGACCATGCTCTGACAACGATGATTATTTTGTTACAAAAAGCAGAGGCTTTAGCTTTCACTGAACACTACTCAACTGTAGCTGTTTCTGCTTTTAGTAGAATCTTTTGGTAGCATTTTGGTTCCCCATCTATAAGGATTTTTTTTTGTTTAGGCCCTTCTGAAACTTATATGGGAATAAGATAGAGAGGAACACTATCAGTTCCTTTTCTTTTGTCTCATACAAACTGGCCTAACTTTCTTCTTATCTTTTTTCTAGGCAATAGGAGGGAGGTATTTGAATTCATGTTTGGATTACTCTAGTTTGGATACTTGATAATATATTTTCACAATAAATTATCATTCCTTCTTAAATAACTTTTTTCTTGATGAATTCTGTATTTTTATGCTTCCTTGAATACTGTTTCTACAATATTTGTAATTACTAGTTGGAAGGCAGGTGATATCAGAACTGTGGTGGAGCAGCCTGTGTCTGTAGGGTGACAGGTTCTCTTCAGGGGTAATATCCCATCTGTGAAGGAACATGGGCAGATGAAATGTTCTCTAAATAAAAAACACATGTATTCGACATTTTTTTCTGCTTGCTAGAAGTGGATTGTGTAATCTTGAGGTGCCGACTTAACATGGGAACTAGCACAAAGGAATTGACAGATACTATTTGTTTTTTATATACACGATAAGCATACACTATGCTAAACAAGTATTGGGAAAATTGTACCAAAGTATCTACAGACTAAAGGCAAAATGCAGTACAACAGAGAATAAACAAAGTGGGGTAGTGTTTGAAAGGACAATTTCTCCTTTGTGTGAGATCAAATTGTGCTGATTTTGGACTAATAAAACACAGTGTTGTCAACTAACACAAAGAGAGTCTACCCTATTCTGAAAAGCTAAGGAAACTGAATGTTATAAGGAATGCTGTTAATATAAAAAGGATTTTGTTTTTGACACTGGTCTACAAGTATAGTAACCTTTTTAAAGGTTTGCCTATGACAGTGGTTTTTGTGTGGATGCAGTGTGTTTGGAGACTTGGTTTTTCAATGGTTTGTGTATCCACCCACGACATACATGCTGTATATGTATTTGTCTCTCTGGATCTGAGTTTTTTAAGAGTTTTATTAATTTCTTTTTTTTCTTCTGTCCTTTGCAGTATATTGTGGAGTGTCATGGGATTACGCTTCTTCCCCAGTTTTTTGGCATGTACCGGCTTACCGTTGATGGAGTTGAGATATATATGATTGTAACAAGAAATGTGTTCAGCCATCGTTTGTCTGTTTATAGAAAATATGATTTAAAGGTAAGAAATAACTTTGGATATAAATAATTGTTAAAGTAGTTAAAATTGCTAAAGTAAATATTAACTATTCTATTGAGTGTTTTAGACGTTGGTTGTTGCAAAGCACAATCAAATCTATTAAATGAATATTGTTCAGAAGTTATGTTGGTTACTTCTAAAATAAAGAAAATGTGTGGTTAGCTAAACCGGAAAACATTTTTATACAAGTAACGCCATTTAAGCTGTATCATGCATGCTTTAAGGGAAGTGGTTTAGCAGAGTATGTTTGCTAAATGTAACTAATTGTTAATGGCTGAAACTAAAAGCCACTGTGAAAATGTAATAATAATAATGTTATCCTTCTGTTTCCGATACTCCCTTGATCAACTTTGTGGGGGGCCACTGCTTATTTTGAAAAGGGCTTTTTGTAACATTTTAAGAGATGTAATTTACTAGCACCACTTTAACATTTTTCAAATAGAAATATCTATCACTTATATAGTTTTCACAGTGATAGTTCTTTTGATATTTAAAAGAAATTAAGGTAGAAGAGTTGGACCTAATGCTACAGTACATAACTTTTGGTGCCTGGTACCTCTACCAGATATGTTCCACCTGTTTTCTAAAATGTTTGTCTACTATTGCTAATTCAGCCAATATTTAATATATAATACTTAAAATGAATTGCCCAAATGTATTTTTCAATCTCTTTTCATAAGAGATTTGTTTTAAATTTCCTTCCCAAAGTCTCGCCTTATATTTCTAAACATTATTTATAGTAAATGTCATTCTTCTTTTGAGTACTTGCTTATGTCGATTCCATTCTAGGTGTGCACGCGCCCATGTGTGCAGTCGTCGGATATTTTTGCCGTGGTGGTATCCATAGGGCCAGCTGTGGCACCCCCCTGAGTACCACGCTCATGCACTGGTATATCAGGCGCCGCCGGCCCTGTGCCCTCTCAGTTCCTTCTTATTGCCCGTGGTGGTTAGTCCACGCGCCTGTCCTTGCTTAGCAAGGGCCAGCGGTTTTTTCCTCCTTTGGACTTTGTGCCTTAAGGCCTTGTATATAGTTGATTCTTCAATAGTTAATGTTAAGTACCTGTTCGGTGTTTAGTTGTTAGTAGTTAGAGTCCCAGCAGGGACTTTGCCCCTGGCAGGGTATGCCCCAGTGTCTGGGGTTCAAGCCCTGCAGAGACTGTAACAGGCCAATCCCTATTAGTGACCCCTATGGCAGCTGTCTCAAGTGCTTGGGGGAGCACACGTAAAAGACAAGGGCCATATCTGCAAACGCTTTTGGCCCCACATGCAGAGGGAGCGGGACATTGGACTTAGGGCCCTCCTGATGGAGTCTGCCCTCCACCTGGCCTCTGAGCCATCTCGGCATGATTTGCCGAGCACTTCGGCATTGGAGCAAAGTGCACGCCTGGCACCGAGTTCCATTCTGCGCCATTCCTTGTCGTCGGTACCGAAGAAGAAGGCCAAGAAGGAACCGAGAGGGTATAGGGCCAGCAATGCCTGAAATACCAGCACATGGGCGCAGCACTCAAGGGGGCACCATAGCTGACCCTACAGATGCCGCTAAGGCAAAAATCTCCAACGACCGCACCCGTGAGTGTGCATACACCTAGAATGGAATGGACATGAACAACACATCTCAAAGAACAGCAGTTATAAAAGGTGGGTAACTATTTTTTCAACACATTTGACTACATAAGTATGTCTGCAAGCTTATTCAAAGATTGTTACTTAGTTCTGTATATTACTGAGAGAAGTGTCATACTGCATAATGCATCATCCCTTACACCCCCACCTATTGCAGACAAATAGCTACCTAGAAAAGATGTCACTTGGATGTTTCGTCCAAGCTTGATTTCTCAGAACTGACTAACAGTTGTTCAAGAACTGGCTCATCAGTGTCTAGCATGATGGCCTCTGTGGGAGAGAATAAAACATGAGAGGAGATTACAAGGGGGAGAATGGGAATACTTCTTAATTGTGCTATGGATGCTCTCTCTTTCTCTCTCTTTCTCTCAAATGGAGATGCACATTCATGCTGCCCTTTAGCCCATCTTAAGTTAACCAACTGACACATGCCATATCTTGATCAGCAGAGATATGGGAGTTTGTACTTAACCAAAAGCACACACGTATTGGGAGCCCTCCAAAGATATTTTAAAGAATGAGTCAGTAATCTATTGGTGGAATTAGAGATGGATGATTTATAAAAGATTTAGGGGAGGGTTCAATTTAGATAAGCATCCAAAAGTCCAGATGCTTAACCAATGATCTTTGATCAGTTCAAAATAGATTTTATCGTAAGATTTCCAATACTACTTGGCTTGACCATGTTTGAAATACGAAAGGAAATGCTCTCCTAATTTTATATTCTTGTCTTGGTCAAAACTTGAAAATACAGAGGCATTTCAAGTTAGAGGCCATTACTCATTTTATTTGAGCTGGTTTGCTCATCTGTAACTATCACCTTCCTTGTCAAACCAGTAGTTGGAATGCCTCCCTCTCTCATGACTCACCAAGTTTGTCTAATTTTAGACAAAACGATCTCAGTTATGGGTAAGGGTTAGGGTTGACATGCAGTCAACATGTGCCATAATCAGCTTTGTTCCAAAAATGGGGACTTTGGCTTGTTTGTGTGCTGCTTGGTTATTTAATATTATGTATACGTATTATGGGACTGGTGTTTCTTCTTTGACTTATTGCATTTTTAAGTGTTTGTAGGGTTACCTAGAGTGCTCCGATAGGAACCTCCTATTATTGTATAAATGTGTCGTTTATTTGTATTTCAGTAGCATGTGGACACCCTCGTTTTATACAAACTCAATATACAAACACATAACAAAAAGAAATCCAAAGAAAAAATCAGTCACATTTAGCATTTCTATAAATAGCATTTGTTGCTAGTTATCTTTCCAGAACCTCTGTATTTCTATTAATTTGTCCAGTTGAAGGAGGAGAGGCCAAAAGTACCTTGTTGGTGATGGAAAAATTCTTGTTTCAGAGGCTAGGTTTATTCATCAGGATGAACTTTCACCAGACAGATTTATAATACATTGGACATAGTAGTAGAGAGAAAATAATCATTGTTTTCTAACTTTGTTTAATGTTACAGTGCTTGCAAAGTCTATGGGAGCAGAGTCCACTGTAGTAGCTGAAAGTTTTCAAGACACACCAGTTTAGAATTTACACTTCTGTTTTTCTGCCTTGGGTTACAAGGAACATCTAAGATTACTATAGCTAAAAGAGCTTAGAGACAAGGGGTGGGATTTTCAAAAGTACTCAGCATTGGCCTAACTCTGTTCCTGTTGAAATTAGTGGTAAAACTCCCATTGACATCTGTTGGAGCGGTTAGGCCAACACTGAGTGCTTTTGAAAACTGACCCCAAAAATTTGGTGTAAAATTTTTTTCAGTTTGATTACTTCATGCATTTGACCACATTCTGTATATAGTCAGTGTCCCCAGTTGTTTGTGAATGCCTTTTGCACAGCAAGAGGGAAAAGACAAATACTTATAAAAAATAAGAAAGTGTGATTGTAAAATCACAAAAATTGGCAAGATTAAGAGGCAAGGGCAGTACCTAAAACTACATTTAATTGATATTGTTGCAGTGAGTTTGATTTCAAGTGTCCCTCTAACTTTAGCTTTTACAAATTTTCATTTTTTATTTGTTTGGTTCTTAACTGACCTTTCTTTCTGACAAGTAGCCCTTGGAAATGGATGGGAGTGATATGACACAGAACACAAAATAAAATATGTGTAACTAACTAATTCAAAGGGCCTTTTTTCACTATTTTGGCAACTTATGATGTTGTGTAATGAAATCCCTGCTGAGTTGCCATATAATATAGCTAAAGGCCACTGTCCATACATCTGTTTTATGCATCCAGCTCCCCAGATATATCTCTCCAGATAAAACATTGAAGTATTTGGATTTAAAATGTGTGTAGAGAAAGGTAAGGCTATGAATTTTTAGGATCACTAGAGATAGTATCCTCCTTTACAGCATTTCTCCACACTGAATCCACAATGCAACAAAAATATAGCCAGTGAATGCTTTATAGATCTTGTGGGGCTGTTGTCTGCATGCTGTAGAAACACATTAATTATTTATTGTTATCCTTATCATTATTTATTTCCCACATTGCCTACTGTGTGTGGGGAGGTACATTCAAAACACTTCAGAAGGACAATCCTTGATCCAAAGAGCTCACAATCCAGGGAACATCCCTTTTTTGTCACTTGCTGCTTATTCAGAATGCACAAGCATGTTTGCTCACTAGTTTAAGCAAAGACAATTTTAAAACAGCATTCAAAACCCTTTCATCAAACATAGTTAAATCCCACTGGTAAAGTCTTGATAAAACCACTGCTGATCCCATATTTTTTTGCTTTTCTTTTTAGCTTTAGAGCCCCTCTAATTTTATATTTCATAGTACTGCTGTAGGGTGCTTTCATTGCTTTTGTTTGTACTTTCTAATATTTTAAATACTACACAGTAATTCATTTTGTAAAGCATCCTGCATGTCTTAGCGAAGTGTGTTAAAATAAAATAGTATCGTTATTATCATGTATTCTCCATCCCATAACGACACAGCAATATAGGCATACAAAACTTAGAAATCTATCAAAGAAAATGAGCCTCCCAGATGTTGTCTTACTAAGATGCAGTAGGATGAGATCTGAGGAGAGAAAACACAACAGGAAGAAGAGAGTGGCTGTAGAACGCTCAGTGATTTAAACGTACTTCCTCCCCTTCATGTGTGTCATCCTCTATCCTCTTCAAAATATTGCAGCGGGCCAAACTACCTGAGCTGTGTGTGGCAAAATAACCACTTTACCACATCTCTGCCAAACAGTCATCAAGTTCAGGACATAGTTTTGCCAACCCATTCTGTGCCCAGTTCTGGTCCATTATCTTAAAAGTTTTAAATTTATTTCCTGTTACGTGCACATTTTTAGATCCAGTCTTTCTGTTTCAGGGCTCTACTGTGGCTAGAGAAGCCAGTGACAAAGAAAAGGTATGGTGAATTTGCATTTCTTGTCCAGTTACTTAGCTGCTAACCCGTTTTAGGACGAGTATGATTGGTGCTCTTGTGCACCTAACCTTTCTTTCCCCTTCTGTTGTTCTACTGCTCTTTCCTCCTCTTTTCTCAACTCTGCTTCATCTACTGTTCTATAGTGAGATTGTGACATCAGAGGTAAGTGAACTAATCCACCTCTTCTTCTCCACCTATCCTCCCTTTTTCCTCTCCTCTTCCCAGCTCCTCCTGTTCCTGCCATGTGAAAAGCTTATTGTTGTGACTGTGGTATCAGAAAGTTTTCTCTTGCTTCCTTCCCTCTTTTTTTCTTGCCACTTTTCATGATGTAGCCTTATGGATAATCCATTTTATTTGATAGAAATGACATCCTTTCTAGTGTGACTGTAACATTGAGACAAATTTTGAAATGTGGGCACCTCGGCATTACAAGTAAAGCCTGTATGTGTGTGTGCAAGCTGGATAGCTGCGATCCTGTGACAGACCTGTATGCATATGCAGTTATGGCTGTTACCCACAGGACAGGTTCCCACTCCTTTTTTGTGGGTACAGGTTAGGAATCAGCTACTGAAAATCTTTCTCTAAAAGTAAGATCTCCACCCTGTAGTCTCTCTCTCCATCAATGTCTTCTCAATTCTTTTGGGCACTTCAGTCTTCTTGGTTTTAAAATAAACTTAATTCTTAAATCTTTTTTTAATTACAAAACAAAATTTTGATCCACATTTTATTAATGGTTTCACATCTGTAATCAAATGTCCTGATTGAATAATAGATATAGGAGCAATTGTTGCAGGTATATACAGGAAACTGAATATTCCACTATATATTATATATGACCTAATAAATTGATTCCTAGCAATTTGAATTTCAAAATACTGGAAAAGATTAAGACTGCAGTCTGCTTATTTTCTTGTTTTCATACGTAAGCTCTGAACTTCCCCTTCCCTCAGTTGTAAGGAATTCCTGAATTATATCACTGTGTGGGATCACATAGCAGCATGGGGTCAAAGACCCTGTTTTGCTTTGTCCCAGGACCCACTTTGGTATTTTGTTTAAATGGAGCATTAGTTACGGTGTCCTCTCTGGGCTTTGGAGCCCTCCTGTGTAAATCACACTGACGGCACTGATGAGTTGGAGACAGACGTGATCAACTGCTGTAGCGGTGAAAGCTATTAACGGTACGTTGTGACTCAAATAAAGGCTTTTGTTTTAGACCCATGAGAAACTCTCTGCTAAGTATTCTTTTTCTCTCCCTTCCAAGAGGAAATGACTGGACAGTTCAGATCCTCATGCATTTTCTTTCATCATCATCCATCTAGCAGCTCCCAAATGTGAATTGGAATCATCATGACAGCCAATATCTGCATTTATCTCCCTTCTGCAGGAGATCCCTCAAGACCACAGCTTGAACTGTCTTTATTTTTCTGGTCTATTTTTATTTTTATAGCATAACCACTCGTGTTTTCAAACCTTAGTGATTTAACCCCCCACTGTTTTGGAATGGCAGCTAATGCACAGTGAAGACATCTGCTGTCAGCACTGTGATAATTTAATATAAATGCAAAAACCCACAACATCCCAGTATGTTAAAATAATATAAAATCAGACAATATCAAGGGTATTCAGATTTCAATGGAGTCTAACTCTGAGTGTCCTCGTGTTGTAGAGAGTCTGTAGAATATTGGTATACATCACATGGGGGAATATATCCTGTTGGTACAAATACAGTTAGTATCTGTTAGGACTCTCAGAAACTCTGAGTATTGACCTAACTTTGCTCCCACTGAAGTCAATGGTAATTGATATTAATGGGAGTAGAATTAGACCATTGCTGAGCAATTTCAAAAATCCCGCCAATACTCCTTATTTTAACATAGGGTGAAATCCTGGCCCCACTGAAGTCTGTCATAAAACTCTCATTGATTTCAGTAACACCAGGATTTCACCGTTAATTTCTAATAGTTTTTCCTTCTTTAATGGTAACCTGAAAAATACAAATAAAAATGCTGCCAAAAAAACTACAGTTTAACATTTAAATGGCTGAAATGGTATTTTTTGAAAAAGGAATCTGATTTGTCGATTGTAGATCAAAGCAGGCCTAGTGTTGCAGCCAATTCAGTGGGTGTTGTGAGCGGAGAGAGCCTTCAGCATCAGGGCCTGAGATCGAATATTCTGCAGCTACAATACCCTCACAGGCAATGTGGTGCACCGATAAAATGACAGGTTAGCACTCTGTGTACATTTTAAAAAATAATTGACAGGGCTCAGGCAGAATCTAAGCTTCGGAGAAAGAACAGCATTTCTTGGATCCATTTAAAACGTTTGTTTTGCAAACGGTTCTGATCAATGGAAAAAATTCATTTTTATTTTGTTTTACGTTACTCTTTTTTCTATGAACACCAGAGTCTGCCTGAGCTGTGTCAATTTAAAAGGGCCAGGAGAGTATACTGCAATCTTCTATCGATCTTTACCATAGATTCTTATAGGATCCAAATCACTGTGGTATCTAGATGACAGTATCTTCTGCTTCATGCATTAACGTCCTGCAGTGTTTTAACCCAAAGTAATTTTATTCATATTTAAAGATTACTATTTAAAGTGCAATCTTTTAAATCTCTGAATGTGTTTTACATAAAATATTTGTTTTCTATCTTTAAGTAGAGTAGTAGAATCTGGATTATATGTGGGTGAACCCCATGCGTGTATGGAACCCAGAAGGATTGTGAGGTTGACCTATGTGGATCCTATTGCAGGGTCAAAGCCTGGGTGTAGTATAAAGATTATATTGGCATGAGTTTGTGATGGCTACATTACTTATGAGTGAAAAATGTAAACATTGCACAACATTACTTATTTTCTGTTTTGCCACAAAATAGAAGATATGTTAGAAAAAAATTTCTAATGATGCTGAGCGGGGAAGGAAACAAATGTTTGGTGATGTCAGATGCTTCTTTAAGAGAGCTAACTAAAAATGACACCTTTTTAAAAACTAAATTTACATCCACATTTTCAAAGGTTGCATCTTCGGTAGGAGTAGAGTCTCAAACTACTCTTGAAACATGTAGAAGTGTCTGAAAAATTATAGTTTAAAAAGAAAAGTGAGCCATTTTTAATTAGTTCTCGTGGAAGCCTCTGACATCACCAAAATATGTCTCCCTCTCCTGTTAAGTATCTTTAAAGAAATTGCTTAACTGATTCAACCAAAAAATAAAAATATCTCACACCTTATCTGGTGTGGTAACTTATTTGCCAAGTTTTATCCTGATGCTAATTAAAATCACCTTCTGCAGTAATAAAGCCCTGAAATTACATTCAGAATGAAAGACTCACAATTAATAATGTATTCTTAATCCATCCATAGATATTGTATCTGAGCAACAAGGAAGTATTAGAGAGAGGGAAGAGTCTTTTGTGGTGAAGACTTAGGGCTAAGAAGTCAGGTCTTGCTACAGATTTATTATGTGACCTTTAGGAAGTCACCTAAGCCAAAATTTTCAAATGATGATTAAAGATAGGCTCCAAAATTCACATTGAGGCACTCAAATGAGGAGCCTGATTTTGAGAGTTGCTGAGCACTAACAGCTCCCATTGAAATCATTTCGTGCAATTTCAATAGGAACTCTAGGTCAACATCATTCAGAACCGGGCGTGTTCAGCACCTCTGAAAATCAGGAGAGCTAGGTGCTTAATAGGGAGTCAAAATTTTAGACACTCTAGCTCAAAAATGTTGACCAAAATGGTGATGATGCTCAATATCTTTTTCTGTATATCTTTCTTCAGCAATTACAATACCTGTAAGTAAGAGGTAATCTGTTATGCCAAGAACTTTAATGCACCAGGAAAGTAATAAATCAGTAAGAAAAGCATATTCAATCTCTGTCTCTGATTTTCTATTGTAAAATAGTCATCATGAGTCAAAAATTACTTTTTTCTGGAAGAGGGGCCAACTGGAATGACTAAATATTGACAACTTTATTGCTTTCTGCACCATTCTCAATTTTTCTTTCATTTGACTTGTCACACCTGTTTAATCTCCTGATGTGTTAATGTTGTTGTCATTTTAAATATTTTGTGATCCAATCCCATCCCTTAGATTTCACCTTGACACACAATTCTTGTGATTTATATTAGGAGAGATATTTTAACAATAACATCATCACTTTCATGGCAACAGGTATCATAACATACATTTACAGATGACTTGAATTTTAATAGAACAGTACATTTCAACAGTTGTCAGATTCTGACAGCTGCTGCTTACTTTTTTATTCCTTAATTCTTTCTTTCTTTTAATAGAGGGCATTTCCTATTCATGCCTCGAACAGTTTTGCCCTCTCTAAGTGAGACTGGGATAATGTGGAACTCCCTGGTGGTCTCTCTTTTTCACAGCTGTGCTGCACTTCCAGTATGACATTAAATTAGTAATTATAGCTGAGTGTAGTACTTCTTACTTCTGACAGTCTGAGCACACTGCCAGCAAGTGAGCTGCTCAGCAGGGAATTTGGAGAAGAAAAAGAAAACATAACTGGACTGTGTTTTTTTCCCTAAAGAGGTTGCAGTAATTATTTAAACATCCTATGTTCCATTCTTGCTAGACAACCTTCAAACAATATTAGAACTAGACGTTAATATGCATTTTTATGCTTAATCTTCTAAAATCACCATATCACTGCTTGAACTGATATATACTTTTACTCATAAAACAGTAACTAGATCATGAAAGCATAAATGTACTAATTAAAATGACTACGGGTTTGCTTTAACCTAAGAACTTTTCCATTGATGCTGGTTTTGAAAAAAAAAAAAAGTTGCTGTTGGCAGTTGTAGATATTTCTCAGCTATTATTACTATTGGCAGTTCTAACTCAGTACAAAAAAGATTTGGTGATTCTTGGGAATTGTACATGGCACCCATGCACAAGCAATTCTCTGAGGTTGGACACTTTACCTATTACAATTTGAGGGTTACATGTGAATTAATGTCTAGGTATTACAGTTACCCGTATATACTCATTCATTAGCCCGTTTGTTTATAAGCCGACCCCCCAAAATGGATAGGTAAAAATTGCAAAAACTGTATGATCCTTTCATAAGCCTACCCTATATTTCAGGGGTTGGAAAACTTTGGCTCCCGGCCCATCAGGGTAAGCCACTGGCGGGTCGGGACATTTTGTTTACTTGGAGCGTCTGCAGACATGAAGCCCCTCAGCTCCCTGTGGCCGCGGTTCGCCGTTCTGAGGGGCTCCATGCCTGCAGACGCTCCAGATAAACAAAATGACAATGTATTAGATATTCAATTCAATGATTCCATAGAGTTTTTAAAATCATAAAATTTTGGTGTAGACCCGTTTATAAGCCAACCCCCGCTCTTTGATGCGTCACATTTTTACCAAAAATATTCGGCTTATGAATGAGTATATATGGTAAGTTATTACATCTAGAAATATCTTCCATACCTGCTTTCCAGCATTTCTTTTGGACCCTTTAAATTACAACATATTATAATTGACTACTTTTATCTGGTTCCTGAGGCCACAATTATAAATGAGATAGGAGGGATTGTAATATCAGATCTTTTTAGCACAATAGCTCAGCAGCAGCGTCTTATTCCAACTCTTCAATTAAAGGATATTTTTGTCTTTTGCGGTCAGTAGATGAATAGTTAAAGGGACTTCATCAAGTTCCAAAATTTGACCTACTTTTTTCATTATTTCAATTCAAAGTCTTTATAATTCCATAATATTACTTATTTCATCTGAGGATTTCAAAGTGCTTTACAGACATTAATTAAGCCTCTCAACATACCTCTGAAGTATGTCTTAGACTCATTTTATAGATAGATACCAAATTGAGGCACAGTGAGGTTGTAATTTGCCCAGGGTGTCACAGTAAAGCAGTGGCAAAGTTACAATTAGAAATGAGTCCAGACTCCCATTCCCCTACTCCAAAAACTAGATTACACTACCCTGTAACATTTCTTTACAAAGCAAATTATTTAAAAAGTTTTTTGCTTAGACAGTTTTTTTTAAAAGACTTATGCTGGGAGCCCAGCACTCATTGTGTGTGTGTGTGTGTGTGTGTGTGTGTGTGTGTGTGTGTGTGTGTGTGTGTACCTGTGCACAAAAAGAAGGGACAAAATAGCAAGAAAAATCAAGTTCAATATCAAGAGTTTGTTTTCTTAAGTAAAAAAATGACTAAAAAAAATTTGAATTATATCTTGATTATAAAATTTACAAAAGGAAAAGAAAAACTAGAAATTGCTATTATGACAATTACATACCCATGCCACTGGAATTCAGTCATTTGTTTAAAAAAATAAAAAGTTGTAAAAGGAGAACATATAGAGCAAAGATTTGAAGTAAGTCTGGATATGCAGAATCTCCAAAACTATGCCTTCATTTTCATACAACAGAAGAGGTAGTGCTTATTTTTAAAACGCCAGAATATTGTGAAGATGAAAATTCAAGGTAATTAAATGGTTACTCATGGCTTCAGAAATTCTAAAGTAATTAGAATGTAGTATATGATTTACTAAATCTAATACCTGTAAAATGTTCTAATGACTCATTATTTGAATTAAAAATGAATAATCTTTAAGCCCGATCCAGCTAAGATTTATGGACCTACTTGACTTTATCCATTGTGACACTTCAGTGGGACTAATCACAGCAAAGTTAAACAAGTGCATAAGTCTTTACAGGACCACAGCCTTAGTTCTTGTTACTGTTGCAACTCAAAGCACAAATTAGAATATAACAGGTTTTTTTCTAATATAGGGTGTAATTTTGTACTGGACCTCTAAGAGTCACAGCAAAGAAGTCGCACTCAGGGGAAGACAGAACTAAAATGACTTTAAGATACCTTTTGTGGCCTTATTCTGGGATCTTCTGGTGGCCAGTGTAGCCCCCAGCATAATTTAGGCAGCCCTTGGGGCTTGCCTACATTATGGTAATCCAAAGTAAACTGCATATGGCTGGCAATGCTGCCCAAAAACTTGGTAGTGCTATGTCTTGGAGCCCCATCTTTCCCACCATTGGCCCCATCTGTGAGAGCCTGCTTTTGCAGTGTTTGTGCCAGGGGAATTCTCCCCGATCAGATCCAGGGATTTTCTAGTCCTTTTACGCTGCCACAGCTGCTTCCAGGGGCCAGGCTGTGCAGGAAGAATCTTTCCCGTTAATTTTAGCAGCATTTTTTCAGGAAAAAAGTGTCCCTATCCAGCAATTTGATGTTATTTTTTCCCCAGGGCTGTAAAATTACTGAAGTCCATATTGATTTAAAATTTAAATTTAATATAAAATGGAATGAAACAGGTATTCTTTGAGTGCCGGTCCTTATCTGTATTCCACTGTGGGTTATGTATGTTCTCCATGCACACAGAGTCAGAGCATTCTTGCAAGCAGTGTCCATTGGTCCGTGCATATGCCCTTGCCCTCCTTCTGTTTCCAACCGAGGGCATAAATGGCGGAGGAAACCCACCAGCTTTCCAGTTACTTTTTATTGCTGCATAGCTTGGATCGGAACCTCCAGTGTCTGTAGCTCTCCTTTGATTTCCTTGAATCTGAAATATTTCAAAGATTGCCGTTAATGCATTTTGTATATAGTTCTTCATAGTTAATAGTTCTTCTTTGAGGAGTGTCTCTGTAGGTGCTCCACTTCAGGTGAATGTGCCCCTGCACCTTCGATCGGAGAGTTTCAGCAGCAGTGCTCATCTGGCTCGTGCATGCACTATCCCTGTCTCGCGCTGTTGTCAGCGCCTGTCTAGCACATGTGACCTGACCCCTCTCAATTCCTTTTCAACTGTCCTTGGCCTGAGACAGAGCTCCAAGCAGTGCAAAAACAGTTTCGAAGTGCTTAGAATAGCTTCTTAGAATAGTTTTAGTAGATTAGTTATGGTTACTTACCCTTTCTTTCCCCATTTATTTTCTGTTAGAAAAAAATTCTTTTTATACCTCTGTTTTTGCCGGTTAGGATAGTTACCATTCACCCATACGGCTGAACCGCCATAGTTCCGGTATGCCTGCTTCACCGGGCTTCCAGTGTTGCCATTCCTGCTGGGAGGTGATGCTGATGTTGGACTGACACGCTCAGTGTGTCTGCTGCTTAGGTGAGACACACATACCTCAGAAGTGCTCTCACTACAGCAACCTAAAGGCTTGAGCCAGAAATGACAGAGACTTGTGTCTCAAACCTATTCTCATGGAAAAGTCTCTGCGCCTGGCATCTGATCCTGACCAGCAGACCCCCTCTGGACAAAGATCTCCAGAGGCATGATCTTTTCCACACAAGAATGCTCCTTCCTCCAAAAAGGCTCCAAGGAATCAATTTCTCCCTTGAAAGACCCAACAAAAAAGTAATAGTCTTCAGGTCATTCCCTACCCTTGGTACCAACCACACTGCGGCTGAGTACATACGAGGTACTGGGATCCTCTTGTCCAGGACAACCACTGACCTCAAGCAGTCAGACTTAGAGTCAAGAGGCAAACAAATAACCACCTCCTCCACTATGGCACCAATGGAGCCAGATGCAGCACCAAGACACTTCCCACAGCCAATGGCGCCCCCACCTATTTCAGTAGCACAAAGCGCTCAGAGGTCAGCACCAACACCCACACCTGCAGCAGTGTCATTGCACCAATCACTTCAGCACTGAAACCAGCAGCACCACACCATTTCTTACAATGCAAGGATCTACTTGTCTCTTCGACACTGCAATCTCCACTATTCGGCACTGATGTCTCTCCGGTGCACATGGTACCATGCCAACCCACTTCACCACTGGCTCCTCCATTTTCTAGTGAGGAGTTTGCCATTCCCATTCTAGTTTCCCATTCAAACTACTACACATTAGGCTCCACTGTGCAGACTAAATCTTTACACAGGATGGACACCCATTCCTGGTATGTTCACCCTTGTCTACCACCACTTATGCCCTTTCCCATGCCGTGGCCTTACTGGGACCCCCTGGGCAGCATACAGGGGACAATACCTTAGGCCCTTTAATTCCTACAGGGAGAAGATCAGGTCTCCCCCACCATGCTCAGTGGCGGCACCATCAGAGCTCCCTGAGGAGAGCTTTGAGGAACACAAGGAAGCCTTGGAACAGGAGACGATGCCCCCAGCCAACATTTCCTCTTCCTCCCCGGACGAGAACATAATGCCTCTACTGCCCAGAGCTGATGATGATTTCAAACACTTCCAGGAGCTGTTCAAGGGAATCATATTCCCTAGAGATCCCTCTAGAAGGTATCCCAGATTCACAACATAAACTACTAGATATTCTACACACCTCATCTGCTTCAAAAATAGCACTTCCTATAAATGACGTGCTGATGGAACCAGTCAGACGTACGGCAGACCCCGGCAACTATACTGCCCACCTGTAAAAGAGTGGATAAAAAATACTGCATCCCCTCGAAGGGGATGGACTTTTTATTTTCTCACCCAGCACCAAACTTTCTAGTTGTTGATGCAGTCAATCAGCATGGTAAACAACATCGTTTCAGATCCACGCCACACGACAAAGAATGGAAGTGACTAGATCTTTTTGACCACAAGGCCTACTCATCAGCAACTCTGCAATTCTGGATTTCCAATTACGCTGTGTTGATGGCTAAATATGACCACTCAGATTATTCTAAATTCATTGACTTTATTGATTACGTCCCAGAAGACAAAAGGGAACAATTCAAAACCATCATATCTGAGGGTCATCATCTCGCCAGAACAGCCTTACAGGCATCCTTAGATGCAGCAGACATGGCGGCTTGCTCCACCGCCACTGTTCTAGTCATGCGCTGAGCGTTATAGTTCCCCCTCTCTGGCTTCCCCAGGGAGGGGCAATCTACGGTGGAGGACCTCCCTTTGATGGCCAAAAGCTGTTCGCCCCAAAGATGGATGAGACCCTCCACACCTGGAAGGATTCTTGGGCAACCCTTCATACTTTGGGTATATATACACTTGCAATGAAAAAAGAACAGGATAGATACTATTCTTCCCAGTGCACAATATCTCCCCCCTACACACAACAACTGAGGCATTATGATACACAATGGCAGAGGCAGAGATCTCCAAGGCATCAACCACCTCCACTTCAGTTGTCTGTGTCCCAACAACCCTCCGCAAACAACAATTTTGAGGGTTTGGTCGAAGGCCCAAACAACCTCCCTCCATCTCAAAGAACCTCAGTTACTGCACAGGGTGAGTAACTTCTCTTTTTAGCAGAGTTTTTCTAGCTATATTCCCCGCCCTGGGGAATTCCCCCACCCCTTATCCCCCCACATACCCTGTTATGGGTACTGGACTATGCCCAGAACTCCAGGTTTCAAAAATGGTGTGTCCTGCCCCAATTCCTTCTCAGTCAGTGACAACCATCAGCACTGCTTGTACTATTTGTGGGAGGTACACGTCACAGCTAGGTGTAATATCTGCCACTCTTTCCTTAGCCACATCAATGAGGTGCGGGAACTGTGGCTTAGAAAGCACCTCCATGGAGAAGGCCATGAAGTCAGAGTCACATCCAGGCCCAGGGACCTCCTGCACTACATCAGCCTGAAGCGATACAGCGTGCACCTCCCGCCATAAGGTTTGACTCTGGTGTAAGGGAGTCCATACCCACAGACCCTCTCATCAGGGTCTCGTTGGGAAGGCAGAGAACACTTGCACAAGCATCAAAGCAGGTCTCCCTTTAAGTCTGCTTTGAAGATGACTTATACAGCTCTGCCTTCATTAAGAAAATCTGCTCATTCAACCCATAGGATTTAGGATATACTAAGTCCCAGGGTCATGACTCTTAAGCCTATAAAACCAGGGCTCTATCTGCCAGTTCCACTGGTACTGTCCAAATCAAAAAGTTGGGAATCTGTCAGTTCCAGCACAATCAGAATTTCAACCACTGGTGGTACTGTCACTGTCTCATGCACCAGCCACACATCATCTCTCCTCCAGTCCCTTCAGCACGAATGGGAGTTCAGATACATATGCTACACCAGAAGACGTCCTGCCTCTTCCTGAGCCTCAGTTTCCCCAATCATCAGGACTTTCTCTCACTACAGAGATTTTGACTCCCCACAGGATGTTACCTGTGACAGAAGCCTGGCCCCTCTTCCATCTACCACTGCACCTTTCCTCCATCAGAACCATCATACCGCCATTGGATTCGGACCTTTTTTCTCTTTCTTATGAGAATCCAAACCACCATGATCTCCTCCTCCAAGAAATGTTAATCCACACAGGAGATCCAGAGCCTCTTGGTACCAACCTCCACCTCAGTATTTATCTCGGGACCAGTGGTACAGCATGTTTTGCGGACCTCCACAAAGCTTCTGACCCTGCTTACTGACCATACTGGGGAACATGGTATCCCTATGCCAGATATACAGAGCCCATGCATTTTGCCAGGGAGTCACTCCACCATTTCCCTCTGAGAGAGTGGTCAGAGTTTTCTCCTGACCTCATGAAGGAGGAGGACTACAAACTGGTTTTGCCAGTACCGACAAGATTGTCTTAATTTCCTGATGACCCAGTCACCCTGACAACCATAAACAATTTCAAGATGTATTGCTCAGGGTGCCAGAGGAACTCCAGATTTCCCTAGAGGAGATCCAGGACCCTTGATCCTGCAATCCACTGGGTCCAGTCAAATAGCACTTTCAGTTAATGAAGTTAGTCTAGAATCTGCTAGAGTGGGCTGGCATACACCAGCCACATGTGCCCCTGCCCCCAAGAGGGCAGATAAATGCTACTACATTTCAGCCAAAGGAATGGAATTTCACTTTACCCACCCTGTGCTGAACTCTGGTCATCCTGGCTGTCATGGAGAGATCTAGACAACAGTCTCCTAAATCCGCTCCTTCTGACAAGGAAGCTAAATGTTTAGACTTGTTAGGAAGAAAGGTCTTCACATCTACTTGCCTTCAGTTTTGTATAGTGAATTATCAAGTGCTGTTGGCTAAGTACAACTATCTAAACTATTTCAAATTCACAGACTTCGTAGACAAGATACCACAGCAGCATAGCTAACTTCCAGGCTCTTATTCAAGAGGACAAGCTGGTGCCTAGAACTACTTCAATCAGCGATTGATGCACCAGATACATCATCTAAGACAGCGGCAATGGCCATTGTGATGCACCATGAGTCATGGCTACATGGGATTTCCCACAGAGGTCTAAAATAGGAGGACTTGCCCTTCAGTGAAACCCACCTTTTCAATGAGAAGACAGATGAGTCCTTAGGTACTTTAAAGGACTCCAGGACCACCTTCCACTCACTGGGAATATGTACACCTGTCCCAAAGAGGAAATATCACAGGTAGCCTTACAAACCTAGACTGGCAACTCAACAGTTTTATCACCAACAATCTTACGACCTTCCTCGTAAGAGATAATGTGTACAGAAGCATCATTTCTCTCCACCTCACATGTCTGCAGCACCATCTCAAGCCCAACCCCTGGCTAAAAGATATTTTGAATAAGAGTTTGATACGTGCAAACCATTGATGGTGCCACCTCTATCCAGTCACCACATATACTTCAGGGGTCATTTAGCACTCTATTTCCAAAACTAAAGTGCTATACAGTGTGATGGGGTTCCCGGGGTGCAACCTGAACAGTGGGACCCTGAGCCCTCCAAAACCGACCAACCTAGGTTGCCTATCACACTGATGCTGATGTCAAGCTACAAACCTCTGGCAGGTACTTCACTTATAGTGACATCCACAGGCAGGGACACACCCAACTGAGTTACATGAATGACCTCCCAGCCTCTTATGAACCAACAATAGAGAAGCGCCAGCCAATTCCCTCTAGCTCCCCAGTCTTGCACCCCAGGACTGTACCGTCTTACACTATTCAAGGCTCCCTTGGGCAGTGCAACTTTATTAAGTTGGTTGCCACTCCCCGAGTGTGGAGTGGACACACACTAACCTATGTAAACTGATCTGAGATTTCCCAAGCACTTCAACCAAAACACACTGTTTTAGGTAAAATATAAAACAGATTTATTAGCTACAGAAAGATAGATTTTAAGTGATTATAAGTGGTAAGCATAAATGTCAGAGATAGTTATTTAAGAAAATGAAAAGTAAACATGCATTCTAAATCCTAAACTTGTCGTCTAAGTAAGAATTGAATCAAACAATGTCTCACCCTGACAGATGGTACAAGCAGGTTACAGTTCCTCAATACATAGGCTGGGCTTACCCTTCCCCAATTCAAAGTCTTTGTCCTCCAGATGTTCTTCCAAATATTAAGTTGGGGAAGGGGGAAGAGAGACCAAGTAATGTCATTTCCCCTCTTTTATATTGTCTTCCAGCTTGCTAGAAAGATCTTTAATGTGATGTGGGGATCAGGCAGTCTCCATTGATAAAGCAGTTTCCATTGCATATGTGCTCTCTCTGAGGTCTCTGGGATGGCTGTTGGGAGAGTGCATTCCCTTTAATGGGCCATCAGCACATGTCTGGCTGGTCCTTGGTTGCAACTGAAAGGTTGGCTGTGGGCGTCCTCAACCTCACAACATATTTCAGTAACACATACAGCAATGCTTCATAATTTCATCATATAATTATACAATCCAACAGGATATTAATGTTCAACAGATCAAGACTTTTAAAATGATACCTCACAAGACATATTTTGCACAAAACATATCATAATTATGACAGTGGTGAATATGGGGGTTTCAGTCACAACAAAAAATGACCTGATAGACCAAGTTATGCGCAACCCTCAAGCTCCAATCAGAACTTGTCTTTCCTTCCTGGGGCACATGGCTTCATGCACTTACATTACCCTTTCACCAGACGCCACCTTTGTTACCTTCAGGCATGGCTCTAAACAGCGTACTGACCAACCAAAAAAGCATGAATACCATAGGGACAGTTCCTTCTTGAGTAACATCATCTTTAATATGGTGGAAGGATCCTCATCAGGTATGTGTGGGCATTCCCTTCCTATGTCCATCACTGGACAAGATGATAATTACAGATGCCTACCTCTTAGGCTGGGGAGCCCACATTGACAGTCATATAGCACAGAGCACTTGGACACCCCAAGAGGCCAGGATGCACATCCGTGTTCTGGAACTTTGGGCACGCTGAGAAACTCACAATGCCTTTCTGCAATTTATCTGATTCCCCCATGACCTATAATGTCAGACTATATGAAAACTGTCTTTTACATCAACAAACAGGGAGGGGTGAGATCCATCCCTCTGTGTGTAGAAGCAGTCACCCTGAGGAACTGGTATATTAGGAATCGAATCACCTTGTCAGCAGCTTACTTTCCAGGAATTCAGAATGTGTTGGCAGACACCCTTAGCAGGCATTTCACCATTGATCACAAGTGGGAGTTGCACAATTCAGTAGTGAATAGCATCTTCACTCAATGTGGGACCCCCAACTGAGATCTGTTCACCTCCCAAAAGAGCAAGAAATGTGTAACATACACTGTTCAAGAGGAGCTCTAGGACGATACTCTCAAGACAATGCTCTCCTTCTCCCCTGGTCAGACTGTCTGAACGATGCCTTTCCTCCCTTACTGCTGCCACCTCTGGTCTTATGGAAAAGTCATCATGACAAGGCACGAGTCATCCTCATCGCCCCCAATAGGCCCTGACAATTTTGGTTCACAAATGTCATCTTGTCCCCCAATCAGCACCCAGTCCTTTCCCAATTATCTTGACCCAGGAGAAGAGCAGGATCGAGCCTCCCCGCCCCAAAACACTTCTGACTTGGTTTTTGGATGGACATCAACCCTAGAAGGTTCCTGCTCTGAGGATATACAAAGCATTTTTAAAAGAGTCTACTAGGAAATGCTATTCAGCCAAGTGGAAACATTTTTCCATTTGGGTACAGCAAAAACACACATCTCCTGAGTCAGCAGATATTCCTCTTATTTTGGACTGAATTCTTTCTCTCAAAGTGACTCCCTTAGTTTTATACGAGTCCACCTGGCAGCAATCAGTCCGTACCATCCATCATCAGATGGTTATTAAATTTTTACTCGCCCATTGACTAACAGATTCTTGAAGGGCCTAATCAGAACCTTCCCACCAAGAAGGAAGCCTACTCCTCGCTGGACTTGAACCTTGTACTTTCAGCACTCACTAAGTGTTCCTTCAAACCACTAGCTGCACCCTGTCTCATCCGTCGATGAAAGTTGAATTCCTTGTGGCCATCACCTCAGCCAGCAGGGTAGGTCAGTTGAGAGCACTAATGAAGGATCTGCCATACACTGTATTCCATAAGGACAGTCTCTTCACGACTACATTCAAAATTCACCCCTAAGGTAATTTCAGAATTTCCCATAAACCAATTAGTCCACTTACCTGTGTTTTTTCTGAAACTGAGACTTAATTCCCCAGGCATACAAAGTGCTCTTGCCTTCTAACTGCAAAGGACAATACCAGTCAGAAAATCATAGACTGTTTCTCGGTATAGCAGAATGAATCCGAGATCAAACTATATCCTCCCAGATTATCTCTAAATGAAGTTCAGGCTGTATCCTTCTCTCTTGCCAGTTGTCACATCTTTCCTTCCTTCATGGGGTAAGGGCTTATTCTACAAGATACTCCTCAGAGAATTTTGTGCCAAAAAAATAAAAATTATGCATACAATATTTTAAAATTCTGCAAATTTTATTTGTCAATAAATAAATCTGGCTCCAGCATGGCTGTGGGCAGTGCAGGCCACTGGCTGCATTGAGGTGGGAGATCACCCTGAAGCCCCCACCTCTCCAGGTACAGGGACTCGGCCATGAGGCTGCATCTGACCATGACACAGTGCAAGGGCCAGGCCTGCACCAGAAACACCCTGGAGCCCTGCCCCTCTGTGCCAGGTGCATCAGGTGTGGGTGTGCAGGCTCAGCCCAGCAGGATCCAAGTGTGGAGGGGCTTAGTGTGGGGGGATCCAGGTGTGGGCTGAAAGGTTTCTGTGTGGGGCAAGCTGGGTGTGGATAGCTCAGTGGGAAATCTGACTGCCCAGGGGCTCGTTGGGGGGGTTCTGGGTGCAAGGGCAATGGGACTCTGCAGGGGATCCAGGTGAAGGGGGGTGGGGGTGGGGGCTCAGTGGGGGATCCGGGTACTGGAGGAATGGGGCTTGATGGAGTGGGGGTCCACGTGCAGCTGGTTGGGAATCAGTGGAGTAGGGGTTTGAGTGTGTGGGGCTCATCAGAAGGGTCCAGGTGTGGGGGTTAGGGCTTGTCAGAATGAGGGTTTAATGGGCCTGCTTAATGGGGGAACCCCAGCTGCTGCTGAGGAGACACCGCATGCCGGGCTCCCGCTTCCCCCCACAATTCCCCTATCCCCTTTTCTTCTCCATCTCCCTCCCCACATTCCCCTCTCTCTGCCCTATTCTACCCCCTATTGCACAGAAAACAGGAAGGCTCACAGCACACAGAAGGGGAGCACAACTGGTACTAGAACCCAGGAGGCGGCATTCAGCTGCATAGTCAGCAGAGCTAAGAGGTAGCCTCCTTCTGCTGGGCAGCTCTGTGCTTGCAGAAATGAGGGGGGGGTAGTTGCACGTAACCCCGTGTGCCCCCCATGCCTCGCCTCTGTTTGGAGGAGGCAGTCCCCCCCCAAAAACTGCACCCATGGTCGCCCCTCCCATCCCCCCGCACGCAGCTTCCCTTTACTTCCCTGCCGTTTTCAGCAGGGAAGCACAGGAATTCTGTGGGGGAGGGGGGTTCCGTGGGCGTGAAGTCACGCAGAATCCCCCCAGGAGTATACAAGAGCACAAGCAACTTCAGTGGCATCACTTCAGAAAGTGCCTGTACTTGACATGTGCAGAGCAGCTATGTGGAGTTCCATCCACATGTTCAGGAGACAGTATGCTCAGGTGCAGAACTCCTTTGCTGACACATTCTTTGGGACAGTGGTCCTCCAGATGGCTCTGCTGTGAGCATCCCTGCACCCTCCTCCTTCTTGAGTACTGCTTGTCAGTCACCTATATTGGAATACACACAGGGATCAGCACTGGAAGAAGAGAAAGTTACTTACCTTGTAGTAACTGGAGGTTCTTTGGGACGTACAGTCCCTAGCTGTATTCCACTACCTGCCCTCTTTCCCCTCTGCTTTACTGGATTTGTGGTAGAGAAGGAACTGAAGAGGTTTTGGTCCTCTCCAACCTTTATGCCCTCAGTCAGAAACGCAAGGAGGGCAAGGGAACATGAGAGGACCAACAGACGCTGCTTGTGAGAATTCTTCAACTCTGGGTGAATGGAGCACATGCATATGCACAGTGGAATATAGATAGGGACTACACATATTGAAGAACTTCCTGTTACTGTAAGGTAAGTTTTCTCTTCTACCCATGCAGTCACTTTCCATTAAAATTGGTGCTTATAGTCTTTTCCTCCTCTCCCTAAAATATTTCTTTGATGCGTCACACAATTATAATTGATATAGTGTATGTTTGTGGTAAACTGTATTTTGAAATTTCTTATGACATGGTTGCTTTTCAATTAATAGTTACCTCAAATGAAGAAATAATTCTCAAGTTAAATCAGAAGGATTCAAGTGTGGTTTTTAATTTATTGCAGGTGTCCAGCTCAGTTAAAAATTGATAAAACAGGGGCACTTCTGTGTTCAGTCCTGCACGTTCAACTTCCAGCAAAATAATGTTAACCATTGGAACTCATCCTGAATTTATGTCACTGAGTATTGAAAAGGAGTGCACTCATCTGTGCAGTGCCCATCGCTGCCTCCCAACTTCCTAACCTGCCTGCAACTTCCTATTACAAATCCCCGGTCCCAGCTGCTAAAGCCCTCCCCTTAGAGCAATTCACACAGCAAGATCCTAAATTCAGCCTTCCATGTTCACAGCTGGTGGAAACCACCAATAGCCTGCAAAACCCCCAGATAAATGCCCAAATGATTCCCCTTTCCTCTATAATAATTGTTTGGTGCAGACCTTCCTGTCCAGCTGCAGAACCCATCCAAGACACTCCAAACTATTCAAAATATATTTACAGAAGCTCCCCGACTTATGCAAGCATTCCGTTCCAGAACGCCTTGCGTAAGTCGAGTTTTGCGTAAGTCAGGAACGTATCTCTGACAATTACGCCCAAAAAAAAGCGCTTACGGAACGTTTTCCATAAATCCGGATTTCCGTAAGTTGGGTTTGCGCAACCCGGGGAGCGTCTGTAATTAATACTCAGCATTTCTTTTTCAGGATACAATCTTCTGTCCTGTGAACACAATGTAGAAAAGCAGCTAAAAGTAACAAAAAGGCTGAAGTTATTTAACATTTATAATTAATTTATAAAACAAGAAAATTTATGTGCAAATGAAGCTAGTGCATGGAGCCTACCTTCTGATAACAGGCATTTTTATAATAGCTTGGAAACCAAACTGGTTGATGAACTATGGGCCCAATCCTGCAAACATTTAGACATGTGAGTAACTACTCACTCACATGCCTAAGTGTGGGCAGCATGAGGCCCTATATGCATACAGCACATTGAAATCCAGCCTCCACTGGAGTGGAAGGCAACCACTAATTGTCAGACAGCACACTTAACACCAATAAAGAGAGGGTACATTTTGGCCTGTTGCACCTAGGTACAAACTCTTTTTCATTCAGAAAATACCATGGAAATGTTATAATATTTTTCTCTGATTAAATGCAAAAAGGCTATATAGAAACAATTAAATGATCTCAATCATTGGGGTTGGTAAGAGGCACAAGTCATTGTTTATATCCTTAAGTATACAGATTTTTTTTTAAACTCAGAAAATGTACTTTTTAGGAAATTAAACAGGAATTGCAATAAAAATGACTCACTAGTTATCCAGGTTCTAACATTGACTATCTAATTCTGTTCATGTGCATACGAAAAATACTGCAGTTATTAGGACAAAATTATACACATAAGTAACTGACCTTTTAATTTTTTTTTAATTGCTCATGTCTGAGAAGTGACATGGTAGTAAAATGGCACCTTCTTATTTGGTAGATCTTCTCCTTTGTGTATTTAGAGTCATAACTTTAACTTTAATGACAAAATTTAGATTTCAGTACTTTTTCCACCTGTTAGCATTACAGTTGACACAACTAAAAAGAGTGTGAATTGGATTCTTTTCCCTTGTGTTCATCACAAGCAGAATTGCTTACTATATTTCAATGTTAGACTTGTGCCACTGAGCCCGTAATTTGAAGAAAATGGGGTGGCGATTCAAGTCCTGTTTTGGCCTACAGAGCTCTCATTATTGGTGGTGATGCAAGAGAATGAAAAATTCAGCTTAGCTCTGTTTCCACAATTCCATTTTTAAATAATCACGCTTCCCAGTAGAAATGCACTTTGGCCCTATCCTGCAAAGTACAGAGCACCTACAGTTCCTGGTTCCTTTGATTGGAGTTGTGGATGTACATCACTTGGCAGGATCAAGCCCTCTAAGACCTAAATATGTTTGCATCTTGGTATATAAAACCTCTAATATCTGAATTAATAGCTTTTAATTAAAATCTATTATCTTAAGTACTATAGATTAAACGTCCTGCATATTTGCTAGTTTCATACTTAATCGGAATCTGATACATTATGTGGTCAGCTAAGTCATTTCTCTTGAGCTTGACCTAGATATTATAAAAGGTCCTAATGTTGTATTTTAAAACTGATACTGTGAAAGCATATTATAAAATCAGATGACTTATGTTACATAAAAAGTACAAGTGACATTGAATTAACCTGTCATTATTTTAATAATTGTACAGTTGTTTTATTACTCAGTACACAATGATTTTTATTAAAGTTCTGGGTAAGTTTTGTTAGTGGCCAGAATCCACTTTTTACATTTTGTTCTATACTTTCAGCAAATTTAATGAGCTTTCAATGAGAAGTGGACCAGGAACATTAATTATGTTTAATATAAAACCAGAATAAATTAACATTTCACATGTTGTCCATGCATTTTAATTTTTCAGAATGTCACACTATAGATTAGGCACTGTGGCCCCAAATCACAAAGGTACTTAGGCGCCTAAATCCTGAGTTTAGGCTCCACTGTGATCCATACAATTCCTGCTGAACTCTGTAAGTGCCTAAGCTCATTCGGTGCCTGTGTTCTCGGAGTAAAAGTTCCCTCAGCACCTCAGTTGTGCTGCCTCACTCTAGGCGTGCAGACATCTATCTCCTGCCTAAGTCTGAGAGCAATTCACAAACTGAGAGAATGTAAGCAGACAAATGCCTATCTCATGTGCAGGGCCTGATCTGGTGGGTGTGTCTAGAGACCACCTGCCGGATTGGATCCCATTCAGAATTTGTCCGCTTGAGGAGGTGAGGTGGTGGCAGTGGCAATGACAACAGCAGCTATCTTATAACATTTATCTCACTCGTTAGAGTGCTCACCTGGAATATGGGACACCTGGGGGGGGATATGAATAGGGGTCTACCACACCTCTCAGGCGAATGCTCTAAGCACTGAGCTATGGAAAGTTCTGATGTGGGGCTTACTCAGTCTCTCCTGTTGAAGCTGTGGATAAATAATGAAAGTGATTGGCACAGGGTGACTGAATGCTGGGGTAAAATAATAGTGTGCGTTAATTAAATTTGTGACTGAACTCCTTGGGGGAGAATTGTATGTCTCCTGCTCCGTGGTTTTACCCACCTTCTGCCATATATTTCATGTTATAGTAGTCTCGGATGATGACCCAGCACATGGTGTTCAATTTAAGAACACTTTCACTGCAGATTTGACAAAACGCAAAGAAGGTACCAATATGAGATTTCTAAAAATAGCTACAGCGCTTGACACCCAAGGTTTAAGACTCTAAAGTGCCTTCCAGAATCTGAGAGGGACGAGGTGTGGAACATTCTGCCAGAAGTCGTAAAAGAGCAACATTACGATTCTGAAATTACAGAACACGAACCACCAAAAAAGAAAATCAACCTTCTGTCCGTGGCATCTGACTCAGATGATGAAAATGTCAGACCTCACTGCTTTGGATCGTTATCAGCATGGAAACGTTCTCTGGAATGGTGGTCAAAGAATGAAGGGGCATACTAATGTTTGAATAAGGAAAAGTTATTTACTTGTTCCCATAATATAAGAACTTGGGGCCACCAAATGAAATTAATGGGCAGCAGGTTTAAAACAAATAAAAGGAAGTTCTTCTTCACACAGTCAACCTGTGGAGCTCCTTGCCTGAGGAGGTTGTGAAGGCTAGGACTATAACAGGGTTTAAAAGAGAACTAGATAAATTAATGGAAAGTAAGTCCATTAATGGCTATTAGCCAGGATGGGTAAAGAATGGTGTCCCTAGCCTCTGTTTGTCAGAGGGTGGAGATCGATGGCAGGAGAGAGGTCACTTGATCATTACCTGTTAGGTTCACTCCCTCTGGGGCACTTGGCATTGGCCACTGTCGGTAGACAGGATACTGGGCTGGATGGACCTTTGCTCTGACCCAGTATGGCCGTTCTTATGTCAGGGTCAGATGCCATACCAGCAAAGGTGTACAAAGTCGGTGGACCCGTGCTGCTACGGAAACTCACTGAGCTGTTTCAGTCCTTCTGGAAGCAGGGAACCATTCCACAAGAATATAGAGACGCGTCCATCTTGCACCTCTATAAGAGGAAGGGCAATCGCCAGGTATGCGACAATCATCGTGGAATCTCGCTGCTTTCTACAGCGGGGAAAGTTCTTGCACGGGTTCTGTTGAACCGATTGATCACTCACCTGGAGAAGGGCTTACTGCCAGAATCACAGTGTGGCTTCCGCAAGGGACATGGGACTATTGACATGATCTTCGCTGTGCGTCAGCTACGGGAGAAATGTCAAGAGCAGAATCGTGAACTCTACACAACTTTTGTGGACCTCAGGAAAGCATTTGACTCTGTCAGTCGCCAGGACCTGTGGAGGATCATGTCGAAATTTGACTGTCCAGACAGATTTATACGAATGGTACATCAATTTCATCATGGTATGATGGCTCGTATCCTGGATGACGGTGAAACATCTGAGGCCTTCCCAGTCACCAACGGCGTCAAGCAAGGGTGTGTTTTAGCACCCACTTTGTTCAGCATGATATTCTCTGCCACTTTGACTGATGCCTTTCAACACTGCACTGAAGGAGTAGGCCTGAAGTATAGAACTGACGGGAAACTATTCAATCTGAGGCGACTGCGTGCCATCACCAAGGTGAAGGAAACTGTACTTCGAGACTTTCTCTTTGCCGATGATTGTGCTCTGAATGCTAGTACAGGGCCAGAAATGCAAGCCAGTATGGACAAGTTTTCAACTGCATGCAACAACTTCGGTCTCACCATTAACATCAAGAAGACTGAGGTCATGCACCAGCCAGCTCCCCACGCTCCGTACTCAGAACCGTCCATCACTGTAAATGGACAGAGACTTCAGACAGTGGACCATTTCACGTACCTGAGCAGTACCCTTTCCCGAGCAGTGTCAATCGATGATGAAGTAAACTGCAGAATTGCTAAAGCCAGCTCTGCATTTGGCCGATTGCGCTCCAACGTTTGGGAACGTCGAGGGATCAGCCTACCAACGAAGTTGAAGGTCTACCGAGCAGTGGTGCTTCCAACTCTGCTGTACGCCTGCGAGACGTGGACTGTCTATCAGAGTCATGCACGAAGGCTCAATCACTTCCACATTTCCTGTCTGCGAAAGCTTCTAAAAATCAGATGGCAGGACAAAGTGCCCGATACTGATGTCCTTACTAGAGCCAATCTGCCATCAGTTCACACATTGCTGATGAGAGCCCAGACCAGGTGGGCCGGACATGTCGTGAGAATGTCAGACGAACGCATTGCCAAACAGCTCTTCTACGGAGAACTCACTCAGGGAAAGCGCTCCCATGGAGGACAAAAGAAGCGGTTCAAGGACATGCTGAAGACCTCTTTGAAGTCCTTCGAGATCAACACCGCCACATGGGAAACCTTCGCACTGAACCGTCCAGCATGGCGCAGCCTCATTCACACAGGCAGTAATACCTCTGAGGCGAGGCGTATTGCTGAGGCTGAAAAAAAGCGTGAGCTGCGCAAGTCCAGAGCTGCTCGTACATCATCGACAGTGCCATTACATGTCTGCCCGACGTGTGACAGGACGTTCCACGCCCGAATCGGACTGATCAATCATCTTCGGACGCACAGAGCCCAGTCATCGAAAGAATGAGTTGTTGAGGTCTTTATCGATAACAATGGACGAACATCATCTTAGCATATCTGGCATGTAAATACCTTGAAACATCGGCTATAACAGTGCCATGCGAATGCCTGTTCTTACTTTCAAGTGATGTAAATAAGAAGTGGGCAGCATTATCTCCCGTAAATGTAAACAAACTTGTGTGTCTTAGTGTCACGGACTCACAGATCGTGCCCACTCTTGGGTCCGTGGGGGGTGCCCCTTTCAGTGCGACAGCCCTTCTCGGGGGTCCACTCTCTCTCGGGGTCAGGCCCCTCCACCTCCTGGAGCCGCACCTCTCTGAGCCTTAGCATGTCTGTCTCTGCCGTGGGCCCCCTCAGGGAGTCCACTTGCTCTGGACCCCCGGGGCCTCCACCCCCGAAGGGGTTGATGCAACCCTGTTCTCTAGACCAGAGTGACTCTGAGCCAGCATAAAACAGGAGGATTTATTGAGAGTTGAACACAGCACAGGAAACTCTCAGGACCTGAGGCCTGGCCTCCCTCAGCCCAGCACATCCCAGTCTCTCTGCATCCAGGTGGGCTCTGCCTGCTCCCCCTCTCCAGCCCAGAGCCCCCCTGCTTCCCAGCTGGACATCTGAGATCACCGGCCCCAGGCCCCGCCTCTGTCCATTGTCTTCTCTCCAGGTAAACAGGGTCGTAAACCGGAGCCTCCTCTCCTCGCTTCTGTCCTCTGGCTGGAACCGGCTGGTTAGGTCACTGGGTCCTCACTCTGCAGCCCATTGTCCGCCCACTGGCCAGAACCAGCTGCGTCTCCTCAGCTGGGCCTCCGGGTCGCCAGGTCACCGGTCACTGGGGTATCCGTCCTCCCGGCCATCGGCTGGGTCCCCAAGTCCTCTCTCCGGTCCTCTGCAAAACAAACTCCCTCTCCTCTCACCTCGTTAAACCAGTAACACCCAGGGAAACTGAGTCCCACCCCCTCCGCATGCAAACCATTGAAACCCCACCGAAAACAAGAAAATCCCCCACTTCGTCATACTTAGCAATTGGCTGAACAAGAAGTAGGACTGGGTGGACCTGTAGGCTTTAAAGTTTTACAGTGTTTTATTTTTAAGTGTAGTTATGAAAAAAAAATCTACATTTGTAAGTTGCACTTTCAGGATAAAGGGCTTGCACTACAATACTTGAATGAGGTGAATTGAAAAATACTATTTCTTTTGTTTATCTTTTTTATGGTGCAAATATTTGTAATAAAAAATAATATAAAGTGAGCACTGTACATTTTGTACTCTGTGTTGTAATTGAAATCAATATATATAAAAATGTAGAAAACATCCAAAATATTTAAATAAATGGTATTCTATTATTGTTTAACAGTGCGATTAAAACTGCGATTAATCGTGACCTTTTTTTTAATCTCGTGATTAATTGCGATTAATGTTTTAAATCATTTGGTAGCCCTAATTTCTAAACAATGTACCTACTTAATTAATATACCTGAAAAGGTGAAGATTAGCCAGGAAAAGCTTTTCAGTGTTTTATCCTTTGCACTGAGAACCTCTGTGCCACAATGACCCACTCATAATAAAACCTTAGGTTTCTGCTGAAAATCTAATGAAGGCTTAAGAAATTCAACTTGAATTGTGGAAAGGATGAGTATGTGCCTTTTAGAAACACATACTTTTATTTGTAAAATCCACTATGCTCTTCTTGCATTCTTAAAGAGAGGATTAAAATGAGAGCAAAGGCTCAGAGTGAAAATCCATTATTAATTAAGTAGGAGTAGTTACGTGTTCATCTCCTGTGCAGCTTTTCAAATATTTAGTTCTTTAATTATAGTAAATGTTCATTACAATGAATTACAGTATCAGTGATTCTTTCTCTACCAAGGGTTTTTCTTCACTGGAAATATTTGAGACTTCATCAAAAATTGTCAATTATTTCACTAAAGCAAAGTCTCTGCAATTTTTCACGTGAATAGAGTTTTAAAGGCTCACATGAAAGGAGGTGCATTTTCCCATGTCTAAATGGTACCCACTTCAATTGCCCTTGTGCATTGGTAGAACATACATATCCCCAAATCTTTGCCTATCTCTTCATACAGTATAGGTTTTTAAATAACGGTTAAAACCCCATTCCAGTAATTAATCTGTTTTGTTTAAGTTCCTAAATCTCTCACGCCCATCACTTTCACGGACATTAATTCAGTAACTTTGTTGATGGTGGATAATGGTTGTTAATACTAATTTTGTATTACAACAGTACCCCATCTTGCCAAGTTCTGTACAAACATATAGGAAGACATGGCCCCACTAAAAAAGCTTATGGTTTAAAAATACCAAGAACAGGAAATGAAGTGTGCAGGCAAGAGAAACAGCATACATGGTCAGTGTGACAACTGGCATGTAATATGTTTGTTCCAGGTTTATTTTAAATGCCTATAAATTGTGCTCAGCTATTCCTCTTCCAAGCCATTGTTAGGGCTTGGGGTTTTTTGGTTTTTTTGCTTATTTTTTAAATACCTCATTTATAATCTATGAATTTAGGTATTTATATGGCTTTCATCACCATAGCATCTCGGTGCTTCACAAGCATTAGTGATTTTCACAGCAACCCTTTAAGGTAGGGAAGTGTTATCATCCCAGGTTTAAAAATGGGAACTGAGGCACAGAATGGTTAAGGAGAGACGTTCGAAGGCACAAAGGGAAGTTAGACACCCAACTCCCACTGAAAGTCTCAGTGCAGGGAAAAGTCCAACTCCCGATGTGCCTTTGAAAATCTCCCCCTAAGGCCTTGTACTGAAGGCTAAAAGGGTATGTTTTTCATTTGTTTAGCCAATATGTCTTTAAACATGATTGGATTGTCAGTGTTGTAGTAGGGGGAGGGATTCCTAGGCTACTACATGGATCGCTAATATGCCTTCAAAAGTTTTAGCCTGTATTTTAATAAGCGTTATGAGGGCTTGTCTGTCATGGTAAGCTAACTTGAGTGAAAGACGCGCCCTTTTTAACCCATCAAGACAAGGCCTAACTGCCTCCCCCAGTGTCATTCAGGAAGTCTGTGGCGCAGCACAGAACTGAGCTTGGTGTCTTAACCATAAGACCATCCTTCCTCTGCTTCCCTATCATTTGTTTAATGTGTTAATAGTCCCTGTTTGTTAAAAGTGTCGTTCTAAATTAGCTATGACTTTTTAAATACAACAATAAATTAGCTATGACTTTTTAAATACAACAATATTCTAAAATCAGGATTATAGTGACTTCTGTGCTGGAAGGAAAGGGAGTTTGGTTGCTTTTATTTTTTCATTGCTTTGTCTCAAGTTTTCATCTAATTCCATATCAGTCTCCTTCCTCCAGTCTTAAACATCCCACTCACTGGATCCTTCTGGCTTTGGCAGCGTCCCTCCATCCTCATCTGCCAAGTCAGCCTACATAGTTATGTAATAATTTCCTAGATGGAGAGCAATAAGCTTTACAGCTGCTAGTCCTGAATATTTTATCTGCTTTTTCCTCTTCTTTTCCATCCCAAACTACTTATCCAAGCTGGCCAGGGAGATAATTGATGTATTCTGTCACATTATAGTAAACAGCAACCCACTATTGGCTTCTAAGAAACCTTCCAGATACTACCCAAACGCCTTTGGGTTAAACACCAGAGTGCTTCAGACTGAATTTTTCTTCTCTGAAATCTGGCATGGATGGATGGGAACCTATAATTCCTTCTCAAATGTCTCTTTTTTTTTTTTTTTTTTTTTTTTTTTAAACAAAATGGGAGGGACTCTAAGAACAAAGTTATAGGACATTTTAACAAGGCAGAAAGTAATGTATCCAAAACCTGCCAAGTTCAAAGCTCAACTTTCCCAAAGTTCACGGTTGTTGGGATCTAAGGGTTCAGTTTGCGCCTATCTCTATTTAAAAATCTTCAGGGTGTTTTTTTTTTTGTTTTTTGTTTTTAATATTCTCTTGGTATGCAGAGTGGGGGAGTCATTTTCTGAACAAGGGCAGCTATGTTATTCACACCAGGGTGAATAACACACAATCCACAAGAACAAACCCAAGGAAAGGAGTTTGTTGCTATTGTGGAATTAAAGCATCCCATCCCCTCTTTTGTTTGGAGGCAAGAGTTTTTCAATATTAGAGGGAGATATAAAAATATTTGTGTGAGTTAAATTTTGGGGCCTGTCTGCTATGATAGTGTCACTTTGAATCCTTTGCTTTTTGTGGGAGGGGGGAATAGAGGAAAAGAACCTCTAGGCCACTTTTTCCTCCTTGGATTTATGAAGAACAAAATAAAGTGGTACATTGGAAAGTACTGTATTCAATAAGGTTTATAAGCAATGTGTTGGCATGTTTTTCTTGAAGCTACAGGAAACATTCCCGTAGGCCGTTGTTAACTATGGGGGGAGTTCTGTTTGCTTTTTAGGTATTGGGGGGTGTTCCCCCCCTTACTTACTCTCAGTAGAAAGACTTGCAGACTGGGGGTGAAATCTTGGCTCTATTGAAGTTAGTCACAAAGGCTCAGATCCACAAAGGTGCTTAGGAACCTAAACCTCAGACTTAGGTGCCTAAGTCATTGTTTTAGGCACCAGTGCAATCCACAAAACTCATGCTAGGCTGACGCCTAACCCTATAGATGCCTAAAGTCACTCAGTGCCTAAATTTTCTCAGTAAAAGTTTTCTTGGTGTCTAAGCTTCTGCCTCTGGGCATGCACATTGCTGCCTCACTCTACTGTCCAAACAGCTACCTCCTGCCTAAGCACCAGGGCAGACCACAAACTGGAGAAAAATAAGCAGAAAAGTGCCCATGGTGCCCAATCAACTAGGCACGCTCAGGGGCTACCTGCTAGATTGGGTCCCATTCAAAATGTGACCAGAGAAGGAGGTGGTGCTGCTGTTGCTACTTCCCACCTTCTGATATTTAGACTAGTTGTTAGTGCATTCACCTGGGATGTGGGACACTTGGGTTCAGTTCCCCCCTCTGCCTGAAGGGGGAGAAGTTTTGAACAGGGGTCTCCCACACCTCTCAGGAGAGTGCTCTAACCACTTAGGTATGGGAATTCTGATGTGTGGCTCCCTCTCCCATTGAAGCTGTTCCACTGGATGGATAATAATAGTTCCTTCATAGTTAAATTTACTGAGAGTGAGTTCTGTAATTAGCAGACTTTTTTACAACATTGGTGAACTGTGAAAGCAAATTAGAATTCTGTTAAATTTGTGAACAAGTGAATATGATGCAGGTGTATTTGATTACACTGAATGAAGCTTTACCTATCTGCATTTGATGTGTTAGTGCTTTCAATTGTCATAGCTCACTAGTGCCCTCTTTTGGTCATTAGTGACATCTTGTATTTGGGGTGCAGTGTATATTCAGTCCTGCTGTGACTTGAGCACAACCTTTTTCTATGGATCCAGATTGAAGAAGCAATTTCAATGTACTCATATTTGTGTTCTAGTTCCTATTAATTGGTTTTGGATTTTGCATTTGTTTTAGGCCAAAGAGCTGCCAACATTCAAAGACAATGATTTTATTAATGATGGCCAAAAGATTTATATTGATGAAAACAACAAAAAGGTGTTCCTTGAAAAGCTCAAAAAGGATGTGGAGGTAAGAATGTAATCTGCTTGATTTTTATATAATTATACCACACTGTGCAACAAGTCATATGTACAGCTGTGCAAAAAACATTTGTAGTTCATAAATGTATTGGGTAAAAATAAACTTGTGCGCACAGACCTCTTTAAATGAAACACAATCTAAGATTTCAGGAGTGATCACTTAATAAAGATCCCTTCTACCATAGATGGTTGTCATACATTGTCCATGTCCTGATGACGTGCTTGGATTTAAAATGCATTACAGGCATAATACCACATGGAGTGAGCTAAGTATTGTTAGGCTACATCTACACTACAGGGGGGGGTTGATTTAAGATACGCAAATTCAGCTACGCGAATAGCGTAGCTGAATTCGACGTATCAGATCCGACTTACCCTGTTGTGAGGACGGCGGCAAAATCGACTGCCGCAGCTCCCAGTCGACAGCGCTTACTCCCACCTCCGCTGGTGGAGTAAGCGCATCGATTCGGGGATCGATTGTCGCGTCCTGACGAGACGCGATAAGTCGATCCCCAAGAGATCGATTTCTACCCGCCGATTCAGGCGGGTAGTGTAGACCAGGCCTTAGTTATATTTTACAGATGGGGAAACTTGAGGCACAGAGAAGTTGTGGCTTTCCCAAGGCCATACATTGAATCAGCGGCAGAGAACGCAGGTCTCCCAACTCCCATTCCTGTGCTTATTCCATCTGCTATTCAATTTACCTGTCAATCGTCTAGTTTTATACCATCCTAATTACAGTAGTATGAGTGCCTTAGGTGTTTGTGTACACTTCCTCTCGTTATTCTAATACTGTATGCTTCTGCTATATTGAACACATAGTCAACATTCAATACAAAAATATTGGTTTGTGCTCTTTTTAATACTAATTCTTAAAATGCTGATTTGGCTCTCAGAGTAAAATAATTTTATCATAGCTATCTATTCAATAAATAAAGTTAAGAGGTATTTCCCCATCTTTAGAATAGAACTGATCACTCAGGCTTACAGGGCCTTCGCTTTTTATATTGAAATTTTTTTGAACATTGACATAATTGTCTGATATTAGCATAGCTCTGGGATTTGTGTTTATCAGTTAAAAGCTGTTGCAAAGCAGCACAGAATATTGTGTGTGTAATATTTACAGAATGGTCTGGAGGTTAATTTCTCATCAATGGGGTGATAGATTTTGATATAATTCATACACATTCATCTATTCACATGTGTATATAAAATAAATCCAAAGTATTTGTCCTCCAATTTTTAGCATCTTTAGGATAGGTCAAATTTTAGACTTAAATTCTTGAGCCTTTCTTTAAGCATGTAACATTTTTGCTGACTAAATTTTTTACAGTAAATAGGCCGCACACAAGATGTAAAGAAATGCAATGAATACAGTCGCTGTTTTATCTCCAAAATATGGATCGAGTGTGGTCTGCTACATAGCTTTCATTTACTATATTTTAAATATGATGGCAGACATTAGAAGGTCAGTCTTAGTCATATTCTGAGTGACTTTTATAGTGTTTACACAGTTTTGAAATCCATACAGAAGGATCATTAAATTTGTATGCCGACAACTGTGGTGAAGTGACTTGACATCTGATCCCAATAATGGGAGGACAAAATTTGACCTTATTTTCTTTTATCAGTTACCCTGTTCTTATTTAGATAGGCAGTTCTGCTTAACTGCTCAAAAAAGTGAGTGCAGTTTCTACCCAATGCATAAACTCCCAAGTTTGAAAATGTATTTTAAACAAATGAATAACATATAATAAAATTTTATTTCACAATATTTACAGTTAAATACACAAAGTATAACAGTCTTCAGTCTGTACAGTTTAGCTTTCCCCCTTTCTCAGTGAGTACTGACCCCACTTCTCTGTAACTATGGGTTTATCTCCCACCTCCCCTTAAGTTCCAAACTCCTTGAGCCAGCTGTCTGTTCCCACTGTACTGATGTCCTCTACTCCAGCTCCCTATTAAATTCCCGCCTATCTGGCTTCTCACTCTACTGAAACTGTCCCCACAAAAGACACTAAGGAATTCTTCTTCCCTTACAAGTGTGAGGATCTCTTCTCCATGCTGAGTTTCTTCAGTCTCTGCTGCCTTTTTACACTTCTTATTGAGACCCTCTGTGAGTGTCCATTACAACTGTCCTTTCCTACTGTTTCCTTCCTGGTTGCTCTTTCAGCCTGACCATCAATAGCTCAATCCTCTTTCTCTGTTGGGGTTTCTCAAAGATCTGTCCTTGGTCCCCTCTTCCTGCAACTGACCTCATCCACGCCTGTGGAATCTCATCACCTCTGTGCTAACACTCAGATCTACCTCTCCATCCCTGACTTCTCCCCCTCTCTCCTGGCTCACATCTCTTCCTGTTGCTAGCATCACCTCATGGATGTTCTGTCACTTCCTTAAACTTCCCCCTAATCCTTCCTCCTGCTCCCTTTCTTCATCAACATTGACAACTTTATGCTTCTCCCTGTCACTTGAGCATGCAATCACGGTATTATCTTTGATTCCTCCTTTTCCTTCTCTCCTCACAACCAGGATCTTGACAAATCTTGTCATTTCTCCCTTTTCAATGTTTCTATAGGCCTTCATGAGAGGGGTCCCTGAAGAGGGGCAGGAAAGGGTGCTGGTAGATGGTAAGGAGCTGAACTGGATGGAATAGCCAGTGGAAATTACTTCTAGGATCCATCTGTCTGAGGTGCTGAGCTCCCAGGAAGGCAGGAAATGGGAGAGATGATTTTACAGCCCAGAAGGTCCAACTGTTTTAGCTCCTTATCAGATAGTGTTGAATGGGACTGATGTTACCTGTTCTGTTCATAACAGCCTCCACTATCAGAGAGTTGGGAGTAGGGTGGAAGAAAATAAATATTGACCCTCTGGAGGTGGGGGGGAGTAATACTTTTTGTTGACTCGTTTACATATATGTGGGACAGTGGCTGGAGTTTGCCACATTATGTGTGTTGGAGTAAGCAAAGAATCATTGATGGCAAGGCAGTCTTGCCCTGAGGAAATAAATGAAGGATATTCAACAAGTTGTTTTGTGTTCCTTGAATCTCCTCTAATGAACTTGTAAGGTGTCTGTTACCCTTTTTTATGAGTTCTTGAAAAGCCTTGAAGTAATTGGGATAGAATGGCTGGGGAGGGATGACAGCCTTGTCTATTGATGAGGAGGATTTGTGAGAAGGTGGAGTTTTTCCCTCTTCCACTAGTTCCTGCTCTGGAGGATGTATCCATGGGGCAAGATCTATAGGTGTCGGTTGATGTTCCTGACATGAATGACCTCTTTTGGGATGGCTCCCTGTAGAAAGCAATTCTAGTAAGCCAGTGGTTTTGAACCTTTTTTTTTGATTTGCGGACCCCTAAAAAATTTCAAATGGAGGTGCAGACTCCTTTGGAATCTCACACATAGTCTGCAGACCTCCAGGGGTCCACGAACCACAGATTGAAAACCACTGTTTTATGGTAATGACAGTCTTTTGTGGACCCTTTAGACATAGGGACCACAGGTTGAACACCATTGCAGCAAGCCCATTGTGGCAGAGCATAAGGGAATGGTGCAAGATTGTCCTTGCCATTGGTATCAGGGCATACTTCCTGCTACAAGCTCCTTCTTCAGTGTGAATTTCTAGGGAGGGAGGTTGGAAGGTGGAGGAACCAAGTAAAGACCCTTCTGAATCAGATGAGGTGTCATCCCCTATACCCTTGGGGCAGAGGTGAGTATATATTGGTGGTTAAGTCAGTACCTAGCCCTGGGAAGAGACCTACAGTTGAGTGGTACTGAGGTTAGAAAGGGAGGCTGGTGAAGCCATGCTGGAGAAAGTCGTTACAGTAACAGCTGGAAGTATCTCTTGGATCCCTGAAAAAGTCTGCAGGGGAACTATTGGTACTGAAGGGTGAGTCACTGTTGAAGAAATGGATGGAGGATAAGTAGGTTTCATGAGGTTGGGAGTATCGGTAGGGAGTACCTCTCATTACCTCTTCATAATGGTGATTTGGGCTCTTTGAGGATTTGGAGGTTCTCATGAGATAGGTGCCTGGATGCAGTAAAGTATTAGGTGGTCCCGGAGACTGCACCTAAATAGGTACAGTATGTTTTTTGCTTCTGGCTATGGAAGTTGGTACCAATAAGGACTTTGCCTTGGGTTCTGGCTTTTGGGGGCACTAAGTCAGGTGTCGATGTCAGTGCCGTGCTAGATGGCTTCTTGGTACGTGATGAGGTTGTCTTAGTCGGGTACTGTGGTCATGGTACCAGAGGGATGGGAGCCTCAGTTCCATATTGGGACATGGTCTCCTGAGACCCAGATCATGGAGGTGACTTTCCCCTTTTCTTGTTTCGGAGAATAAGGTATTTTCTTCTTGGAAGGTCTGGGGAGTATCTCTGAGCCTCCAGGATCTTTGCTCACTGCAGAAGCAGAGGTGATCGGTGGAACTGATGTACCGGGAAGAGACTTGGACCCTGTGGAGCTCAGAGAGTGCTCCATGAGTAGGAGTTCAAGTCTGTCCTCCCTCAATTTTTCAGATCTGTTTTTAAATCCTAAACAGATTTTACATTTAGAGGGAATATGGCTTTCTCCCAAACAGCAGACGCAGCTTGAATGTCTGTGGCTGAGGGGAAAGGACCTGTGGCAGGTCTGGCAAGAATTGAAGCCCCGGATATAGGGCATAACCTGCACTTGAGGCCAGGAATGTGGCCTAGAAAAAAAAAAAAAAAACAGGAGTCCAAAATGGGCAAACAAGGAAAGAGGGCAGAAAACTTGCTCAAAGCATGAACTCTTGCGAATAAAAGAAAAAATAACTAAGAAAGAACTAAAAGAAAAAGGGTACAAGAAAGTGAGGTGTAGCAAGTTGCATGGCTCAGCTAACAGATGCTGTGATGCACCGTCTCAAGCTGCAGGCAGTTGAGAGGGAGCTGGAGTATTGGTGGGTCTGCCTCTACCGAGATACCCTCATATCTTCCTGTATGGCAGGTGTCTTCGTTCTCCTTCAATTCTTTCCTCAAGCCCATTTTTTTCACCTTGCCTTCCACTGTTGACTTCCTGTTCCATGTGACATATGCCTCTCCTCCTCCATCTCTACTGAAAAATACAAAAACTAGTATGCTAATGTTTCATTTAGATTGTGAGCCACTCAGGTCAGTGGTCATGAAGAGAATGTGACCTGGTTCTAGTCCTATGCTATGTAGAACTTAGCAAACTGTAGGTCCAAAAGCTACATTGTCCACTTTCAGTGGGCACAGCATTTAACACATTTCTCTGTGTGATTCTTGAATTGAGCCTGCAGTCCAAAGGGAAAGGAATGTTGTGGTCAGGCCTTAATGAACTATCTTATGAAACAAAAGTACAGCTGATAACATGGTGTTATGTGGAACTCTGGACAGCAGAGACAAATGACTGGCTAACAGTGAGACTGATCATTCACAAGAGGGAAAAGATGTTCCTTTTCCTGAAGACTTTATTACTAGAACAGGGTGATACAGCAGGCTATGCTTGACCTTTGGGCTGTTGCATTTCATGTTTACTAATTACAGTATCACATTAGTAGCCTCTTCATCCAGATAAATACACACATTTTGCCTCAAATGTTATCTAAAATATTTTTAAAAGATTGTAGCTCCAGTGGGATGAAGATAAATCTAACCCTCATTTGTATATTTGGCTATGTATGTGAATTGTGGGTGCTTATGAGAGTGACTACAGAAAAGCATGATACAGGCATTGTGCAAGCTGCCCAGCACAACTCTGCTTGTGCATCTTAGTGTTGATTTATAGCATCTGTGTCCCTGACCTCCCTTGAGCCCCCAGTGCTAATGATGTTATGAAGTGTAATAGTGACTTTCAGATAGCAAAATAATAAAATACATTTAAAACAGGGTGGATTTGATTTAAATCAGATTTATTTAAATCACTAGTCAGGAAGACTCGATTTAATCATGGATTTCTACATAAAAGTGCATTCTTGTTGGTTGTTATAATGTTAACACACATTCTTCACAACTCAGATATAGATGTAGGTTTCATTTTTAGAAGGTACATTTTTAAGTGATTTATTTTGAAAACTTTTCAGATTAGCTTTACAGCTATATCAGAAAATGAATGATTGTTTGATTATTTCATTTACCAAAGGTAATTGAAGCAGATATTTATGAAGTCACTGGGAGGTGAACTATCTCCAATTCAACAGGCTAATCATTAATATTTGGAGGATTTTCTTGCCATGCTGTATTAGGAGGAGAACATCACCAGACAGACATTTAAATTGTTTTATTTAACTAAAACAACAACATTAAGTATTCTGGATATTTTTCTTCAACATCAAACATATAATATTTTAACAAAACAAGCATATGTCCCTCGCTTCTCACATTTATCTCCAGACTTCTTCTCCTTGTCCAGATCTATTCCACCCCCAACAATCTTCTATTCATTGAACTTTTTGACACTTTGCACATTTAGAGAGAGGTAAGGGATTGACTCTGTGTACACACATTTGCAGAGGGACAATAGAATTGAGGTCTGCTATTTCTCACCTCTATATATTATTTATTTATTTGAAAACATTTTTGCTGTTAACAAGCATGTTACCTCTGGGGAGACATCCACAGTTTGGGAACTGCAAAACTGAGCATCTTTGATGGTGTTTTCTAGACTGAGCACTGAGTCCCATTGGGTAGATAGAAAGATTAACCTAAAAAGTCTATACAGAAGCCTCTGGAACCTTATAAGATTGGGTCCCTAATCCATGAACTAATGGAACTCATTTACAAAACTTTCCTTAAACATTACATGCATATATTGTCTCATACTATAGAATTAGAATTTTTAATCCCTATTCCATGATGAGATCTCTTTGAGCTATAATGTATCTTAATTAAAACTATCTTTAGATAAGTTTTTTCCTCAAAAAGCATTTTATCAAAAAAATCCGATTTTTTTTTTTAAATCATTGATTTTTATCCATCCTGATTTAAAATGGACATTTTCGTCTACTCCCACTGCCTCTTCCCACACTTCAGGTTGTCCCCTCTGTACTTGGCATAACAGTCCTGAAGATATTCCTTATTTTAAATCCAGTCTTAGCCCCCATCCCAGCCACCCTCTCTTAGAGATATTTGCTCTTCTTTGTAGACCTTCATTTTTACATACTTTCCTATGTTCACGGTCAGATCTAAGACTTCACTGTGATATTGACATTGCTTATTATCACCTTCTAGTTCCTTGCTCAGTTAAAACTCATGGACTACAGCTTGCTGCTTGGAATTCATGATGTCGAGAGAGCTGAACAGGAAGAGGTAGAGTGTGAGGAAAATGATGGAGAAGATGAAGGGGAAAGTGATGGGACCCACCCTATTGGAACGCCTCCAGACAGTCCAGGAAATACACTGAACAGCTCACAGCCTTTGGCTCCAGGGGAATTTGATCCAGCCATTGATGTTTATGGAATAAAATGCCATGAAAGTAAGCAGTATTGCTGTGAATATTAGTATGTATGAGATGTTTTTATTCTTGAATCAAAAACTCAAAGCCTTCATAACCACATAAAGGCAAAATTATATTGCACAATATAATCCATTCTGTAGAAAAGGAAATTAGTTCATTTTTGGTGCAACAGAAAGTTGAAGGCATCTATATTGTGGGTTTGATACTTAATATAATTTATTTCTTGGCTATTGTAATGTCTGGAAACACAGTAAAACAGTTTACGTACAGCCCAAGCAGCTAATGTACTTGCTCAGCTGTTTACAGTGCTGCATCCTGTGTGGAGATACAGGGATTCTTAGAATCCAAGAGAAAAGCTCCTTTGTGGGGTGGAAATCTATTTGCTGTACATAACTGTTTTTTACGGTGGTAGATAAGCCAATACTGTTAGCAGTGGTTCAGAAAAAAGCAAATCACTGCTTTGACCTATATCTCAAAGACTTTTACTTCTAAAAATATTTGTAAACTTTGAGCCCAGTTTTGTAGTACTAATAAGAAAATGTCATATGGAAGACTGTTTTGCATAAAAAAGCAAGTGAGCTTTAAGGTAGTCCATACCACTGAGCAGGAATGCTTTCTATTTAAAGTTACCATGGATTGTTCAAGGCAGACAAAGTATCTGCTTTCCATCAAGGCCCTGCTTTGTAAACATATTGGTAAATCCATTTTCTACCATTCATAAATGAAATGTGATCTTAATTGTTGAAACACAAGCACTGTCTACAAAATATATACCGTATGTATTTGGCCATTTTTCTATATCTATATCCCAGAAATAATTGTGGATGAAATGAAAATACATGTTGGTTTTAACAAGGAATATTGGCTTATGCCTTCTAATGTTGCATTTTGCATTATCTTTTATTTCATATGTATGAATGCAGCTAAACTATTTAAAAAAAAAAACAAAAGGGCCTGAGCCTAAACTCTCCCTTTCCTGAAGATTGACTTCATTTTAGTCACATGCCAAAAGAAGGAATCTTGATTAAAACACTTGTAAAGACATTCTGACTGCAATACGTTTGTCATTCTGCAGATGCACCTAGGAAGGAGGTATACTTTATGGCCATTATTGACATTCTTACTCATTATGATGCAAAAAAGAAAGCTGCCCATGCTGCAAAAACTGTTAAACATGGTGTAAGTATCTGTTCGTTTTCTCTAATTCCATTGCTGCTTCTGAATATTTGCTATTTAATGCCCTGCTGTAGCATAGTTTTGGGGATTTATGGAAGGATGCAAAATAAGTCAAGTTTTCTTTTTAATTTTGTTAATTAAATATTTAAATAATTGTGATACAAAACTAGAAAGTGATTGTTACAAGTTAAATATTAAGAGTGAAAATGCCTTCCCACCCTCACAAGCAGTGTTCATTATTGGTGAACACTACAATAGCTGCTGCATCAGTATATCATTTCTAGGTATTGTGAGACTTTTTAAATTTGGGTTTATAGCAATAAACACCTGAATATATCCATTGCAGAATGTGGCAAGTATTTATCACAGTGGCTTTGGTTGTAGGCTAGAGTGTCCTCTCAAAATCCCACAAAGTGAAAACTCTTTTTCACCCTGTGATTGTATTAGGAAAGAAGCTTAAAAATACTATGCCAGATGCAGATAAATACATAATTTATAGTGTACTGAATTATTTTTCCAAATAGCCAACACATTAAACTTTGTAGCCAAGTTAAAGAGCAAATCTCAGGAGCTGAATAGCCTCTTACTATTGCAAATGCTCCATAGTGCAAGGCACAGCTTTGCCAAAAGATAGCCTAACCCTTTAATATTTTGTTGATTTGAGCAGTGGTTTTACCTAGAAGTCATTCATCTCTTTTTAAAAATGGTTAAATATAAAGAGAACTCTGTGTGCGGAAGTCTTCATTTAGGCCTTGATCCTTCAAACAGATCTGTATGGCAGACCCTTGTGCTCATATGCAGCCCCACAGAAGTCACTTATGGATTAGATTGCATGATAAAGAACATAATGACTAGGTTGTGCATTTGTTGGCCCAATCTGCTGAGAGTTTACTCCAAAATGTATAATATGGTTTACTTTGTCAGGCTTTTAGTAAAATAAAATTTGGGGGAGCATAAAAACTCAAATGTATTGCTTTACTACCTTAAAATCCCTTGTCTGAAGGATATGTGTTGTTGTAAATACAGATAAGGCAATATGACTATCACTATTTGACCATAAAGGTAGTTAAGCTCTGGAATAAGCTTTCAAGGGAGGTTGTGGAATCCCCACCACTGGAAGTTTTTAAAAACAGGTTGAACAAACACCTGTGAAGGATGGTCTGTGTTTACTTGGTCCTGCAACAGAGCAGGGAGCTGGACTTGATGACTTCCCAAGGTTCCTTCCAGCCCTACATCTCTATGATTCTGTTATTGTGGGCCACCATTTTAGGGCTTGATCCTGTAAACATGAGTAACTTTATCCAGCTGAGCAGTCACATTGACTACTCAGTGAGATTGCTCTTGTGAGTAAAAATGCACACATACAGTAAGTATTTGCAGTATCGGGCCCTTAGCTATCCTTTTTTTTTTTTTTTTTTAAACAAAAACTGGAGAACATCGTTGTTGATAGTATCAGTTGCTTTAGAATTCTCAGCAATAAATCCCAGTAATGAATTTATAAAGATCATTTCTGTCATACACTATAAAGACAGCTGAAAGTGGAGGCAGCCCTTGTACAATCATCAGCTGATGATTACTAACAAAGTTTAAATTGAATCATCTTTTAAAAAACCCACTCACTTCTCTCTGAAATATTTTATCTACTATTATTGTAAGCAATGCCTAGGATTACAATAACTGAAAGAGATTAGGAAATGTATTCTTCTCTATTTGAAGGGTTTTTTCACCTTCTTCAATGCACAGCATTTAATGTGTATTCAATTTTACTGCTCAAGTGCTGATCCAACTTTTATTGAAGTCAATGGGACTCTCTCCATTCACTGCCTCAAGTTTTCCCCATATATGTCAAGGACTTTGAAAACCTGAGATGAAAACTACTGTGGGTGAAATCCTGGTCCCATTGAAATCAGTGGGAGTTTTGCCATTGACTTAAATTTAGTCAGGATTTAAGCTTATATAGAAGTGTAAAATTACGAGTTATTGTTATCAACCAATCCAAAAATAGTCTGATTTGCCTTTTCAAGATAAAATAGCCTATCAGATTGCCATATATTAACAGTGATTACTAGATGTCAGTCCTAATCTGGAGTTATCTTCCATCTGAAGATACCTGTTCAAAGAAAACCTGATGATTCTTTCTGTATCATGCTAATTAAATGCTAGAAATTACAAGGGAGCTTAAAGGTTTCAGAGGGTTAGTTAGGGTAGAGAGAACGTTACACTTTTAAAAGGAGGGGACTGCTCCTGCAGTTATGGCAGTGAGTACAGTTACTCCAGTGCGAAACCACTTGGAGATCCATGGGATTCTGCATGGGAGTAATTACCTTTGCTATCCTGTTTGCAGGTTCGGGCCCGGGGACTGAAAATTGCAAGGGAGTTTTAAGTAATGGTTTCCATACAAAAATATTCAATTAAAACTGCTTTTCCTCACCTTTTTACTTCTCCCCTGTATAGGCAGGTGCAGAGATTTCAACCGTTAACCCTGAACAGTATTCAAAGCGCTTCTTGGACTTTATCGCCAATATCTTGACGTAACCTATCATGTTACATAGGACAAACACCAGACCTGGGGACAGCATCGGTGGCTACAAGTGTAGGGAAAAGAAAGGAACTCAGAGAAGTGCTCATCTTGCAGAAAGCCAACCCCCTTGTTTACATCTGCTGGTAAAGATGACTAATTTGGGGTGGAATACTCGCTTTAACAGCTGCCTGATATTCCCAGCATAGTTCTAGCTATTTCTGACTTTTTTGTGTGTGCAAAAAATATATATATAAATTAATTAATTAATTGAAAAGATCAGCTTTACTCAGAGTGCATTGCAATGGCAACACTCCGATGCTACTAGCTGAAATGGAATGAATGAGCAGAGGTGTGAGGGTGGGAGAGGAGTAAATGCATGTTAAATCTACAATATTGGTATCAAATTGTAAACTGTGGATCAGTTTATTTTTTGAATGAAAGGATGCAAGACAGTATTCATGATGATAATAATGATAATAATAATAATAATAATAAAACCTTTACTGCAAATGTTACACTTATACCCTGCACGCTGGCACTCCTTAAAAATAGCAGCAACATTAAACCCTTGGTGCTGGAAGCTTTTCTGTTAGCTCCATTGCTTTTTTTTTTTTTTTTTTTTTTTTTTTTTTTCATTAGCACATTGCATCAGGAAGACCAGACTCCCAAGAGTCCAAGAGCTAATGTCTCTTGTTTTACAAAGAGCTAATGCCATATTCATGCTGCATATATGTTTTTGCTATCGCGAATTTATGTCAAGGGAAAAACCTGCTTATTTCACTTTTATTACCTGAAGTTTTTTTCATTGTTATACAGTTATATTCTTGCAATATATGAGCTAATAATGCTACAAGGGGAAAAAAAGCTTATTTGAAGAAGTGCATAGTTTTGGGCAATAGTAGCTACATCTTCCAGCATAGGAAGGTGAGCAAAGTGATAGAAATCTCCATTCTCCTGTAATCTAATGAGAATCCGAATTTTAAATGCTTATATTGTACTGTTTAAACAGTGGTATTTTATTATAAATTATCCCTCTAAAAATCAATCCTGAATTTTACTGTTTACATTATTAGGAAAACAGGGATACTTTTGAATTTCAGTGTTTGTGTACAGTATGTGATTTTGAAGTTTACATGTAAAGTTATTTTGCAGTACAGATGAAGTAATCTTTGTCATCTCTCAAGGTGTAACTTGCAGTGGTGTACTAAAGTAATGTCTCATTCACCTCCACGATAGTCTCTTTTACAATAAACTGAGAAAGGTTGTTTTTGAGGGGTTTTTGTCAGATGTTCTTTATCATCTTAAATGACTGGTTTTAGTATTTCCCAAATTTGGTTGTATAAAACATTGCCTAAAACTGTGCTGATCATGTTTAACCTGTTACAAATTTTAAACAATGATACTGTATTTACTTTCTTTCCTGTATTTTTTTCTGAAAGGTTCCAAGCTTAAAAAGTGAGACACAAAATTAGACATGCTTAAAGTTTATCTACTTATACACTGTGCTAAAAGCTGTGCCTTTAAAGCTCTTCATTGAAACAGTTGTTTTTATAGGCAATTTAGAAAACAAACTCCCACCATAACTTATAACTTAACAACCCAGGAGTGCCAGGATGCCTTCTCCAGTAACTTAATGTCAGTGCTGTTAAGACTGCAACTGTGCATAATGTATGTAGTGTTTACTTCAGAGAAACCTATTAAAAAAGCAGAACTGAATCGTCAGCAGCCAAAGGCAATACCGTCCCTATTGCTGTGTACTGATTTTTTTTTTTTTTTAAAACATGGTTTTGTTACCCTTAACTTAGGGATGTTAACAGCACTGTAATGTATGTGTGCACTTCTGTATTGTATGTATTTAAATACATTGATAGTGTGGCTTGATTTTTTTTGTCCCCTCTTCATGACCCCAGTTAACTGTGGCATCTCATGAATGTTCCATTTTCTGAAGTATACTGTGGCTCTTAAAGTTATGAGACTGCAGAGAGGCCCTGAAGTAAAAACAAGGTACACATACATGATCTGAGTAAATCTTAATTGTTGCTAATTAGTGTATGCTTTTTAGAAGCTTACCTCAAAGCATTCTTTTTGTCTGTAACAGTCTTTGTCACTCGTTATTTCTGATAAACTGTTTATTTGGACAGGGTAAGGAAGATTCACATTGTATCTCCTAGAGCTAAGACTACACTCCAGACATGAGCAGGGCTTTATAAAATAAAGCACTTTGATGACTCACTAGGTAAATCTTTTGTCCCTCTGTTTCGACCGCACTTTTGATCACTTGTAGATTGAATTGTGAATACTAAAGCAAACGTATAATTCAAATATGTATCTCTAATGAAAAATCTTCAGTTTCAAATTTTTCTTTGACTTACAGCCTCTTTTTTCCATATTTTCTCTAACTGGCTTGAAGGTTTTTGCCTTTGTCTTTGTACTTGAATGTAATTTCTGAGGTAACTCAACCTGTGCTCTGAGAGCAAATATGAAGATTTGTTAGTAGCAATTCTATGGAGTAACATTAAGGTTTAGTACAAAATTGAAACTTCCTCCATGGTGGCTTATTGAAAGAGGGGGTGGACATAAATAATAGAACTCCCCCAACCAAATCAGTTATTAAAAAGTACTCAGAAGCAGGTTAGAATAATTCTGGAGTTTGTAGACAAAAAAACCCTTTGTGTTCTGGCATTAGTGTTTTGATTGTCAGAGCTTTCCGCACATGATGTTGCCTATGCTGTGTTTCTTTAACAATACTCTCGGGGTGAGAATGCCAGAGCCCAAGTCTAATTCACACTGTTCTTTCTTCCATTTTGATTGGGAGTCTTAATGTTGTTTTAATTTTATTTTCTGTTTTAATTTCCTTATTTACCATGGAACTATAACAATATAATGAGCCTTTTACCTGAAGAATGTACATGGTAGAACTTGTTCATTTTCTTCATAGGGGACAACTCTTGTAACAAAGTCATTTATCTTAAAAGCAGGAGGAGGGGAGAGAGAGGAGAGGAGCAGCTCCCTAGTGATCCAGTGAGCCTCTTAATGTACTGTCCAGCATCACAGGCCCTGCTGGGTCCCCACTAGCACCTCTGCATACGCCCTTGACATAGTCACTCCTACAAGTGTTTGGTTTTTAATGTGAATTTGGTGCTCAAGGAAGTGCAGCACTGGCTAGAGTCCGACTAGTATGGGAAGGTGGTGTGCAAGTGTCCCCAGCCAGCTCTGAGATTGTGCCTCAATTCTAACCTGTATTTTAACACCCATCTCTTGAGCAGGGTGCCAGCTGGGCCAAATTGTGTGCTAGTTTTAGAAAGTGGACTAGTATCTATAGTGATGAAGGTACTGGCTGTCCAACTACACAGAAAGAAACAGTCCTTGCCTCAATGAGGTTACTTCAGCAGACTTTTCAATTAAATACTGAACATTCAGGGCCTTTTCCATTACTTCTAAGTGGTGCTTTTCACTCTTTCTCCAGAGCTTCTGGACTTCATCCAGCTGGTCTTTCCAAGAAGTATCCTGCATTCAAGTCCTTTATAGGTCCCTAGAAGGGTTGCCTATAGACTAGAGGGTTCAATCCAGAGTCCAGTTACTCCAGCAGGCCCCTAGGACGCCAGTCCACATTTAGTATTTTAATGACCACACTACAGTCTCTCTGGTGGAACCTCCTTTCTGCAATTCCCCCCCTAAGGACTTCTAGGCTGCTGCCACAAATTCTGTACAAAGTGCACCCCACTAGTCTCACTCACGGACCAATCCTTGACCCCACCCTCTCTAACAGATCCCCACAGTCTGAGGGTGACTAACCCTTATGTGTATGGAGGGCTCCACAATCTAGACCCCTGGCTGGCAGCTGCTTCTCACTTCTTCTAGCATCTGAAGAAGGCATGGATCATCAGTACATGCCCACATGGTACAGTATCCACTGGGGAGGGGCAGAAAGTTATTTCTATATAATTTCAATTACATTTTTTGTTTGGACTTTCATTTGCTGGTCTGAATCTGTGTGGATGTTGATTATATCCAAAATTTATGTTTGTATTTGCCACATTAATGCAAGTTCTACAGCCAAAGGAACAGAAATGTTTTCCAAGTCACAAGAGGTTATTGGAAACCAATAGTGCCAAACTTAATCCAAGTTTATTATCTGAAATTCAGCTCAGCTCTAGCATTTACCTCTTTTCCAAACACAAGATGAGTGGGCAGGTGCCTGTACCAAAAGGAACAGTTACTTTCTGGTAATGGTACTTCACATTCTTCCCTTATCTATTCTTTCCCTCCTTTATTCTGGCTTCTTCTGAAGTTTACTTAAGTTTGAGGGGGGGAGAAAGGAAGTTGCTGACTGCAGGGGGAGGAGTTGTCTTTTTACCTCCTATGGTAGGGTTTACATTTTTTTTCCTGATGAATGGAGAAAAGGACAGTGAAAACTGCCAGTAATTGATCTTACTGTATGTACTGAACAGTGTAAACATTTGCTTTTGTGCAAACCAAGTGTTCATTTCCAAACATATGATTTGACATCAAAATGGTTGATCCGGATAGAATTGCAGTGTCTCAAAGAACTCTGGTTACAGCTAAGTAACCTTTGCTTTTCTGAAAGCACGGATGAAAAGGCATCTGAATCTATTAAAAGCGTTTCTTGTCTCTCTAGCACATTTATACATGGATTTAAACAACATTTAATTAAATAATTTCTCAGAGTCAAATTCATTTACTAAGAAATTTTAAACAAGTGCAAAATGAATAGATGAGCAGAATGTGACTTTAAAATAGGAGTGCTAATTCCTGCTTAATTGTAGTTGCATTTCCAAGCATGCCACAATCATTAAAAAAAAATATATATATATATATATATATTTTTACGAGTGCTGTTTCTGACTCTAGTCGGTTTTCTCCTTTCCTAAAGTAAATGATATAACCTCTAACATTTTGAATTACATTTCCAGTTTGTGGCTTCCGTTTTTTCATTGTAGAACCACTAATCTGGTATGAATTAATTTTCTGGTAAGCAGTCACTGTATCAGAAATGCTTTTCAGTGATTTTGGCATGGATTTAGCTGGTGTCTATAACACAGTTTTGTTCACTACATTTTGAAGACAGACTTATTTGTCCACACTCCAGGGTTATTGTCTCCTAACATGCTATGAATGGATAAAATACCCTGAATTTCTTTCCATCCTGCTAGAGTCAAATGGCTTGCACTGGCTCATTTTATTTGGTTTTTTATTACGTCTTTAGGAATTAATTGACTTTGTGGAACTCTTATCATAGAATCATTGAATCTCAGGGTTGGAAGGGACCTCAGGAGGTCATCTAGTCCAACCCCCTGCTCAAAGCAGGACCAATTCCCAGACAGATTTTTACCCCAGTTCCCTAAATGGCCCCCTCAAGGATTGAACTCACAACCCTGGGTCTAGCAGGCCAATGCTCAAACCACTGAGCTATCCCTCCCAGGTAAGTGCCATCATTTTCTCCCAAGCCTAGGAAAGTGATGAAACTCTCAGCATCTTCCATTTTTTGTTTTCTGCCGATCCGCTCAGACTGACGCTGGCTTGATCCAGCCCTGGGTCTTTGTTAATCATGCAGCTGCCCAGCTACTCACTGACTACAGTACTCTCTCTTCTCTCCTTCTATGTAATATAGGTGCCCAAAGTGGATGTGCTGCAAAGAGAGGCCCAGCAAATTGCATCCAATGGCCGGCTGCAGGTTGTAGAGACAAAAGGATAGATGATATTGCACATTTTAACATTCCTCCAGCTGAGTGGAGAAGGGTCACTTTCTTGATCCTTGTGAAAGGAAGACTCCTTTATCTTCCAAAGCTCTGACAAACTCAGGAACCTGAGTCCCTTCTCTCACATGCCCCCTTCGGGGCAAGGATCCCCAATGACACACGAGTCTCCCTCCCATATTATTCCCGAGGGAATTCTGCGCCAAAAAATTAAAAATTCTGTGCACAATATTTTAAAATTCTGCAAATTTTATTTGTCAAAATAACACACCATAATCACGCCAGTTTCAATTATTTTGGTAATTTATTTCAAAATACCTGTCAGCGGGTATGTCTGTAACAATACAGACACAAATTCTGCCGGGGGTAGAGAGTTAAAGAAACCCCTATGACAACCCAGTTCCTGTTTCTCTGCCCGCTTCCTCCCCCAGAGCCCAGCCAGGTGGGACACACACACACACCATAGGGGGCCTCTAGCCCAGATACCTGCACTCCTTCCACCACGGGGCCCCAGCCGTGGCCCCCTCAGCCTAACACCCCCAGAGCTCCAGAGAGAGAAACAGCCTGATGCTCAGTCCCAGGCTTGCAGAGTTTCCTGCAGGCTGCCCTCTCCTTCCCTGAGGGCACGCTGAGAACTGCAGCTGCCAGGAACCCTCTAGCTCCCTCCCCCTGGCAGTGTCTTCTATGTGCGAATTGGGCTCTCTGGGTCCAGCAGCCCCTAGTGGCAGCTAGCAGCACTGCAGCCCATTTCTGCAGGGGTGGGGAGAGGAAATTCTGCACGCACACTGTTAATTTCTGCAAAATTCTGCATATTTACCGTGTGTAATATATATAATTGATAGAACCTGGATTCAGCAAAGCACTTAGGCATGTACTTAATTTTAAGCACAATAATGGCAGTATTGCAGTATCATCTAGGGGGCCCAATCATAAATCAGGGCCCCATGTTGCTTGAACTGTACAAATACAGAGCACAAAGATGATCCTTGCCCTGGAGAGCTTACAGTTTAATCTCCATTAATTTCAGTTGTCGAGGTTGACACCTAATATTAGGCCGTTGGTTAAGTAACTTGCTGCATCAAGGCCATAGTAACTTGCCTTTTTAAAAGATACACTGTTATACGTTGTACTTTGCATTATTATACTGAGATGTTAGTCATATGTTGTGCAGTCATCTCTCTCATATACAATTAAAGATTATCCTAATGTATACACACAAGGGGGCTGATGATAACATCCCTAAAGAAAACCCTCCAAAACAAATCCAGCACTAAGGGAAGATTTACACAGTGCTGTTACACAGCTGCCTTCTCTATATAAATCCTCCCACAGTGATGAAGAGTAACACAGAAATGAGGTGCGCTAAGCAGTCTACCATCCCCTTCCTAGTTTGCCTAATGGTGTAGACATTCAGCACAGTAAGAACATACGAACGACCATACTGGGTCACACCAAAGGTTTAGCCCCAGTATCCTGTCCTCCGACAGTGGCCAATGCCAGGTGCTTCAGAGGGAATGAACAGAACGGGTAATCAAGTGATCCACCTCCTGTCGCCCATTCCCAGCTCCTGGCAAACGGAGCTAGTGAAGAGGGCCACAGAGATACTTAAAGAGAATCCACCCAAATACCATCGGTTTGAAAGTCTGATTCAAGCTGAGCCTACTGGGTTTGGCATTATGCTTATAAGAGACTGTTTACAAAAGAAAAGGGGGAAAGGTAAGATTTTTTTTTTAAATGGAGCAGTGAGGGGAGAAAAGAGGATGTGAAAAAATATACAATGCACTTGGAGGAGCCTAGCTGCTGCTTCAGGTAGATGGGGCCATGTATTCCCCTTAAGTGTGTGCATGCCCAGCACACCAGAGAGAGAGAATTTTGCCCAGCAGTACCTATGGAGGGGGGAGGGAGAGCTGGTGCTCATGGCTTGCGGCCACAGCCCCTCCCTCAGTTCCTTCTCACTGCCCATGGCTGGAGTTAGAGCTCTGTATGGTCAATTACTGAGGGCATGTCTACACTACAATTAAAAACGCACGGCTAGTCCATGCCAGCTGACTCTGGCCCTTGGGGTCCCAGAACCCGGGCTCCAGCCCAAGCCTGAACGTCTACACTGGAGTTAAACAACCCCTTAGGCCTGAGCCCCACAAATCAGAGTCAGCTGGCACGGGCCAGCCACAGGTGTCTAATTGCAGTGTAGACATACCTTGAGCGAGTTTCCTCGGTGTATAGTTACCTAGTTGTAGAGCTAGTTAGTACCCTACTCAGTGTTAGTATAATTAGATGCCCTCACCAGGGTTCAATCACTGTCCATCAGGGAGGTGGGGGAGACAATTCCCATCAGTAATCCCCACACTAGATGCTTGCTATGTTTGGGTGAAGGTCACACCAAGGAGCAGTGTTCGATTTGTAAATCGTTCACTAAAGACACAGGTGACTAGAGAACTTTGCCTGAAGCAGCTCCAACCTGGATCGGTGGTCACGTTCTGTCTTCGTGAGTAACGCTTCCCTGTGTTCCAGGGCTGGTGTTTTCCCCAGAAGATGGAGAAGCCATTTACCCTCCTTGAGTGTGCTAACAAAAGGTCTCATAAGACCCATGGGGACCACGCCAGGGTGTGACGGGTTGGATCACAAAAACCCCCTTGGGAGCTGCCACCTAATGTACCAAGACTACTTCTATTCCTGTTTTCCCTGCCAGCTCAGGACTCCAGCACCCTGTTTTGCTGAGCCAGACACTCCCATCTGCTCCAACACAGACCCAGGGTCTGAATTACTTACCCCAAAGCTGCAGATTTACCTGAAAACAGCTTACAGAAGTGTGCTTGTCTTTAGCACTCAGATGCCCAACTCCCAATGGGGTCTAAACCCAAATAAATTTGTTTTACCCTGTATAAATCGTTTGCTCTCTATAACACTGATAGAGAGAGATTCACAGTTGTTTGCTCCCCCAGGTATTGATACATACTCTGAGTTAATTAATAAGGAAAAAAGTGATTTTACTAAATACAGAAAGTAGGATTTAAGTGGTTCCAAGTAGTAACAGACAGAACAAAGAAAGTCACCAGATAAAATAAAATGCGCAAATCTATGTCTAACCAAACTGAATACAGATAATCTCACCCTCAGAGATGCTTCAGTAAGTTTTTTCTCAGACTGGACACCTTCCAGACCTGGGCACAATTCTTTCCCCTGGTACCAGTGGCGTAGCCAGCTTCTCAGTGCAGGGGGAGCAACCATAAAAAAGGCATCCCCCCCTCGGCTCCTCCTCTGGCCACGCCCCTCCTTGGCTCCTCCTGCCGCTCCGCCCCCCCCCCCTGGCTCCTGCGGCCACGCTGCGGCCATGCTGCGCCCCCCCCCCCAGGGGGGCGGGCGGGAGCGGAGCAGTGGGGCGGGCAGCAGCTGGCGGGCAGATCCTCTCCCCGGCAGCTTCCTGGTTCCCTCGCCCGGGCAGCCCAGCATTTTTTTCAAAAGCGGAGCCTGCCGGGCCGCCGCTGGCTCCTGCAGGCAAGGGGGGGCAGCACGGCCGGACTCCAGAGGAGCCATTTGGGGGGGCGGCCGGAGGAGCGAAGCGGCCGGGCTCCTCAGCCATCGCGCCCCACGCTCCGCGCGGCGGCCGAGCGCTCCGCAGCTGGCGGGCAGATCCCCTCGGCCCGGAAGCAGGAAGCTGCCGAGGAGAGGGGATCTGCCCCCCAGTTGCGGAGCGCTCGGCCGCCAAGCCCTGAGCCGCCGCAGGAGGCGGCCGCGGCTGCGATGTTGGGGCCGCGCTGAGTGTGGGGCGCGATGGCCGAGGAGCCAGCCCCTTCGCTCCTCTGGCCGCGCCCACCACGCCCCCCCCCCCCAATGGCTCCTCCGGAGTCCGACCGTGCTGCCCCCCCACTTGCCTGCAGGACCCCAGTTTTCCCCATTTGAAAAATGTACTGAGGGGAAGCGGCTGCTTCCCCTGAACCCTCCTAGCTATCCAGGCAGAGTTCCTGCTGGAGAATCCTCACCCACTTCAGAATATTCGCCAGCCATATGCACTGGTTAGCCCTCCCTATTAACAATGCACTACTGGATCCCATACTCCCCTTTGGCGTGTCCTCTTCTCCCTGGGTTTTTACCAAATGTATGGGTGTAGTGACAGTATACCTCAGGAAGAGGGGAATTCATATCTTCCCATACCTGGACAATTGGTTACTGAGGGGCAAATCTAGGAAAGAAGTTCTTTCTCACATACACTTCACATTATGCTTACTCCATCGCCTAGCTCTCATTCTCAGCGACAAGTCACTGTTGGTCCCCACTCAAAGAATCGAGTTCATTGGGGCCATAATAGATACTATATGTTGGAGAGTGCTTCTGCCAACAGACTGTTTTCAGGCAATTTGTCTTCTGTGCCTGGAGCTGCACTCTTAGCCTTCATCTACAGCTTGAGTATCCCTAAGGCTGTTGGGTCACCTGGCTACATGCACACAGGTGCTCTAATATGCCAGGTTGCATCTTTTGTCCTCCATATATGGAGGAGTATAGTTTATGATCCAACCCATCACCCCTTGGACAGATTGGTTTGGCTCCCTCCATTGATCCTGGACTCCTTACGGTGGTGACAGTTAAGGGCAATGTATGCCAGAGCCTTCCCTTCGCTCAGCCCCCACTGACCAGGACTGTTGTCACCAGCCTCCTTGAGAGGCTGGGGAGCACATCTGGGGTTGCTGAGAGTTCAGGGTCGATGGTCAGAACAGGAATCTATATTTCATATCGACATTCTGGAGCTTCAGTCCATTTATAATGCATGTCATGCCTTTCAAGATCACATCAGGAGTTCACATTCTTATAAACTGAACAGACAAAGAGGAGCACACTCAAGAGTGCTCTGTCAGGAAGTAATCAAGCTTTGGCAGTTTTGCATCAGAAAGAATATTATTCTGGTGGCCAATCACTTACCTGCGGCCCAGAATCAACTTATGGATCACCTCTGCAGGAATTTCTCTGAGTCACAACTGATCTCTGAAGCCCAGATCCCACAGTCCATCTTTGCAATGTGGGGCATCCCTACAATCTGTTTGCTACAAGAAATACCATCTGTTTTGCTCTCTCAGGCATCTCAGTCCAGGGTCCCTGACCAACATCTTTCACTTAGGTTGGGAATCAACACTTCTGAATGCTTTCCCTCCAATTCCAATCATCCCGCAAGTAATCTTCAAACTCAGCTTGGGCCATGCCAAGGTCATCCTCATTGCTCCAGGATAGCCAAGACCATCATGGTTCTCCAATCTTTTGGCATTATGAATTCGGCCTCCCATATCTCTTCCTCTTCATCCCATCCCAGCCCAGTATCACAGTCAGATCTTACATCCCGCACTCAGCTCTTTACACCTCAATGTGTGGCATGCTTAAATGAGGAGGAGGAACAATGTTCAGAGGCTGTTTGAGAGGTTTGACTTAATAGTAGGAAACCCTCCACCAGGTTGGCCTATTTGGCCAAATGGAAACATTTTTCGGTGTAGTCATCAGCTTGCAGGCTTCAACCGACATTGATTGAGATTCAGGACATCTTGGGGTACTTATTGCATCTTCAATCTTCAGGTCTTGCACTCAGTTCATTTCAGCATTTCATCCGCCCATCCAGGAGATGTTGGCATTTTCGAGTGCCATGGTAGCAAGGTTCTTGAAGGGAATCCACCTCCACCTTCCAGCAAGAGAACCAGTTCCTTTGTGGGACCTCAATACGGTCTTAGCGGATCTGATGGGGCCTCTGTTTGAGCTTTTGGCATCTTCTTTTCCTTGTCTGTGTCAAAAGACTGCATTCCTAGTGGCTATAACAGGTCATGGGCAGCAAACAAAAGTTCACAGCCCGTGACCTGTCCATGACTGGTACTATATACCCCTGACTAAATGTTGGGGAGCCGTGGGTGCTCGTCGGGAGGCTGCACTCGGGGGGGGGGGACGGCCTGTGGGGGGGTGCTGCAGGTGCTAGGGGGCAGCAGCATGGGGGCACCGTGAGTGTGCTGGAGGGGTGGCCTGGGACCCCCACTGGTGCGGGGGAGGGGGTTGGCGGGGCTGGCAGGCTCCCTACCCGGCTTCTCGGAAGCAGCAACATGTCCCTCCCTAAGCTCCTAGCTCTGTGTGCTGCCAGCTCCGCAGCTCCCATTGGCCAGGAACCACGGAGCTGAGGGAGGGACATGTTGCCACTTCCAGGGAACACCCCCCCCCCCTAAGGTAACCGCTGCCCAAAGCCCTCACCCCTACCCACACCCCAGCCCTGAGCCCCCCACCCAAACTCCTCCTGCTGCTGCTGGGCTGGGGGGCGGTGGCCCAAGACTGCCCAGCCGCACTGGCCGCTGCAGAAGTCACAGAATCTGTGACTTCTGTGACCTCCATGACAAACTCACAGCCTTAACTATAATCCCATATATTCTGTACTAGCCCTCCCAGTGCATGTGTCTTCTCTGCTCCATGCAGCGAGGTAGCTTTCTAATCTAGCAGGGGAGAGGGCAGGAGCACAGTCATAAGCTGTCTGTGCCCAGCCCCCCTTCTAAACTCCAGGAAGAAGTTGTTTTTAAACAGAAATTTATTAATACATACACATGAATATGCTGGCCTAAACATACTGAAACAATGTTCTTCAGCTTGGATTGATTTTAATTTCTCAGTGAGGCGAGGGAAAAACAAGCTCCAGCAATTCTGAATTAGGTAAGCACAACATTTTAATCAGAACAAATAGGGAAAGTATAGTTATTTAATGCTTGCATACATCAGCAAAGACAGAGCTAAGTTTACTTAACTTTCTAATGATTATTCACAGAGGGCAAGCATGGAAAATTTTAGCCCAAAAGACGTTTATCTGAGGAAAATTCTGAGCAACTGGGAAACACAAAAAGATGGAGGTTCGATTGGAAATTGGAATTTAACCATAACTATACAGTAATTTCCACTATTGCAGAAACTGTCACTTTTATACATATCTCATCCAATTACATTCACTATCTGTCAGTGAATTACTCCTACAGGCTCCAGTTCAGCAAAGCACTTGTAGATTCATAGATTTGAAGGCCAGAAGGGACTATTGTTATCATTTAGTCTGACCTCCTGTACAACACAGGCCATAGAACTTCCTCCAAAATAATTCCTAGAGCAGAGATTTTCTAAAAACATCCAGTCTTGATTTTAAAAGTTTCAGTGCTGGAGAATCTTCCACAACCCTTGGTAAATGTTGCAATGGTTAATTCCCCTCACTGTTAACAATTTACACCTTATTTCCGGTCTGAATTTGTCTGGCTTCAACTTCCAGCCACCATATCGTGTTATACCTTTCTCTGCTAGACTGACAAATCTGTTATTAAATATTTGTTCCCCATGTAGATATTTATAGACTGTAATCAAGTCATCCCTTAACCATCTCTTTGTTAAGCTAATTAGACTGAGCTCCTTGAGTCTATCGCTATAAGGCATGTTTTCTAATCCTTGAATCATTCTTGTGGCTCTTCTCTGACCCCTCTCCAATTTATCAACATCCTCCTTGACTTATGGGCACCGGAACTGGATGCAGGATTCCAGCAGCAGTTGCACCAGTGCCAATTAATTCAGAGGTAAAATAACCTATTTTTACTTGAGATTCCCTGTTTATGCATCCCAGGATCACAATAGCTCTTTTGGCCACAGCATCACACTAGGAGCTCATGTTCAGCTGACTATCCACCACGGCCCCCAAATCTTTTTCAGAGTCATTATTTCCCAACCTGTAAGTATGGCCTACATTCTGTTTCTTGCTGTATACATTTAGCCATATTAAACACATATTGTTTGCTTGCACCCAGTTTACCGAGCAATCCAGATTGCTCTGAATCAATGACCTGTCCTCTTCATTATTTACATGTTTAAGCACATGTTCAGATAGTGTGCTGAACAGAGGTGGACTTCAGCATGTGCTTAAGGGCTTTGCTGAGTCAAATCCATGGTTCTGATCCACTGCAGATTAGTGCAGTGTCACTGGAATATTTTTCAACAGACGTGCAAGAACAACCTTTGATCCAATTTATCTTTATTTTCAGTTTGTAAGAGTTAAACATTTTAACCCACAAAGTTGCAGCATGTAAATTAATTAAGTGGGAGGGGAGAGTACAGAGAAGACAAAAGGAAAAGATGACAGTTGTTGATTTACCTTTTGATGATACAATCTGCTGGGCTGGAGAGAGGAAGAAAGCGATGATTAACTGCCATTTTTGCAGCAGTGACAAACTTTGCAGTTCAAATACATCAAGAGAAAGCGAGGAAACCCCCCTCTTCTCCTCAAAACTCATGACTGGTCTTAAAGTCATGAGCTTTGTCTTGCCAAAGTTGGTTGTTTCATTCTGTTCACATGAATTTGGAAGCAAAATTAAAAAGATGGCCAAGTGTGGTTATTAATGTGTCATTATTTGTATGAGCCATAGGTGTGCATGGTGCTTTTATACACCAGAAAGAGGACAGATCCCTGAAACCAGAAACTTACAATCTACTTTGGACCTGACACAGAAGGGGATGACAAAGAAAAAGGAGAGAGTGGGAGAATCAGTGTCACAAAAGTTACAGAATGAGAAATGTTTCTCGTGTGTGATACTGGGGAGCACTGGTCAGGTTGCCTCATATCCCTAGGGTATGTCTATACTGCAGTGTGTATCAGTGTCCTGACTCACGTGTATTAGCCAAACCCGCCTCCGAGAATCCATGCCACACGTGCCCCATGTATTCATAACCACACTGGCTCTACAGTTGCACGTGCCCAGCTCTAGGACTTCTCGGGGTGTATCCCAGGGTTGTTAGTGCCTTGCCAACTGGAGCTGCTCTAATAATTGGTTCGCTGTGTATTGTTGGAGAAAAATGGTTATTTACCTGTATTATAACTGTTGATCTTTGAGATGTGGCTCACACATGTATTCTACTCAGATGTGTGTGCACCCAGCACATCAGAGAGCTTTCTGTAGCAGTATCCGTCAGGCTGGGGCATGCGGCTTGTGCCTCCTCAGGGATGCTCCAGAGGCTATATAACAGCAGCGCCACTTCTCACACCAGAAATGTGACTCCTGACTCTTGGGTCAGGGAATACACATGTGAAACCAGATAAGTAACTGTTTTTTCTTAGAGTGGTTCACATGTGAGTCACTTGAGTGGAACGTACAAGTAGTATCATTAGGAGGTGGGAGTCAGAGTCTATTTAAATGGAGACTGCTGGATTGCTTTCCCAAAGTTTGCATCACATCTTGAAGCAGTCGTGATGGCCTAATGGTGAGTGAAGGTATGTATGGAGGACCAGGTGACAGCCCTACTAATGGCCAAAGTGGAAACGTCCCTCAAAAACCCTACCAATGTGGCTTGAGCCCTTGTTGAACAATCTCTGTGGAGGACGGGGGTTCGCTACCCTGTACACTATTGTGATGCAGGAAGTAATCCATCTGGAATTTGTGATGAATCTGCATGACCTTTCATTCTGTCAGCATGAGAGACAAAGAGCCAAGGAGATAACCTAAAGGACTTACTCTTGTCCAGATAGAAGGCCAGTGCTTACCTTACACCCAAAGTATGAAGCTGCTCTTTATCTCTACTTGAGTGCAGCTTTGGGGAAATAAACAGGTAAGTATATAGTCTGGTTTGGATGAAATGCTGAAACCACTTCAGTTTAAAACTTAGGATGTGGTCTGAAGGCTATTTTAATCTTTGAAAAATTGGGTATATGGCAGTCCCACTATCAGAGCCTGAAGTATAACTACTTTTCCGGCTGGTGAAATGGAGATGAGAGAGGCTGTCTTCTGAAATAGGTGAGGCAAATAACAGGTTGCCAAAGGCTCAGATGGAGGACCCTCTAATACCATATTAATGTTCCAAAGAAGAACCGTGTCTTTTACAGAAAGAAGAAGGTGAATAATGCCTTTTAAAAAAAAAATCTAACCACCACTAGGTTGGGGAAAAAATGACTTCCCTTGAATGGGAAGACAGCTAGCCAAGATCACAGCTAAACAGATTCTCAGGGAACTCCAAGAAAGACTCAAGGATTTAAGGTGTAGTAGGTACCATGATGCTGGCAGACCAGATGCTAGGTCATGTCAAGGTCCTCATCCTCAACTGAATATTGACAAATACATGGCTGAAATCAGTCTGGCTCATCTCTGTGTTAGTATTGTTAACACAGATATTAGAATTATAAGAATGTGTTTAGACTAGGGCTGTCAATTAATCGCAGTTAACTCACGCGATTAACTAAAAAAAATTAATCGTGATTAATCACCATTTTAATCACACTGTTAAACAATAGAATACCAATTGAAATTTATTAAATATTTTGGATGTTTTTCTACATTTTCAAATATATTGTACACTTTGATTTCAATTGCAACACAGAATACATTATTTGCACTGTAAAAAATAACCAAAAGAAATAGTATTTTTCAGTTCATCTCATACAAGTACCATAATGCAATCTTTGTCATGAAAGTACAACTTTCAAATGTAGATTTTTTTTTTGTTACATAACTGCACTCAAAAACAAAATGTAAAACTTCAAAGCCTACAAGTCCACTCAGTCCTACTTCTTGTTCAGCCAATCGCTAAGACAAACAAGGTTACTTACATTCACAGGAGATAATGTTGCCCTCTTCTTATTTACAATGGCACCAGAAAGTGAGAACAGGCATTTGAATGGCACTTTTGTAGCTGGCATTGGAAGGTATTTACATGCCAGATATGCTAAATATTCATATGCCACTTCATGCTTCGGCCACCACTGCAGAGGATATGCTTCCATGCTGATGACGCTTGTTAAAAAAATAATGTGTTAATCGAACTTGTGACTGAACTCCTTGGGGGAGAATTGTATGTTCCCTGTTCTGTTTTACCCGCATTCTGCCATATATTTCATGTTATAGTTGTCTTAGATGATGACCCAGCATATGTTGTTCATTTTAAGAACACTTTAACTGCAGATTTGACAAAACACAAAGAAGTTACCAATGTGAGATTTCTAAAGATAGCTACAGCAGTTGACCCAAGGTTTAAGAATCTGAAGTGCCTTCCAAAATTCTTAGAGGTACGAGGTGTGGAGCATGGTTTCAGGAATCTTAAAAGAGCAACACTCCGATGCGTAAACTACAGAATGAACACATGTCGGTCCGCACTGCTTTGGATTGTTATAAAGCAGAACCCGTCATCAGCATGTAAGCACATCCTCTAGAACGATGGTTGAAGCATGAAGGGACATGTGAATCTTTAGCGTATCTGGCACTAAATATCTTGCAACGCCGGCTACAACAGTGCCATGAGAATGCCTGTTATTGCTTTCAGGTGACATTGTAAACAAGAAGAGGGCAGCATTATCTCCTGCAAATGTAAACAAACTTGTTTGTCTGAGCGATTGGCTGAACAAGAAGTAGGACTGAGCGGACTTGCAGACTCTAAAATTTTACATTGTTTCATTTTTGAATGCAGTTTTTTTTATACATAATTCTATATTTGTAAGTTCAACTTTCATGATAGAGATTGCACTACAGTATTTGTATTAGTTGAATTGAAAAATACTATTTCTTTTGTTTTTTACAGTGCAAACATTTGTAATCAAAAAATAAAGTGAGCACTGTACACTTTGTATTATGTGTTGTAATTGAAATAAATATATTTGAAAATATAGAAAACATCCAAAAATATTTAAATAAAATGGTATTCTATTATTGTTTAACAGTGCAATTAATTGTGCGATTATTTTTTTTAATCGCGCGACAGCCCTAGTTTAGACTTTATTGAATGTTTGTGATGCATGCATTAATCTCACTTATAATCTCAGACATGTATGGGAGTTAGACTAGATGACTCTTGCATTCCCCTCTAACCCTATAGTTCTATGATAACATCTGTATCCCATATTGTAAGGTAATATTTCAGAATTTGCATTGTATGCCTTTCAAACAGTGTAAATCACCAAACAAGAGAGGGACACTAACTAGTATGAGATGCTAGTCTTCAACGGAAGATGTTATGTACTGTCCGACAAGAAAGGCCCATTGACACCAGATGGATTAGAGTGGACCATTAAGGAGGACAAAAGACTGCGTTGTTTACTCTCCCTCCACCTCCATTGAAGATGAGTCTTGCAAGTGAACTCCTCTCATCAGTTGAGTTTGCAGTTCAAAGCAGAAGGAGGAAGGAAATAAAAACCCCTTACCAGGAGGAACTGTATCTCATTGCTGCTTAGACTCTGGGGGCAAGTGTCTAGGCATAAGCAAGGGATCCCCAGCTGCTTAGCCTGAGTTTGCAAGGGATCTTGCTTATTATAGAAGCTTCTATTACAATCTTAAGTTTCAAAAGGTAACTTAAGATTGTAATAGTGTAGCCTTGGGTGTGAGATTTAAGGTGCAGCTGACCTGGGGGAAGTGACTGGTCCTTTGGGACTGTGGAAGTAAGATGAATATTACTGCAATTCGTGGTAGAGGGAACCATCTTTCACAAAGGTAGGCTTGCCTCAGTGATAAGATATATTAGGGTACCCAAGGGAACTGTCTGTATCTTCATATTTAGGCTGTTATAGTGCCTGAGGAGTTTACATTTGATAATTGGTTAGTGAAATCTAAGTATAAAATTCATAGCCAATTTGGGGTTGTGCCCTGGTTCTTAACAGTCTGCTCTGAGGTTGGTACTCACATTCTCGAGTCAGTGCAGGACAGCTTCACGGGTACACAAAAATGTCCTTCTCAGGACTCAATGCCTCCGCTGAATCTGGGAGCAGCTAGCGGCCCAGCAGCTCAACACCCTGATCAATTGAACCTCTCCACTGGCAGAAAGGCATCACTAGAACTAGCTTAAGCCCTGCAGAAGCACTAGGCCAGTGGCTGCTCAACACTTCTGTGCACAGTTGCTAACATGCCTGTGCCTGCCTTGTTACCAATCTTGTTCCTGCTCTGCTCCAGCCCTGCTCGCTGACTCTTGGCTCTGACTCCTGGTTCCTGACTCCAGCTCTGACCTTCACCACTGCTCCGACCATTAGGTCCGACTGCCCACACCCCAATCTGTGAAAGTCTGAGTAGCCCAAAAACCTACGGCAGAAGAGACAAGTTCCCTGGGTTTCCTAATCCGTGTCAGCTCCTATTTCTGTTGCGTCTGCAGTCATTCCCCACTGACTTGTCCCAAGGGGGATTTATCGTCAGACTGCTCACCAGGGAGGCCTGGGCCTCTCCACTCAGAGACCTAGCCTTCTTTTGAGTCAGTTTGAGAATGTTGTTCAACCCAGGATGGTGATTTTCAGTGACCCGAGTTGTGTCTGTAGAGCAGAGGCTGCACTCCAGGCGTTGCAGCCGTGGTGCCGACCAGTTGCTAATTATGCTGCCAGTTTTGACACCTGGTAGCAGATGCTGAATAGAATGAGGCTATGCAGCCCTATCACTTTTGGCTTGGCCTAGGTGCTGAGATCAAAGGTGAGCGGGCACAGATGGTGCCTTGGACTGGTCTGGACACTCTAACCGAACTGTGCATTAAGATTTACAACCACCTAATGGTATGCTGCTAGAAAAAGAGGTCAGCTTTCTAACCCTGCCCATCCTTCCTGACTCTGGCCCACCAAACTTCCGTGCCTTCCTCACAGCCCAATCCCATGCAGCTTGACCAAGTCCAGTCCCACCTCTCCAACACAGAGGAAAAACAGCACTGTGCATTAGGTCTATGCTTACACTGTAGGGAGGTGGGCACTTTTCATCAAGCTGCCCTGCAAACCCCACTCTCCATCCCTGATGGAAAACACCAAGCTCCTATCCCCAACAGGGTGGCCTGGGCAGGGTCAGCATTCCCCCACTTGCTCCACCTGTACTTTGGGAGTGGCTAATCAGCACTCAACACACCTCCAACTCCTGCTCCAGCTGCAGCACCCCACAATGTTGGAGGTTAATCTAGAAGCGCTGGAGGACTCTGGTGCCTCAGGTAATTTTATGGATTTGGACTTTGCTTGATAGTATAATGTCTCCACCCAGCGTAAGATTTATCCCAATTTGGTAGAGTCCATTGACAGATACTCCTGTCTTCCAGCTTGGTCACTCACCAACTTGGTGCCTTAGAAGTTGCTACCCTCCAAAGTAATCAAGAAATCCTTTAGTTCAGATTGATCCACACACCACATTCTCCAGCTGTCCTCTGCATTCACTAGTTCATTGCCCACAACTCGCCTGTTATTCCCAGAGGAATTCTATGCCACTGCACATGCGCAGAATTTATGTCCCTCGTAGATTTCTTTGCTTCCCTGCAGAAAATGAGACACAACAAGCAGCATGTGGGGAGGTCACTTCTTCGGTTAGAGACCCCATGCAACAGGCAGTTCTTAAAGCCCAGGGAGTCATGCAGAACACCGGAGGCTAGCACCAGAAACCAACTACAAAACACAACTGGACTAGAAAAAATAAAACAAAAGAAGGCCTAACTGCAGGGTGCTAACTGCTAACTATTGAAAAAATAGGCAGAAGCTAGACTCCCTGTGAAGTAGAACCAAAACAAAAAAACAACCCTGAGATAAACTGCATGGGGAGAGCCGACTCAGGCCATGGGTGGTAAGAAGGAACTGAGGCCCATAGTCTACTCTTCTATAGCCTCAAAGGGTCTGCCTATGCTGTGTTTCAAAACCCCCGGCAGCAACTCTTACAGCCTGGATCCACGCTGTGGTGCTAACAACAGATGTGTCGACATTCAGGCCTGAACTTGGGCTATGAAGCCCGGGGAATGGGGCGGTGGGGAGGAATCCCCCCATTGTACTTTCTTTTCTGCATCAAGCCAAAGCTGCAGTTTGAAACCTATCTGTGACGTTGTGCAGTCTACATGGTTTTATAAAAACATGATAATAAGTGACTATAATGTAACTGGGATAGTTTTATAAAAAATTTGATAATAAGTGACTATAATGCAAATGGGATATGCTTTGTGCAAAAGGTCTCTTGTAAGGTATCATTACAAAGCTCATAATCTACTGAGTGTGATCATCCTATTTGTAGAAATGTACCACTCTTGTATCTAAAACTAGAAATATAAAATGTAACTCTGAGGGCCTATTGTAATTATGTAAAGTGTGGGCCATTAATGATGGTTTGGAATCTTGATGACTCCCATTGTCTGCAGATGGCTGTTTACCTGTGAGTCTCCCTGTATATGTGTGTGCTGGCAAGTGAGTAATGAAGTCTTGCAGTGACATGTGATCATGTCACCTGAACTGGAATCCATCTTTAACCTGGTGCTTTTCCAGTGAGGGGACAAAGGGTTCCCGCCTTATGCAAAAGATATATAAAGGGGTGGAAGAGAACTGAGAAGGAGAGAGGAGCCATCATGGAGAATCCCCTAGATAACACCTAAGCTGGAACAAAAGCTGTACCAGGGGAAAGAATTGTGCCCAGGCCTGGAAGGTGTCCAGTCTGAGAAAAACTTACTGAAGCATCTCTGAGGGTGAGATTATCTGTATTTAGTTTGATTAGGCATAGATTTGCGCATTTTATTTTATTTTGCTTGTGACTTACTTTGTTCTGTCTGTTACTACTTTGAACCACTTAAATCCTACTGTCTGTGCTTAATAAAATCACTTTTTATTTAGTAATTTACTCAGAGTATGTATTAATACCTGGGGGAGCAAACAACTGTGCATACCTCTCTATCAGTGTTATAGAGGGCGAACAATTTATGAGTTTACTCTGCATAAGCTTTATGCAGGGTAAAACGGATTTATCTGGGTTTAGACCCCATTGGGAGTTGGGCATCTGAGTGCTAAAGACAAGCACACTCCTGTGAGCTGGTTTTCAGGTAAACTTGCAGCTTTGGGACAAGCGATCCAGATCCTGAGTCTTTGTTAGAGCAGACTGAAGTGTCTGGCTCAGCAAGACAGGGTGCTGGAATCCTGAGCTGGCAGGGAAAACAGAAGCAGGGGTAGTCTTTGCACATTGGGTGGCAGCTCCCAAGGGGGTTTCTGTGATCCAACCCGTCACACTATCAATCTGACATGCCTTTATTCACTCTTTCTACACTGCCCTATTCAGAAGCACCTTCTCCAAGGAGAAACCATGATACAAATTTCAGATATACTGAATTGTTAACAAAACAAAACAAAACATTGTGGTCCCAAGGGAAGGGCAAGCAAATTAGGGGTCTGTTTCAACATTATTTCAGGCTGGTGACACTTGGGAAGATGTGAAGAGATGTGAACAGACTGGAGGAGAAATCAGATTTTTCAAGTTACTGATGGAGTCCCATCTATCTGAGCAAAGGAGATTTTTCGTCGCCTGGTGACTGAACAGCATATTAGGAATGGAGAGGGCTGGTAAGCAGCTACTGAGGCAGCCAATGGAAGTTTGCCCTACTTTGGGCTCTTACAGACTATCCTGAGTTTCTCTTCCATGGGAAGAGCTCAAGATCACTGCCAGGAGTGGGAGAACATTTAGGCAAACATTAACAGAATGCAGAGCCTTGCTAACAGCAGTATTGATTCGCCACCCCTCTTTCCTCCCTGCTCAGACAGTGTGTTGTCATATTACTGTAAATAGAACCAGAAGGCCATGCACTGAGGTCCAAAAAGGGACTCTGCCACTTAATACAGTCACTGGGATTTATAATCCGTGCTCTCTGGGGCAATACTTTAGAGCTAGGCAGGGTATTAATCTATATCATTACATTAGTATGACCAGGTTACAAATCAGCAGAATTTGCAAAGATACTCATTCATGCTTGCTAAACCTGCATGCAACCTTTTAATAATTTTTAAAAACTATTTGAAAACTAGCTAGAATCACTAAGTGAATATTTAAATTCCCCCTTCTCTGCCCTCTTGGAATCTATCTTGGATCACGTGATCAGGGGGAGGAGAAGAAAAGGGGAACAGGAGAAAAGAGGAACAGGGAAGCTTCATGACTTCCACCCTCCACCAAAGCTGAGACCATCCCTTTGCTTGGAATATCTTCCATAACAATATTATTGGTTATAACTTGGAAATACGTCCCTCTTAAAATATTACTGTGGGTGAAATTATAATAAAGATAGTGGGTGGCACTTACCAGGCTGTGGATCAGATCCTGGCCCTGTACAGCTCTCTCTCTAGGCTATTCCCTAGGTCCTTAGAAAATTCACCTGGGATGCCTACTAGCTTATCTGGTCTGGTCCTGAGACTCCACCCACTGCGGCACCACAGTCTCGTCTGGTGCTATCCCCAGCCCTCCTTCCTTCAGTCTGAACATGAGACCATCAGGGATATATCAGAGAATGGTGGCCTCTGTTCTCAAGGAGGTGCCAAGCACTGATTGAACTCTCAAAGAAGGGACTGGTAGAGGAGGCATTTCTGGTCCTGCTGTTGCTTTCCTTAGTTTTGTGGTAGAAGGTCCTCAGGTGCTTGATGTGCTCCCTGCCCTGCACCCAGTGGATTCATAGATTCATAGAGTCATAGATTCTAGGACTGGAAGGGACCTCGAGAGGTCATCGAGTCCAGTCCCCTGCCCGCATGGCAGGACCAAATACTGTCTAGACCATCCCTGATAGACATTTATCTAACCTACTCTTAAATATCTCCAGAGATGGAGATTCCACAACCTCCCTAGGCAATTTATTCCAGTGTTTAACCACCCAGACAGTTAGGATGCCCATCTCTGCCAGCCTCTTCAAGATGTCTTGTAAATGGATATTTTGGGTGTGTCTGCTAAAAATCATAACCCTGCTGTGCTCACACCAGAGATTAACCAGAACCCTGGTGTGCTCCTCCAGCCAACTGGCACCACACTGGGGTGAGCATTTTGCTGTTTGGCAAAGTTGTCAAGAGATTGGAGCTGGCCATGTGGAAATGAAGGATTAAACACCAAGCAAGGGTGGCAATGTACAGCCATATTTAAAAAAAAATAAAAATAATTTTTCTTGATCTCATAATCTCTTAGTGTGGTACCAGAAGGTTATGTTTTCCTATACCCAAAGTCTAGATGACTTCTCTTTCATAGTAAGGAAAGACAACATAAAACAAAATCTGAAGTCTCCCAGAGCGTGTGAAAACATAGTGACTCCCTCTGTAACATTCTGCATCTGAACTGAAATGTCTAATGGCAGCTGCCTCACAGCTGTTCCTGGAGCAGGAATGGTCAAGGGGACTCCACTCCTTTTAAAAGTGAGATAGGAATTAAACAGACTGGCAATATCGTCTTTGTTATATTGCTATAAACATCATGCAGAGGCTGGATTGATTTAAAATCACTTTGATTTTAATCATGATTTAAGTCAGCAAGCAGGAAATCTTGATTTAAAGTCACCAATTTGAATCATGTTTTCTGTTTGTACTTTAGTTATTTTCCCAAAGAAAGACTCATTCTCATTGGCTAGCATTACTTTTACAACATAGTGATTTTATTATTTACAACTAAATAGAGCCTTTACACTAAACGTGGTACTTTTATTTTTCTAATCATGAGGATGCACTAACCATACACATTTATTTAAGCATTTTTATAGCTTAACATAAGTATCTTGACTAAATGTAATTTCTACATTTTTCCATTGTTAGAAAATGAACAATTTTTCTTTATAATAATTGACTTGTTACTTGGGATTTGTTTCCAGATGCATTATATACACACACAACCAGTATTTTAAAAAATAAAATAAAACTACCAGATTTTTCTTTCCACTTCCCAGTGGTTGAAATCTACTTTAGAAGTTACACTCTTAAGAATGCTAATGACTGATAAATAGACTGCAAAAGTGAAACTAAAAGTATTTCTGCTACATTGAACCAAAAGTAATTAAAGCAAAAGCTTGTCTTTACAGAGAGACTGAAAAGCACTGACATTTGGAAAAATGTAAATACCTGTATTCCTGATATTGTAAAGTTTCAGCATTCATTAAAAATGATATACTCAATGAAGTATTGACCCCAACTTATAAAGCTTGACCTCAAGAGTTGGGGGGAAAACATGTTTTCCCCCTATTTTGTATATAAAAGTAACTTTAGCTCATTTAAATTTATGAAAAGGGCTCATTGATTCAACATATCTAAATAATTTCAGTAAGTGTAGGTCTTAGAGGTTGTCATAAATTCAAATTTAATAGTATAAACATTTTAAAAGAAAACCATTCATAATTAAATTTTAAAAATAAATTTAAAATAGACTAGACCAGATATTTAATTTTAAAGGATTTTTATCCATCCTGCCACACACTGAAGTAGATCACAATTACTTTTAAAACTTCAGCTGTGTTCTAAGTTCTGTCCCCAGCAGAGGGAGACAGCACCATATTGCTCTTTACGAAAAATTAAACTTTTTTTTTTTTTTTAAATTTGGGTTGAAAGAATATCTTCAGGATTTCCAATGTGGTTTCAGATTTTTCCTCAGAACTTCTGCTATTAAATTTAATAAATTAACAAGCTAAGAATAAAGGGCCTGATCCATTGAAATCAAATTGCTTTTGGATTAGATCTGTAACGCAAAGAACACACATTAAACCTGGGGTTCTGGTGATACAAAGAATTCCAGCTTTACTCATTATTTGTTTTCCCTGTAAGCCTCCGTTGCATTTATTCAGCTCTTCATTAAACCAAGTATTTCAGTCTAACCCAGTATTCATTTGTGAAGAAATATCTGACAGAGGTAAGATGCCCCTTTCCCCTGATCCCCTCATACGTGCACCAATACTCCAACTCACTCCTGGGACGCAGCCATTTTCTCATGTGCTCAGCCACCTGTAAGAGATGTTTCACCTTTTTAATCAAATATAACATCTTAATTTCACACCTTTTATTTTAATAAATCAAATTAATGGTATTCTTGTGCTTGAGCCAGGTTAATGCAATGTGTACAAGACAGACATTACCTCGTCAGGATATTTTTTACATGTGATCTCCTATAGGTTACTGTGACGTTGTGCAGTCTATATGGTTTTATAAAAACTTGATAATAAGTCAATATAATGTAACTGGGATAGTTTTAGAGAAAATACGGTAATAAGTGAATGTAACGTAACTGGGATATGCTTCATGCAAAAGGTCTCTTGTAAGGTATCATTACAAAGCTTATAATCTACTGAGTATGATCATCTGATATGTATAAATGTACCACTCCTGTATCTAAAACTAGAACTATAAAATGTAACTCTGAGGGCCTATTGTAATTATGTAAAGTGTGGGCCATTAATGATGGTTTGGAATCTTGATGACTCCCATTGTCTGCAGATGGCTGTTTACCTGTGAGTCTCCCTGTATATGTGTGTGCTGGCAAGTGAGTAATGAAGTCTTGCAGTGACATGTGATCATGTCACCTGAACTGGAATCCATCTTTAACCTGGTGCTTTTCCAGTGAGGGGGGGGGTGGAAACCCAGAGGGACAAAGGGTTCCCGCCTTATGCAAAAGATATATAAAGGGGTGGAACAGAAGAGAGGGGAGAGGAGCCATCATGGAGAATCCCCTAGCTAACACCTAAGCTGGAACAAGAGCTGTACCAGGGGAAAGAATTGTGCCCAGGCCTGGAAGGTGTCCAGTCTGAGAAAAACTTACTGAAGCATCTCTGAGGGTGAGATTATCTGTATTTAGTTTGATTAGGCATAGATTTGCGCATTTTATTTTATTTTGCTTGTGACTTACTTTGTTCTGTCTGTGACTACTTGGAACTACTTAAATCCTACTGTCTGTATTTAATAAAATCACTTTTTATTTAGTAACTTACTCAGAGTATGTATTAATACCTGGGGGAGCAAACAACTGTGCATATCTCTCTATCAGTGTTATAGAGGGCGAACAATTTATGAGTTTACTCTGCATAAGCTTTATGCAGGGTAAAACGGATTTATCTGGGTTTAAACCCCATTGGGAGTTGGGCATCTGAGTGCTAAAGACAAGCACACTTCTATGAGCTGTTTTCAGGTAAACTTGCAGCTTTGGGACAAGTGATTCAGACCCTGAGTCTGTGCTGAAGTGGACTGGAGTGTCTAATTCAGCAAGACAGGGTGCTGGAGTCCTGAGCTGGCAGGGAAAACAGAAGCAGGGGTAGTCTTGGCACATCAGGTGGCAGCTCCCAAGGGGGTTTCTGTGATCCAACCCGTCACAGTTACAACTTATTCAGGGTTCCAGATTATCACTTCCCTATCAGTAACATGAAAGTATTTTCACATTATGAAATAAGTATTTTGGGAAACAAAAGCACCACTGACCCTTCTATTGTCTTTAAAATCCTCTGAATTTGGGTTAGAAAGCAAACATTACAACTTCCATAGAATTGGCAATGGTGTCATTTGATTTTATGAAGAGAAAGATTCTTTTTTGTGCCTACAGAGAGCATTATTTTGGAAATATTAGAAGCCACAAACCATATACATCTGTAGCATAGGTAACAAACATCACTATTGTAATAATAGCCATGAAGACAGGTTTCTATATGCATCCGAAGAAGTGGGTTGTAGCCCACGAAAGCTTATGCTCTAATAAATTTGTTAGTCTCTAAGGTGCCACAAGTACTCCTGTTATAATAGCCATGAAGCACTTCTTAAAACTACCTTGATCTGTTATTAGAAAAGTCAAACCTGCCTTATAGAAATATAATTTTACTGCTACATGTTTCAGCACAAATTATATAGGATTTAAAATATCTGGAAGATGACTTCCATAAGTTTGCTTCTTTTCCCTGTCAGAAGCCATTGCATCATTTTTTCCTCTTAATGCTGGAGCTCACTATAAAACATATGCACATTCATCTGTTTGTTTTGCTAGTGACACAGTACATACTTGTTAGTGCATGTAATTTGTACCTCTCTAGTTACTGTTGATCTAATTTCCATATCCTTAGACATTTAGGGCTCAATCCTGCTGAGGTCAATGGCAAACTTGTGAATTTCAAGAGAACCCAGATCATCTCTCTAATAAGGAGAGATCATTGTCTAAAACTTCAGTTATTTGTTACCAGCACAGGCACCTGCAGTTTTCTGATACACCAACATTATCTAAAGGAAGCTTCATAGCAGCCCAAGTCTGTCATTCCAGCATTAAAGGGCCTCATGAATTTTACTAATTTAGATTGCACCTCAGGACAGACATAGCTATTGTTTTGTCCAAACTGAAGGGGACTGGGAATCAAGAGACTTGGGTTCTATTCTTTGCTCTGCCACAAGACCTCCTGTCTGATCATGGGCAAGTCACTACACTTCTGTGCCTCAGTTTTCCCATCTATAAAATGGGAATAATGACATTTTCAAGCTTGTCCACCAGCAAGTTAATGCATGGTAAGCTAAGGTGTGAATCTACAGTGTATGAGCTTGCCGCACACTAACATACGTTGACCTCTATCAACTAACAGTATGATGTAGTTTGGTGACGTGCCCAAGGTCAGACAAGAGGTCTGTGGTGGAGCCAAGAACAGAACCTAGGTGTCCCGAGTTCCAATCCAGGACTCTATCCCCTAGGTAACAATGCCATCCTTTGGAGAGTATGTATGATAAGGGTGCAGCTGCTGGATGGCACATCTGAGTAATGTGTGTTGTTTCTCTGTTTTTAATATAGAACCTAAATAGGTAATAATTAGTGTAATAAATGACATCAGTGAAAGGGATGCATTTCTCTTCCTATCTTTTGATAAAGGTCACTTTCTGTAATGAAGAAAAAGGACACATTTGCATTTATCGCTTAAGAGTTCTTTGTCCGGAAAACAGACATGTGCTAAACAAAAGCATCCTCCCAGCCCAAATGTGCAATGCTTTAGAATGGCCTTTATCTAACTGAATAGTTCTGAATCTATAGTTCATGTCACTGCTTAAAAACATGGCTGTCAGTCAGGGCAGGTTTATGTTACTGTAAATGCCGGAGTGTGATTTCTCTTCCCTTCATTGCCTCATGGAAGTTATATTCTGTGAACAATGAGATCTTTCTTATGACTTATTCAAAGGTGTTCTATACATTTTAATACCTCTCTCCCCCCTGACCGCCACATCAAAAACCTCAAATGACTTTTGTTGGCATATATTTGTGTAAGAGCATCCAATCTGCATTTTGAATATTGTATTTGCAAGTTTATACTGGCCACTTAAACCCTGTGGCAGAACGGTTTGAATGTAAAGCTTCATAGTAAACCACCATGCAGACAGGAACTTCTGTCTCTTTAAGAGTTAAACAAACTAGAGTGTTAGCCCTTTTAGTAAAAATGTTAAACAAAGCCTTAGAAAGAATCTGTTCACCTTCCTATCAAATTACCCCTAATTCATTTTCTCACAGCATTCATGTCAAACACCAAAGAAAAAGAAAGAACTGATATTAATGATATGTATAGTCTCTTTTTTTTTAAGTTGCCTTTTTAACCGGATTTACCCAGCCTAAAATATACAGCGCTGAAACATAAACAAAGGAGGGAAACTGATACTGTTACCTATCTGTGTTAATGTAATGTTAAGAGATTCTACGCCTGAGGGAATTCTGCGCCACTGTGCATGTACAGAATTTATGTCCCCTGCAGATTTCTTTGCTTCCCCGCAGAAAAATGACTTTCCGACAGGGAAGCAAAGGGGAGCGGTCATGCGACCCTCCCCACCAGTATGTTTCGGGTGCCCTGGGACGCTGACAGAGAGGTAAATCACTGTGGGGCAGGGGGTGGGACTGAGGAAGACCCGGCTGGTGGTTCCTATACTGCAGCAGGCTCAGCTGCTAGTCCTGGCTGGGCTGGGGAGAATGGGACTTCCGCTTTCCCTGCACAGCAACTGGGGTGGGTCAGACCCACCCCCAGATTTTTCCCCAGCTGCAGGAAGCTCTGCAAACTCTTCCCCCTGCCCCCACTTCCTGCACCCATCGCTCCTCAGCTGCAGGGGAAGGGATCCCTGTACAGGGAGCTGCTTCCCCATCCACCCAACCCATGTGCGTCCAGACCCCTTAATACCCAGACCCTCCTGCTGAGCCTCACCGCCCCGCACTCAGAACACCCCCCCATGAGCCCCACTCCCCCTGCACCTGGACCACCCTGACGAGCCACCCACACCCAGATCCCCGCTCCAGCCATCTGCACCTGGATCCCCACCCCACTGAGCCCCACTCCTCCGGCATCTGGACCTCCCACTGAGTCCCTCACATCCAGAACCTCCTGCTGAGCTCTATCCCCACACACCCAGCCCCCCCTGCTGAGCCCTAACCACCTTCACCTGGACCCCCCGCAGAATCCCATTATCGTTGTACCCAGAACCACCCCCAACAAGTCCCTGTGCATCCAGATTCCCCCACAGCCGGATCCCCTACTGAGCCATCCACAGCCAGATTGCCCCCCACAGAACCCTCTCAACCCACGCCCGGATCCCCCCCACACTGAGCCCCTCCACACTTGGATCCTGCCTTTCTGAGCCTGTTTGGCCACACCTGGTGTACCTGGCATGGAGGGCCAACGCCCAGGGCCGGCTTTAGCAAGAGCGGGGCCCGATTCCTGGGGGTGGCGCTTGTGGCAAGCCCCGCCCCCAGGAATCGGGCCGCGCTCCGGCCGGAGCTCTGGCCGGGGTCGCGTGTCTTGGGTCAGGCCGGGGGGCCGGGCTGGGCCGGACCCAAGCCGGGGGGCCGGGCCGGACATGAGCCGAGCCGAGCCGCAGGGGCCGGGCCGGACCAGAGCCAAGCCTTGGGGACCGGGCTGGACACGGGCCAGACCCGTGGGGGCCGGGACGGAGCCGAGCCAAGGGGGCCGGGCCGGACCCGAGCCGAGCCGTGGGGGCCGGGACGGACCCGAGGGGGCCAGGACGAAGCCGAGTCGCGGGGGCTGGGGGTGCTCGGCCGGGGCTGGGCCGGCACGCTCGGCCGGAACTGGGACCGGAGGGGGCTGGACTGGGCTGGGCCGCACTGCGCCTCCCCGGAGCGCTTCTCACACCCCCCTGCCCCCGTCCCAGCTTACCTCGTGCTGCCTGCCCGCCTCTGCTTCTTTTCAGACTTCCCGCGAACCTCTGATTCGTGGGAAGCAGGGGAGGGGGAGGAGCAGGGAGTGGAGTGTTTAGGGGCGGGGAAGAGGGGGAAGTGAGCCGGCGGGGCCCTCTTAGCGCGGGGCCCGATTCAGCCGAATCCGCTGAATCGGCCTAAAGCCGGCCCTGCCAGCGCCCTGGGGTGTTTCTGGGGCAGGCCATGTCCTTGCGCTTTGTCAGGGTTGGGTGCAGCCTCATCGCTGAGTCCATGCCCCGGGGAGGGAGCTGCACAGTGATCTCCCACCTCTGTGCAGCCCAGTGGCCTGTGCTCCCCAATGCCATGCTGGAGCCTCCACATTTATTTGACAAAATTTGCAGAATTTTTAATTGTTTGGTGCAGAATGTTTAATGTTTTGGCGCAGAATGCCCTCAGAGGTAAGAGATGCATACTACATACTGGCAGCCAAAGGTAGCTTATTAATTCAGTTTTGCCAGCTCCAGACATTCATGAGACAGGACCCTCCAAAAAAAAATCCAGAGATTAGCTTTAAAATCATGAGGTTTTTCTTTCTCCAAATAATAAATTTTGGGGATTTCTTTAAAGTTTGCCTTCTGTTTTCAAGTTAGTTTTGAGCCTTTAGTGTTCAGGCTTTTGTCAGAATAAAATGTAAGAGATGGCAACACACATAATTTTCAGCACAAATAAATACCAAACCACATCCTGGACTCTCAGCTTTCACAACCTGGAGGGAGGAGTTGACAAAGTGCAGTGATTGAGTCTATAGAGGTGTTCAGATACCCCAGTAATAGGTTTGATCTAAGTACAATGACTAGACTAGATACAAAATATACTGAAGATGGTTTCAGTGAAACCATTTGGTTAAATCACAAATTCACTTGTATAGAACAAAATATTAATTTCCCCATCATGAATGAACAGGGCTTGTTTTACAGTCACCCTCACCTAGACATAGATAGAAATTAACAAATGACTGGTACCAACATAAACTGAACCCATAGTAGTGACCAAAACGTAAAACCCTTCAGCAGATGGGGCCCTACCAGCTCAGAGCTTATTTGGATAATTGTCTCTTGCCAAAGTAACCATTCCCAGCCCCCAGCATTAACAGGAGGTTGATGAGGTTGTAAAGGCTGCACTTGCTCTTAGTTTGTGTATAATAGTCAGTTATGTTTGGGGACGGAGAGGGGCTGTGAAAGAATAGTCTTGCTCAGCCTCCCCAGAAATCCTGATGCTAGTTCCCCCCCCCCGTGCATACTTTCCAGGCTCATGGTGGACAGGAGTCAGACATGTTGGGCAAAAGTCTTGGGAGACCCAGCCAAAAGGACTCAGTCTGGCTCTGACTACAAAGAAACAGGAGTCCCAAGTCAATCAACAAACAGAGCTCTAGTCCAGACTCAAGTCTCCAGATCCTTTTCCACTTGTCATTTCCTCTCAATCGTTTTCCAGCATGTCTCTCCTTTTAAACATTGTGCCATTATCCAACTGCATTTGTAAAATATGTTGGTGCATAAGAAACCTAGGTTGCTGTTAGATAAAATCGGTATAGTACTTTATTGGGGTTTATTTTCAGAGATACCTGGTAGAGTAGACAGGAGATGGGGCCTTCTAGGAAATCCCTCCCTCCCTCTCTCTCTTGCGGTGGCAGGCAGCACACAGAGCAGAAGTGTCCCCCCTGGCAAAAGTCTACCTCAGTCAGAACTGTTTCTTTTTTTCTCCATTCAGTAACACCTCGTTTCCAAGAGATTGCTGCTCAGTTCAGATTTCTTTTTACTAAAATCTTCCCAACTTCAAACCTATTTTCAGTCCGTAAGGATTAAATGGCACACTGACAGAGTGCAGAGCATTTTAAAAGCAGCACTGTGGGAACTCACATCACCAGCGCTGAACAGCTGCTTGAGCTTTTAGCTCTGTGTTGAAGCTGGCACAACCAAACCCATGGACATCACTGCACCCCAGCTCCCTCCGACTCCCACAAAAACATCTAAGGGATTGTCTACACTGCCACGTTACAGCGCTGCAACCTTCTCGCTCGGGGGGGGGGGGGGTGAAAAAACACCTCTGTGAGCGCTGCAAAAGGCCAGTGTAGACAGCACACCGGCACTGGTAGCTACGCCCCTCATGGAGGTGGGTTTTTCTCATGGAGGTGGGTTCTCTCCCAGCGCTATGCTGCGACCACACAAGCCACGTTAAAGCACTGCCACGGCAACGCTTTAACGTTGCCAGTGAAGACATGCCCTAATTTTTAGGTTGGTGTTGCATATGAAGAGACCACTATGAAGAATTATTTCCAGAAAAGGAACTCACAAGGCAGCAAGACTGCAGAGCAGGCTGAGCTGGAGAAATCAAAGATAGTGATTGCTGGGCCCAGGCCCAGGCCCATATCCCACAGAGGAGGAAGGGAGCAGGAGAGAGGAATCCCTGTCACTAAAGAAGGTTTTGGTGAGCTCATTTCTGAGTTTGGATCCCTAAAATCCTCCATAGATACCAAAGTGGATGTAGTCAAGGCTGATCGCAGTGAAATGGGGGGTGGAAACAGGCCTGCGGGAAAAGAATGGAGACCAAGGCTCACTTGTGGAACAGAATTCAAATCCTACAAAAGAAAGAGACCAACCAAGCAGAGAAGGTGGAAGACATGGAGAACTGTGAGTGGAGAAATAATCTAAGGATCAGGGGTCTCCCTGAAAGGAGTACAGAAAGGGTATCTAGTGTAATTTCTAAAGCAGGCTCTAAGTACCGTCTTAGACCCAAGAGAAGACAGAGATCAAGACAGATAGAGCTCAGAATCCTGTATGTCCCCCAACCCTTAAATCCCAATAGACTGAGGCATGATTTTGTGACTTTACTATTTTGTGCAAAAAGAGCAAACTTTAAGAAGAGCCAGAGAGCTATCAGTAGTGATGCTAGGGAAATAAAGTACTATCATTCTTTATTTAAAAAAAAAAAAAAAAAGAAGATTGCAAGCTGAAGCTCACATAAGACAGAGCTGGGCTTTCCCTTTTCAGCTGCTCTTCACCCACAAATAACAAACATAAGATATAAAAGAGACGGGATTAGGTCCCTTGAAATATTAACCCTAATGGAAGGCAGTTCACACTCCTATGAGGATACAGGCATTGAACTAGCAAGCCAAAATAAAGATTGGAAATCAGTCAAACCTAGAAGAAAGTGATCACCAAAAACCTGGAACAGTAAAGTCAAGAAAAAGATTCATAAGGAGATGGGCATCTCTTTATGAATCTCAAAAAGACGAATCTGAGGAAGAGGAAGGAAAGTAATAAAAGAATGAAAAACAGAGTGGCCACTTTATTTATTAACTACTCTGAAGCACTCTGCAAGGGTATTATTTAAATACAGGAGCATAATAGATCCCAGATACTTGGCAAGAAACACAAATTGTAGTTGTCCCAAAACCCGGTAAGGACTCATCCTGTTGTGTATCAGGCCTTATTAAATCAAGATGCAAAAAAAATTATGTTTCAAACCTAGCAAACAGTCTGGAAAAATTACCACCTAGATATATTAACAGGGACCAGACTGGATTTGTATTAAACAGGTAACTAGCTGATAATGTTCACAGAATTTTAGATCTGATCATCTGTACAGACTCTACCAATGAAGCCCATCTATTTTAATCACTAGATGCAGAAAAAGCTTTTGACAGAGTAAACTGGCAGTTCTTAAAAGATACTCTATATACATTTGGTTTAGGCCCTAAATTTCAAAATTGGATTCCCATCTTATATTCCAACCCATATGCTACTATAAGAGTAAATGGATATCTATTAGAAAAATTCCTCCTTTTCACATGCACACATCAAGGATGCCCATTATCACCTCTTTTCTTCCCTGGGGTAATGGAGTCATTTGCCCAATTGATCAGAGTTTATCCTAATATAACTGGGAAACAGGAAACACAAATGACCCTTATATTCAGATGTTATCATGGCATTTCTTATGAATCTGGTTCAGATGCTACTAGAACTGCAAGAGTAAATCTTACAATTTGTCTGAGTCAGGATTTAAAATAAACTATGACAAGTCAGAACTTCTGGGTGTAGGTTTGATATAAACCTATACAGAAAGATATAAAAGTTAAATATAAATGTGTAACTACTTCAGTAAAATACCAGCGAATACACATTTCTAAAAGATGGCAAGACTTCTATCATGTTAATTATATGCCTTTGATTACACTGGTCTACAATTTTTGAGAAGTCGTCTGCTTCAGAGATAAAATGTGCTATTTATTATGTATTTTGATGTGCTGAATTCAAATATGACAATTAAAACAACTGATTGGCTACTGTTTCTAAGATATTTAAGTTTTTACATTTTATGTCTATGTATATTGTGTAGATAGTAGAGTTTTAATCATAAATTGTAAACCTAGGTCTTTTCATGTGTTTATGGTTGCTTTACATGATAATATTTCACCTGTCCTGTTTATGTAACACTTTAAAAATCAGCAAAAGGGTTATATAAATAAAATTCATTATGAAACAAAAGGCAAAAAACTATTATGTACATAGTTTAGTCCTATTCAGTGTCTACTCGGCGCTTCTTGGCTTGTCTCTTGTATTCATTAAATGGAGCATCTCTTGTCACTGTCCAGCAATAGTCTGCAAGCATTGATCGGCTCCATTTGCCCTGATAGCATTTCTCCATTGTTGCAATGTCCTGGTGAAATCGCTCGCCGTGCTCGTCGCTCACTGCTCCACACTTCGGTGGAAAAAAATCTAGATTAGAGTGCAAAAAATGTATCTTTAGTGACATGTTGCAACCAAGGCTTTTGTATGCCTTGAGGAGGTTTTCCACCAACAACCTGTAGTTGTCTGGCTTGTTGAAAATTTATTGCCACTAACTGGAAGGCTTTCCAGGATGTCTTTTCCTTGCCACGCAGTGCATGGTCAAATGCATCATCTCGAAGAAGTTCACGAATCTGAGGACCAACAAAGACACCTTCCTTTATCTTAGCTTCACTTAACCTTGGAAATTTTCCATGGAGGTACTTGAAAGCTGCTTGTGTTTTGTCAATGGCCTTGACAAAGTTCTTCATCAGACCCAGCTTGATGTGTAAGGGTGGTAACAAAATCTTCCTTGATTCAACAAGTGGTGGATGCTGAACACTTTTCCTCCCAGGCTCCAATGACTGTCGGAGTGGCCAATCTTTCTTGATGTAGTGGGAATCTCTTGCACGACTATCCCATTCGCAGAGAAAACAGCAGTACTTTGTGTATCCAGTCTGCAGACCAAGCAAGAGAGCAACAACCTTCAAATCGCCACAAAGCTGCCACTGATGTTGGTCATAGTTTATGCACCTCAAAAGTTGTTTCATGTTGTCATAGGTTTCCTTCATATGGACTGCATGACCAACTGGAATTGATGGCAAAACATTGCCATTATGCAGTAAAACAGCTTTAAGACTCGTCTTCGATGAATCAATCAACAGTCTCCACTCATCTGGATCGTGAACCATCGATGATGTTGCAGGCTACAAGATCACCTTCCATGAAGAAGAATGGGACAAGATCCTTTTGACGGTCACGGAACATGGAAACCCTAACATCACCTGCCAGGAGATTCCACTGCTGTAGTCTGGAGCCCAACAGCTCTGCCTTACTCTTGGGTAGTTCCAAATCCCTGACAAGGTCATTCAGTTCACCTTGTGTTATGAGTTGTGGTTCAGAGGAGGAGGATGGGAGAAAATGTGGGTCCTGTGACATTGATGGTTCAGGACCAGAAGTTTCATCCTCTTCCTCATCTGACTCAAGTGAGAATGATTCTGGTGCATCAGGAACCGGTAGTCCTTCTCCGTGGGGTACTGGGCGTATAGCTGATGGAATGTTTGGATAATGCACAGTCCACTTTTTCTTCTTTGACACACCTTTCCCAACTGGAGGCACCATGCAGAAGTAACAATTGCTGGTATGATCTGTTGGCTCTCTCCAAATCATTGGCACTGCAAAAGGCATAGATTTCCTTTTCCTGTTCAACCACTGGCGAAGATTTGTTGCACAAGTGTTGCAGCATATGTGTGGGGCCCACCTCTTGTCCTGATCTCCAATTTTGCAGCCAAAATAAAGGTGATAGGCTTTCTTAACCATAGTGGTTATACTGCACTTTTGTGATGCAAAAGTCACTTCACCACAAACATAGCAGAAGTTATCTGCACTGTTCACACAAGTACGAGGCATCTCTGCTCACTTTGGCTAAACAGAAATGTGTCCCTTTGCAAAATCAAACACTGACAAATAAGAGAGCACGACACTGTATGATTTCTAGAGCTGATATAGGGCAATTTGTTCAGCAGAGTGATGTCAGCTTCGTTATGATTGCATCATCCATGACTTCTAGGAATAACATGATGCAATTCATATCATGTATGACGCAATACCAGCTTCAGATTGCATCATTCATTGTTTTGCCTAAAAAGCAAGTACTGTCCAAACCCAGTCATAGATTTATTCATAGACCAGTCAAAGATGTATTTTAGTCATTTCTGGTTTAAATTGAGATTCCTTCCCTTTATAACTCACTTATCCTCCGCCATTCCCAAGTCAAGGGTCGTATATACTGACCCAATAGCATATCTTGAAAACTAGAGCCAATCAACAATTTTAAGCATCATTTTCGTTCTCATTGACCCAGAATTAGTAAAGTTTGACTACATTTATTTCAGAAGCATTTTGGCTGTAGAGCAGTGTTATGAAAAATCAAAACTAATCTGGAAAATTGGTCAAAATATGAAATGTCATGGTTAGGCAAAACTGCAGCAGTTAAAATAAATATCTAATCTCAAATAACTTCTTTTTCCAAACCCTCCCAGTGTTAGTCCCAGGAAGTCTCTTAGATCAATGGCAATCCATGATAAACAAATTCCTTTTGGGGAAATAAGAAGCCCAGGATTAAGCAATCTATTTTACAAATGCCAGGGCAAAAGGGAGTATTAGCTTTACCAAACATTAATCACTATTATCAAGCTAGTCTGATCAGAAACCTAATGTAGTAGATAACACCAACCCTAATAAGCACTGGGCAGAGACAGAACAAGCTCATTGTGGTATAATCAAACACCACATGATCCCCTGGCTAAAGAAATCCTATAGGCCAAAAATCAATATATAACCGCCCTTCTATGAAAGTAACAATAGAAACTTGGGATAGTTTATGTAGAAAACTAAGCCGAAACTCGTCACCTCTAATTCCTAAGGAAATAATATAGACTTTAACCCCAATAAAAAAAGCCTAGAAAGTTCTGACTTTTGGAAACATATAGATATATCAAAATTTGGCCAACTGTTTAGAGACAATACATTTGGACACTTCAATCACTTGATGCAATATAACAATTTGCAAAAGACACCAAAATTCCAGTACTGTATTTTAATATCTACAACTGAGACATTTTTCAATCCACCCACACAAAAAGGCAAACCCAAGTAGAAAACTGACACCTTAAAAAACAACTCACTACACCAATGAAACACAAAGGCTCACTTTCCATTTAATACAAAATAATCTCTGTTATTAGATAAAATAATGATGTTCATGAAAAGATGGAAAGTTGACATAGGCATAGACACCAAAAACTGAGGAATGGGATAACATATGGAGCAATAGTCCAAATACCTCAGTAAACAAAGAATTTTAACATTTTTCTTTTATCAATCAATGGTTCATCTCCCCTTAATATTAAATAAATACTTATGATATAGGGATGGCAAATGTTGGAGAGAATATAATTAAATGAGAGGATTTCTCCATATTTATGGTTGACATGCCCAAAAATTAAGACATTTTTGAAAGCTGTTACAGACTCCATAAGGAAGATAATAGGGTGTCAGCTGTCCAATAAACCCTTAGTATTTTTATGAAATTGTCCTGAAAAGTCTATGTTTAATAAAAGCCATAAAGAATTGACCACTTATCTCCTAGTTGCTGCTAGTTGAGACACACAGGACCTGTCTACACTGCCCTGCAGCTCAGACTAAGGAGGTATGAATAGCAGCGCATACTAAAGTGCTGCACTGTAACTCCCCTGTGTGGATGCTGTGAAGAGGACTACATTAGTGCAAAACCGGAACCTTTAAGTTTGAGCCTGCAGTGTCCACAATGCCCTAGTCCAGGGATCTCAAACTCAAATCACCACGAGGGTCACATGAGGACTAGTACATCACTGACACCTTTTAATACAAAGATACAAAAGCGCCCCCCCCCCACTTCACCCCTTCCATGAGGCCTCACTCCACCTCTTCCCACCCCTTCCCCACCCCCATTCCAACCCCTTCCCCAAAGTCCCCGCCCCAACTCTGCCCCCTCCCTGCCCCATACTAACCCCTTTCCCAAATCCCCGCCCCAGCCCTGCCTCTTTTCCGTCTCCTCCCCTGAGTGCGCTGCGTCCCTGCTCCTCCCCCCTCCCTCCTGGAAAGTCCTAAGCGCTGCCAAACAGCTGTTTGGGGGTGGGAAGTGCTGGGAGATAGGCGGAGGAGTGGGAGCGCGGTGCGCTCGGGGGGGGTGGGAGGGGGGAGTGAAGGGAGCTATGGCAGGCCGCATGCAGCCTGCAAGCTGCATCTTTGAGACCCCTGCCCTAATCCAAACTGTGGGGCAGTGTGGACATGCCCCTAGGATCTGATTTTTCAGAATACTTAGCATGTATAGCACTTTATATTTTCAAAGCACAGCTCCCCTTGACTTCAGCCGCAGTGATGTGTGCTCAACACTTCTACAAATCAGACCCAAGGGTCTCAGGTTCGGCACCCAGAAGATGAGGAATAGTTAGTGACCACCTGTGACGAGTGACTTGCCCAGCATCACACAGGAACTCTGGCAGAAGCAGGGATAGAATCCAATTCTACAGGGCAGCATTCAACTGCCTTACCCAGGAGACTGTCCTTTCTCTTCCTGCAATCTTAATTTAGGCAACCTTAATTCTGGCAATTTCTAAATTTTTCATGCTTGATTTTGCCATCTCAATAATGTTCTTTTCATGTAGTGTATTGTTTGCTTTTTTAAGCACTAAGACAATTACACAAACAGAAATTCCTCATGTGGCATGATGTTGACACCCACATGGTTCACCAGCAGGTTTGGAGCCATTAGATCCACAGAACAGACTTCTGACACTTGAGCTACAGAATAACTGCTAGCCATAGTAGCTTGTCATCCTCTATGTAGATCGACACTGAAGTGGGATGAGATACACAGTTTGCGAGTGTTTCACAGCTATTTGCTGAGAGCAGGGAAATGGTGAGACTCAGGAATCTTGGGTTCTATTCCCGGCTCCAGATAGGAGTGTGACCAATATGGGCAGACTTTTCTGCCTGTCTTCCCTCCCCGCCCCCCCACACAAGCTTGATCCCTTCAACCTGTCCCTGTTCCAGTCCCATCTCTTCCTATCCCTGACTCCTTGCCTCAGTCCCATTCTCCTTGCCTACCCAATCCCAGCCTCAACTTCTCAGAGGCATCTCATCTCAGTCCCAGTCTGTTTGGCCCCCCAACTCCTTTCTCCCAGTCTCCATGCCCAGTTATTCCCAATCCCCCCTCTTAGTTCCTCATCTGATCTGTCTCTCTGCTCCCCCTCCCTCCCACGGGCTTTCATTAGTAGTCTGAATCCTGGGCTCCTCATTCAATCTCACTCTCTCCATCTCCATGTCCCAGTCTCCCCACTTCACTCCAGCTCACTCTTATCTCAGTGTTCCCACCCACCCCCAACCAACTGGTTCCTTATCCCTACGGCTGCAAGTCTGTCACAGAGGTCACAGATTCCATGACTTTCCAGGACCTCTGGATTTCTGTTTTTAAAAAATGGCTATAAGAGTACACATAACAGAATCTCAATCTGTTAAACGCTTTAGCAGATTCTTCTCTTTCATTGGGCTAGTCATTTTTTCAACTACCTGGGCATCCAAATACAGATCAAATCTCTACCAGTTGAAACAAGTCCCTCCATTGCAAAATATTAAAGAAGCTCTGGATAGATGGATTTTTCCCATAGATTGTGACAATAAAATGAATGTATTGGCTAGATCTAATAATATTTTTCCACTCCTGTCCATTGTATTGCCTGAATCCTTTTGTAGGAAGTTATCTAAATGAAATATGATGACGGCCCTTCATTTTCTGTTTTTATTTTTTTTTATTTTTCCCAGGAATTTATCAGTGTTTGTTACCACAACAACAGAAACTGGAGAAAATCAGTGCAAAAATATATTAATAATTTTTCTGGGTAAATATCGGGGTTTATGTTTGTGGACGGAAAGACAGTGGAAAGTATTCAGTAGATTAATGCTTTGAATGCCATTCATCAATGTGGTTTGCTGCAGAACTAAAACAGAACTCAAAACATAATGCCACCTCTGAGTTTAAGAAAACAATATATCTCTAATCCCCAAATAAAACTTTTCACTTGAATAAACAGTTTACTGTAGCAGACTTAGAACTATTAGCCTCTAAATATTTACATTTAATAATTAGGCCACACCATTTGCAGCGCATACACTCAACTTAATTCTTTTCTCCTGTTTTTGTTTTTTTAAACCTTTCAAATACTTCCTTGTGTTATGAAATGTATTCTGATACAGATTTTCATTTTCTTCCCATTTTAGTGTGTCAAATCTGCTAATAGCTTGAAATGTGTATGTGGTGGGTGTGAGATTCATCAATACATTCAGATGCGCATGCACTTTAGAGCTTGCATGCACCTCTGTTTGTTTATTGTGTGTATCTTCTAGACTAATAAATACATAGCCTTACTTCAACAGGCCGCTTTGCACATACACACAGACTAATGTATTATTGTAATACATATATCTGATGCAATATATTGTATTTTCCTAATTCAAATATAAAAAAAAAACCTTATTTTATGATACAAAAGTAGGGTGAAAAATCAGGGGGAAAAATTAATAATACTTTTTGTAAAACCCAGGAATTTTTTGGTAAAAATCTGTTTAAACTCAAAACAAAGGGGCTTAGAGATGATATTTATTTAATCAAACAAATGTCTTAAAATCTGCAGACAATACTACTATCAAACATAGCAACATGAATAAATTTCAGAATTTATTATTTTTCTGCTCATACTAAAACTGTACTTACTAGATGACCATGATAGCATTCTCCACCAATACACTGGCTTGAAACACACAATCTCCCGGTTCTCTTAACCTTCACTCAGGTTCATCGCATTTACAGCAAAAGAAGCATATTAATTTTACACCAAAGCAAACAATCCTTATAATCATCTTTCATTACGCAAAATTGCCAATGATCCTTCCCTCACTGTTTCCTCTATCTCCTATACAAAAATCTTCTATGGTTTTAATTTTAGCCTCTTTAGAGAATATTAATTCTTGGTTAAAGGCTCCTATAATCTAATATAATTAGATTATGAGAAAAGAAGATTCCATGTCTTAGAAGCAAATTCTGAAACAATACAAAACCCATGATTTGCCACTCAATAAATAGTTCAGACTTAGCTGATACATTATTGAAAATAAAATATAGTTCATTTATTGGTTCTAATACTACAAAAGAGGCTTAAAGCAAACATGTATTCACTATTATATCTGTGAATACATGTTTGCTCAGGGAGGGATGGCTCAGTGGTTTAAGCATTGGCCTGTTAGACCCAGGGTTGTGAGTTCAATCCTCGAGGGGGGATTTGGGGCTAAAATCTGTCTGGGGATTGGTCTTGCTTTGAGCAGGGGGTTCCAACCCTGAGATTCTAGGATTACATCATGAACAGGTCTGGCTGCCAGACAACTCTCCAATATCAAATTCTATAGGCCACTTTCCTCAGATCCCACTGAGGAATATACTAAGAAACTGCACCATCTACTCAGGACACTCCCTACAGGAACAATTCAACATACCCTTGGAGCCCTGACCGGGGTTATTCTATCTACTACCCAAGATCCAGAAATCCTGGACGCCCCATCATCTCTGGAATTGGCACTCTCACTGAAGGACTATCCGGATATGTAGACTCTCTGCTCAGACCCTATGCCACCAGCACTCCCAGCTATCTCCGTGACACCACTGATTTCCTGAGAAAACTACAATGCATTGGTGATCTCCCAGAAAACACCATCCTAGTCACCATGGATGTGGAGGCTCTCTACACAAACATCCCACACACAGATGGAATACAAGCTGTCAGGAACAGTATCCCCCATGATGACACAGCACAACTTGTTGCTGAGCTCTGTGACTTTATCCTCACGCACAACTATTTCAAATTTGGTGACAATATATACCTCCAGACCAGTGGCACCGGCATGGCCCCACAATATGCCAACATTTTTATGGCTGACCTGGAACAACGCTTCCTCAGCTCTCGTCCACTCACGCCCCTCCTCTACCTACGCTACATTGACGACATCTTCATCATCTGGACCCATGGGAAGGAGACTCTGGAATAATTCCACCACGATTTCGACAGCTTCCACCCCACCATCAACCTCAGCCTGGACCAATCTACACAGGAGGTCCACTTCCTAGACACCACAGTACAAATAAGTGATGGCCACATTAACACCACCCTATACCGAAAACCCACCGACCGCTATGCCTACCTTCATGCCTCCAGCTTCCACCCTGGACACACCACACAATCCATCGTCTACAGCCAAGCACTGAGGTACAACCGCATCTGCTCCAACCCCTCAGACAGAGACCAACACCTACAAGATCTTCACCAAGCATTCTCAAAACTACGATACCCGCACAAGGAAATAAGGAAACAAATCAACAGAGCCAGACGTGTACCCAGAAGCCTCCTGCTACAAGACAAGCCCAAGAAAGAAACCAACAGAACTCCACTGGCCATCACCTACAGTCCTCAGCTTAAACCTCTCCAACGCATCATCAGTGATCTACAACCCATCCTGGACAATGATCCCTCTCTTTCACAGACCTTGGGACGCAGGCCAGTCCTCGCCCACAGACAACCTGCCAACTTTAAGCATCTTCTCACCAGCAACCACACACCGCACCATAACAACTCTAACTCAGGAACCAATCCATGCAACAAACCTCGATGCCAACTCTGCCCATATATCTACACCAACACCACCATCACAGGACCTAACCAGATCAGCTACAACATCACCAGTTCATTCACCTGCACGTCCACCAATGTTATATATGCCATCATGTGCCAGCAATGCCCCTCTGCTATGTACATTGGCCAAACTGGACAGTCACTCCGTAAAAGGATAAATGGACACAAGTCAGATATCAGGAATGGCAATATACAAAAACCTGTAGAACACTTCAACCTCCCTGGCCACACAATAGCAGATGTAAAGGTAGCCATCTTACAGCAAAAAAACTTCAGGACCAGACTCCAAAGAGAAACTGCTGAGCTTCAGTTCATTTGCAAATTTGACACCATCAGATCAGGATTAAACAAAGACTGTGAATGGCTAGCCAACTACAAAAGCAGTTTCTCCTCCCTTGGTGTTCACACTTCAACTGCTAGCAGAGGACCTCACCCTCCCTGATTGAACTAACCTCGTTATCTCCAGACTGATTCTTGCCAGCATATTTATACCTGCCCCTGGAAATTTCCATTACATGCATCCAACGAAGTGGGCATTCACCCACGAAAGCTTATGCTCCAATACATCTGTTAGTCTTAAAGGTGCCACAGGACTCTCTGTTGCTTTTTACAGATCCAGACTAACACGGCTACCCCTCTGATACTATGATTACATGCTAATTTTCCTAAAATAGGAGAGACCTTTATTTATAGTTGGCAGAATATATACAATTTTTGATTGGAACCTAAAGGTGAATAGCTCTGTATCTGTAAGCAGCGTTTTTTGTTTTTAATAGTAGAAAAATGATGGTCACAGACTTATTATTATATCATTATTAATAATAATATTTTTATATTATTAACAACCATGCTAGCACATAGATGTTTATATATACAGTTTACCCAAAATGCATGAATTGTAACAAATACATATTCCTTTAAAAATGTAAAATGGAAAGAAGCTCTAGGGAAATAAGGAAAACACATTTACAGTTCTTCAACATTGTACACTATAGAACTGGTTATTTTGGCTTATAAATATTTTTGCTATTTTCTCAGAAAAGACAAAAGCACAACATAGTTCTAGAATGACCCTTTATCTCCCTACCATATGGAAACAATGCACAAATCCTTCAGGTATTCTTAAACTGCATCTGTCATATCTTCTTGGTGCAAAATATATTCATTTTACAATCCCGGAAGTGGACCAAACCCGGCTGTCTTTGCTCACCCAGTGATAGTCCCACTGACATCACTTGTGAGTAAAAGTGCCTGTGCAGTACCTATGCACTATTTAAGTCCCACTGAAGCTCTCAAAATAGGCAAGTAAGATGTTTCTTACAGCTACTGAGACAAAGGAGCGCATACTAAAAGTAGCATGAGAAATTCTGTCTCCCAAAGTTCCTTTATTTCAGAGTATTTTCCTTTCTGCACAAAGTATTCTGGCCCAGGATCGTTCTTTTTTATACATCTTGGGTACTCCCACCCATTAAAAAAAAAAAAGAGTAAACAGGAGCCTCTCCCTCAAATTCTGAGTGAGCTGGGTGTTTACCAAATCCTATTGCATAACATTTTCCTTTATCCAAGCACAAAAACAAATGCTATGTTCCAGGATGTCAGAATAAGTTCTATTCCTAACATGATATGGGGCTTCTTGACAGACCTCACCTCACCTCACTGTCAGTTGCATAGGTGGCGGTGGAGCTGCCTCAAAGTTTACCACCAAGCTTGGTTGCTGAGAGCCTGCACTGTGCTGGTTATATATGCTGTCTGTTTGTGAAAACTATTCCATACTTCAAGACCCACTGCAGAGGTAAAGTTGCTAGCATGCCTACAGCCATACCACCTTGTCCTGACAAGTCTTCCATGCCACCAGAAGTAGTGATGATAATTTAGTAAGTAGCATTCTTCTCTCTACACGTTGATATGGAACTAATGCACCAGTCAGATATTAAGGAGCATTGTGCTTTTATAGGGATGAGATGTAAAACAGAGGATCTGACTGCTTGCTGTCATCAAGGATCCCAAGGTAGTTTTTGCAAAAGTAGGTTTGTTAACAGTGTTTTTATGTAAAACTTGAGAAATGACATTCTGCCTCCTGCAATTTCAGTTGGATACAGGATTCCTCTGTGTCCTGTTCTAAACTGTTGTTTAGTGTTGCTATGCTCTGGTAAACAGCTGCTGTTTTCCACCCCAGAGAAAGATGCACTTCTGCCTAGCTGGTAAAGTGCTAGGCTCTGGGGATGAGTGAGGTACAATTGCTTAGACAGACAGAATCTCCTACCTACCCCATTAGTTAGTGGTTGCACAGCTTTTTGAGGTCCTCTGGTGAAAGTTGTTATATGCTCAGCACTGATATTTGTGGGGAAATTTGAGAATCGGGGAATGGAGTTCCCTTCACTAGGAGGCTCATTCTCAACCTTCAGCTGCTGAGGTGGTAACATGAGCAAGGAGGCACCATGAATTATTGCATAGTTTGCACGCTTTTAGGAATGGCTCTGGCTACTACAGAAGCACTATTATCACTGTTCTCATTTCTTCAAATCAAGTTTACTCACCAAATTTTGGGCTAGTTGGAATCTTCTTAGCAGTTTGGCATTATGGCAAGGGACGTTACCCTCACACATCAAGGTGTTGTCTAATCAGGTGTATTTTATTAGTACAGTACATCTGCAACTCAATAGACAATATAGTGTTATAAGAACTCAAACTCCCACAGCAAATCCCTTCTTTGTACAGTAAGACACATATTTACAACTGTAAATTAAACGATTATCACAAGGCAAAATGGCAAAGGTAAATAATATTTCACAAAGAACGTGTCTTCAGCATTACCTAGAATTACATTTATGCCAGCTGCACTGACTAGAACTGTTATCAAAGATCACAATGCACTTTCTTAAGATTTAGTTCTACACTGCTACCAAACTTCCCTGCTAAACAAAATACCATTCTTTACATAACAGTAGCAAAAATCATTCTGGGTACTAAGCTAAGTCAGAATGTTTCCCCATGTGCTGCAGTTTTCTGATGAGACCAACAAATATTCAGTTTCCCAGTCACAATCTGTGACTATCACATCTGTAATTCATATTTAAACTTTATAACAAAGAATGTTTATCTAAAAGGGTCACAATATCTGCAAACTCAAAGAAACAGTTCCCTATGGAAGTATTACAGAAAGCCCAAACACCAGAGCAAAGCACTTCCTGCTGACCAAAGCTGAACTGACCTTGGCTCAATTTAAAGAGACAAGAAGGTGAAATTCTAGAGCTCTGGGGGTGAATTCCTGACTATTGCAGTAAATGGTACTTGACTTTAATAGGACCAAATTTCACCCTTAGCGTTTTACCCAGCTTTGAACAACCCTGGCTTCTTCTCTTTCAAAAAAATAGGCAACATTTACATTGAAAGAATATTACAGTGTGCAGTATCAGTTTTGAGTGCTACAGGAAGTCTAGCATTGCTGGTGCCTTTCAAAGCACCCTCCTGGCTTTCAATCAATGGAGAGCTTGAGGACTGCAGCAAAGAATGAGGAAACATTCCGCTGTTCTTCACTCCTGTGCAGTTATTTTAAGAAAAGAACTTCTGGTTTTATGTTTAAATGCAGATTCTCCAACCTTCTCTGGACATTGAATTAATAATTTCCTGATGGGCTATTCTATGGTGCTCTCATTTTGGTACCATAATTCTTTATAACCATTAATGAAATTATTTTCACAACACCCCTGGGAGGGGAGGTAGGGTTACGATCCCCATGTTAAACATGGGGAACTGAGTCACAGAGATTAAAGCCAAAATTGTCTAACAGTTTTGGGTGCCCAATTTGAGCAGCGGAGGGCCTCATTTTTCAGAGTACTTAACATTTTATAGCACTTCAGATGTGCAAATCCCAGCTCCCCTTGACTTCAATTGCACATATGAGAGCTCAGCAATTCTGTAAATCAGACCCCAGGGTTAGGTGCCCAGAAAATGAAAAACACACACTGACCATCTGTGAGGAGTTTGGTTTAAGTGATTTTTATTGCATGCTCTGCAGCAGAGGCAACGATAAAATTTTTCTCCAAGGCAGCATTCAACTGCCTAAGTCAAAAGACCCTCCTTTCTTTTCCTATCCATGGATGGGGCTTACCATTGCTGCGGGAGGTAGAGGCTGGAGCCCTCCCCCATGGTCCATCCACTCCACTACCAACAGTGAAGACCACCTGTAGACTGCCTCTACTTGCTTGCCTCCACCCAGCCACCCTTGGAGTGCAGCAGCAGCACCAGCACCAGCAGAGACTCTAATTGCAAGCACATGTGAGAGCACATGTTCCCCCACCCCCTTGGACTTTCCTTATCTGCTCCCCTCAGTTTGCAGTGGGCCGCCACCACTGCCTTCCCACTAGTCCCCCCACCCCCTTGCGGCTTGTTCCCTTTGCTACTTGTCCTGCTCAGTCCCATGCTTTGCTACTTGCTGCCTGTCCTAACAGTCCTGCCCAGGCCCCTTTCATTGTTTGTAACCTGCCCAGCCCCCTCCCCCCTTTGTGTTTGTTACCTGCCTCCCTTATACCCATCAAACCCCTTGTTGTTTGTTTCCTTGCCTCTCCTGCCCCACCCAGTCCTTCTCACTTCACTGTTCCCCACACCGCCCAGGGCCACCTTGCAGTTTTTCCATGCCCCACATGCCGCATATACCTGTGCTTTCCCATCTCACCATTTTCTTTTACCCCCTGCTTACTGCACCACCTCACACCTACTGCTGACCCTCATCCAGTGCAGCTGGAGGAGCTGGTGCCCTGCATCCTTCCCTAATTTTATTACTCCCCTCATGCTATAGTTTGCACTCTCCTCCCCCACACATAGCTTAGTGGGGAGATGGGATTAACCTCCATTTTTCCCTGCCCCCACCCTTCCCTTTCTTATTTCTATCCCCCCACCTGTCCGGTGACTCTTCTCATCCTCTGCCCTCAATGGTGGACCCCTGATTTCGCCACACACAAGACTTCAGCTGCAGGAGCTTTGCCTATGAGGGAACTGAAGGAGGAGGATGCTGGCCACCATTGTTGCCCAGCCTCTATTCTTGCCCCCATCCATCCCAATGGCAACCACCACCAACAGCACTGCCAATACCATCAGTGCCCCCTCCGGGGCAGTGGCAGCAGGCACAGGCTGGGACCTTGTGGCCAAACCTCCTGACACCACCAACGGAGCCCCTGTGGTCGGCAGAAAGGGCCGGGGAAAGAAAAAGTCTAAGACCTGCCCAAAAGGCTTCTTCTGCAGCAGCTGTTACTACTGCCATGGCCCCAGCATCGGCCATGGCTCCCCCTCTCCTGCCATCCTTCCACCAGCTCTGGGGGCACTCACTCCTCAGCAGCCAGAGTGTTCACCCGGGGGGCCGTGGCTCCTCCACCCACCCCTGCCTCCTGGCAAGGCTCCTTCCCCCACCCTGACCAGGGGCTCGGTGTCTGTTTGTAAGGGGGCTGTTCTCCCCTTACTGAAACTTAGTGGGTTTTTTGGTTAGCCCTCTCCCGAGAAAGGGGAAGGGCTAAAGAAAAATCAGGATCCCAAGACTGACAGTCCTCTGGGCCAATGGGGAGATGGCAGTGCTCCAAATCAGCCAGATTGACAGGGCAGGCAGGCCAATGAGGGCATCAAGAGCCCAAGGCCTGTCCTCCGTGTGAGCTTGAGCAGTGCAGACCAGCTATGCTGAAGGGAAGCCGGGGCTGAGCTATAGTGGGGAACTGTGGGGCCAGAGCCTGCATGGCGGATGTGGCTGTGCCACAAGTAACCCCGAGGCCGGGATGGCAGATTCCCACTGGGCCACAAGTAACACCGGGACCAGGATGGCAGACGCCTGCTGTGCCATGAGTAACACTGGAGCCAAGTGTGGCGAGTGGCTGGGGAAAGAGAGGTGAGGCCCTGGCAGCAAGGCCCTGGCATACAGAGACATTACCAGACAATAGGGCCTTGAAGGCCAGACTTAGGGGGGAACACGACTCAGATGGAAGGGCTGATATTGGGGAGAACAGTCCCACCACCTAGAGCCTACGTTTTTTAAAACTAAAAATACAAAAAGTTCATCTTGTCGAAACATATTGCCCCCACCCTATCGGTCGGCAGTAGAGATGAGATCTTTAGATCCACCTCACGGTTCTGTACCAGTTGAGCTAACAGAGTAACTGGTAGCAAAAGGATGCTGTTATCTTCTGCGTAGACCTGCCAATCCAGGAGGATGAAAGCACATTTTGTTAGGGGGCATCACACCTAGCAGCAAGACAACAAAGGAATGTTGAAACTCAGGAACAATGGGTTCAATTTCAGATTCTGCAGGAAGTGCGCTCCAGTGCAGTGCATCTCAACAGGCAGGCTGAAAGGCAATTGGGCACAAGGCCGGCGCTTCCATTTAGGTGACCTAGGTGGTCACCTAGGGCGCCAGGATTTGGGGGGGCGGCATTTTGCCGCCATTGGCGGCAATTTGGCGGCGGGGGGTCCTTCCGCGCTCCAGGTCTTTGGCGGCAATTCTGCAGCGGGTCCTTCACTCGCTCTGGGACCCGCCACCGAAGTGCCCTGAAGACCGGGAGCACGGAAGGACCCCCCCACCACAGAATTGACAACGACGACCGGGAGCGCGGAAGGACCCCCGCCTAGGGCGCCAAAAACCCTGGCGCTGCTCCTGATTGGGCACAGGGCATTTAAAATTTTATTATAGTCTGAAGTAAGGAAAATCTTGCTCTCTCGCTCTCTCTCCCCCCACAAACCCCTACCTGCAATGGCAAGTATTCTCTGTCAGTCTCTCAACACACACACACACACACACACACAATTTTGTAGGCTTTATTGTGAACTTGATGCATTTTCCCTCTTATTTTTATAATAAAAGTGAGGGGATCACACAATTTTTTGATTTCTCTGCCTTCCCTGTCCCTTCCCCTCCCTCTCCCCTGTCAGCTTCTGCCCCAACCCCATTTTCCTTTCCCTGCTCATGATCTCTCCCTCCGCAGTTCCTGCCCTCCCCCTCCCACTGGTTCTATCTTTTCCTTCCCCCCTCATGTCTGCTGCCCACTCTGCTCCTGGCCCTAACCCACCCCCCGCTCCTGCTCCTGTCCCCTACCACTTTGCTTCTCATCCTTCTGCATGCAAGTGAGGCTGCCTTCTCCTTCCCCTCCAGGAGTCAGCAGGGGGAAGCATGAATTTGAGCACACAGGAAAGCCAGTCTCCCTACTCTCAGTGTCTGTGCCCCACCCCACAGCAGCAGCTGCTGCATGCCAGGAGGAGCAATTGTAGGAAAAGTCCTGCTCAAGGCCTGCAGCTCCAGGCTGGGACGTACTCAATGCAGAGTGAACTTTTGAAGAATTTAGCTGTCAAACTCTAACGAGCAAGTGCAAATGGAGATTTTTCAGAGGCTTATAAATTGGTCAGATTGGGTGAATTTTCACAGTCATGGCAAAATGCACATCTCTGACAATAGGGCAACCACGCTGCCAAATTTCAAGTTCCTACTCCAAAGCGTGGAAGCACCAAGTTTCTCAAAGTTTATAAGAATTTTTAACATGAGCAAAATCAATGTATTCTCCCCTAACCTTGTTCTTGGAAATAGCTGAACTATTTTTAGCTAAAACTTCCCCTCCCAAAAATAACCCTGAAGCAGACCCCAGGCTTAGAAAATTTCAGCCCAAGTGGTGTAAGTTTGGCAAACTTATACACAATTGAAAACGGGGTCTTACAATGGACATGGAATCTTACCTATAAGTAAGGTTTCTGCTGGGGAGTATTAATTTCAGTTTTCTGGTTTTATTTTTTGAAATGTTTGAGTTTTATTTAGATGTCCAAAAACTGGTGTGGTTTGGGGCTTTCTCTGTGTATATATTGTAATGAATAATATATATGATATACATTAGTCATTATGATAGTATATACTGTAATGAGTAGCTCTTTATAATGTTCCCTAGTGCACTTTAATGTAGTACTGTTTCAAAGAGACTACATCAAAGCTCACTAAGGAATCTTTAGTGCACACCAGCAGGGTCTACACAGACCAATTAATGCATAACACATTAGTATGCTATCATCACACCCATCATCCATCTTACTGTTTCAGGTATACAAGTTACAATGTCTGGTGTGTTTGAGGGATAAACACAGATTTCATTTTTATTTATTAATTTTATTTTATATTGGGGGAGGTGTTGTATTGGTGTTTACTGGTTAAACCCTAACTATAGGCTATATATAATATGTTTAACATGATGGTGTCCTTTTTAAACATCAGGTCAGCAATGCCCCCAACATGAACCAACTTCGCATACATGGGCCTCAAAATACAAGCCATGGAGATGTTAATAATTTCCAAACATTTACTTAAGATGCCATAAACTTACGTATTTTATAGTTAATCATCTGATGTTCTTAACAGGTTGATTGATAGTGGATGTAGATAGGCTCCTTCATAGTTTGCTTTTGGGACATGATTGCAGTCGTATTAGACCTCGATAGGTTTGGCAGATATGTGATTGTAGGTAATGGCTAGTGAATTTAGGACTCGCGCTGGGAAGAGGCTAAGAGAGAAAATGAACCACACTTGGCAGGTGTTTATCACATTGCTTAAAGCACTATTGGAAAGTGCTCAGATATTATGATGAAGGTGGCATTACAACCTATGTAGAATAAAACTAGATGATGCTAAAACGAACCTCCCTTCCAATTAAAAAAAAATGCTGTTTTTTTTTCCGTTTCACTCTTTGTGACTTTATAGGCACAACTAAGCTTATGTGCTTTTCGTTTGTGCCCCAGTGGATGTAAAAGAGCCTGGATTTTAGCGGCCAAGCCTGTTAGGGACTAGCTCCCACTTCCTGCTTGTGTTGTTATTCCCGAGGAGCGGAGGGTATTACTTGGGCTATATGCTGAGAGCATGTATTTCACAAATATTCAGTGATGTTGGGGGGAATGGGTAGGGAAGTCAAATGATAGCGATGCTGTGCGGGAAATGCCATCCATTGTTTATTAGAGTGAAATCAAACTAGAGGGGCTTCTGGAAGCTGGACAGTAATCACGAAGGGGAGGTTTAAGCTCACTGACCCTTGTGGGAAAGATGGGGCGGGAGGGAGTCGTTGGTTATAGAGCAATTTGTTGGGCGACTCTGCAGTAGAAGAAGCTCCTGGAGCAAAAGCCCCGCTCGGGTCCATGACCGAGAAATCGGCGGGCGGAGCAGGAAGGCGAGTCTGCGGAGTCAGTGCCAGCATCATGGAGCTAGCTCGGTTAGACAAAGGGAAGCGCAGAAGCCAGCCCTGCCGAACCCGACAGAAGGCTGAGCCACAAGCCAGTGCGGTTTTTACGGCGCATTCTCACTGATCGGTTTCACCGACCCCGGCCTTGCCCAGGCAGCGGTGGAAAGCACCAGCGGGGCACGGGGGGCGGACACCGGAGTGTCCTTACTCCTTGTTCCGGAAGGAGGGGTCCCGGCGGCGCCTGGCTGCACTTCAGCTCTGTGCAGCCTGCAGCTCACAAGGGACCAACACACATTCCCAGCAAACGCCGGGGCCCGATCCTGCGACCAAAACCGTCCATCTGATTCCGCCTTTTGTGAGCAAGGAAAGTGTCGCATCGGGCCCTAGATTCGGACTCCTTTCAGCCTTAGACACACCAGGACCGGACCCTTAAAGGGTAACGGAGGATGCTGGGGCGGGGGAGGGGAGGCTCGGACTCTGGATTTGTCCGCGAAGGAGAGTCCCAGAGCCCCAACCGCACACCCATCGGGAACATCTACACTGCAATTAAACAGCCCAGCCCCGCCAGCTCGAGTCAGCTGGCAGGGGCCAGAAACGGGGGTCTAATTGCGGTGTAGACACACCCCGAGTCAGGAGAGAAAAACATGCAGCCGCAGGTAAGTATAGTATTAAAGGAAAGTATCAGAGGGGTAGCCCTGTTAGTCTGAATCTGCAAAAAGCAACAGAGGGTCCTGTGGCACCTTTAAGACTAACAGAAGTATTGGGAGCATAAGCTTTCGTGGGTAAGAACCTCACTTCTTCAGATGCTTCTTGCAATGCCCCGCTTAGTCTTAAAGGTGCCACAGGACCCTCTGTTGCTTTTTAAAGGAAAGTTCTCTGGCAGCCCCGGGTGCCTCACAGGCTATCCGCCACCCACGTGGGGATGTAAATAGCTTTTGCTGATCCTTCCCCCGCAGCCGGAGCTGGCAGAGAGGAAACTCCACGCGTGGGCGCCCTGCCGCGGTAATAGGTGCCCTCCCAGCAGGACTGGTCTGTGCGGGGGATGCCACCGCAGCGGGGCTGCTGGCGAAGGGCCGGCGTGCAGCGGCTGGGGGCGTTTACAGTAGTCACAGGGCTGAGTTCGGAGTGAGTCCCAGTTCGACGGCCACGGGGCTTGGCTCCCCCCGCTGGCTGTTCCTGCCCGGCCGCCTGGGCCGCGCTCTGCTCTCTGCTTACAAAGCGCCCCGCCGGAGTCGCCATCTCTCAGTTGGAGCCAGGCAGCTGAGCTGGCAAACCCGCGGGCCCGATCGTGCGCGGCTAGGGCTGGGGAAGCGACCCGCCGCCGGCTCGCCTGAGCAGCCCGCGGTTAAACGCTGCTGGTGGCGTCGGGCAAATCTTTACGCGCCGCGCCGCGGAATTGGTCTGGGCAGGCTCCGCCCCGGTCCATCTCGCTGCCCCCGCGGGGGGTGGGTTGCCTGAGAGAGGCCGGTCACGGCGCAGATCCGCCTTCCACGAAACCTTCCCGAGCCGCTTACTTTGCCCGCGGCTCTCCTGGGACACTCCCACTCCGCACAGCTCCTCCCGGTTCCAAACTCCTCTGACCCTCGGAGCCAGAGATCGTCCTTGTAAATGACATTCTTACTGGGAGGCTTTTGCTCAACCACTCACTTCCCGGGATGCCCTGCGGGCGGTGGTGTTGTAATCTGCTCAATGTTCGTTGTCTACGAATTTGATGGTGAGAGCACAAGGCTGATAAGTTATCCCCCATCCTGGACCTCGAAGTATCTGCTTTGAAACGGCTCTGCGCTCTAGCCAACAGGGTTATTTACATCAACTAGTCAATCTCTAGATGATTCCCGGGGAATCTACAGCTGAGCCAAAGGGAGCAAATGCTCCCAACCCTTCCCCGCACCTCCCTCTCCCATTCCCAGTGTATCTCCATCCCTGCCCTCAGCACGTACCTTTAGCAGGAGCAGAGCTCCCCTATCTTGTGTCGGAGTTTGAGGCAGAATAACACCGCATATTGCACTGTTGAGTGCAAGGAATGACATGTAGTCAGGGGATTTGCCTGACATCAACACCTAATTACAATAATTTAGAGATGTGTGAATGACAGCAAGCTCCATTTTTGGTTGAATTGCAATTAAGGGGAGATAATTATGCCCTGCGCAGTACAATGTATTAATATTTATGGCGTGGCGAAGACCTGGAGGTTTCTTTCGATGGGAGGATGGAGCATGCCAGAGGTTTTCAGCACAGTGTTATGTGGGACGGGAAAGTTTGCAGTACGCATAAAGCGGGAGATCGCGGCTGGGTTTGATACAGTTGAGGGAATCCAGATCAAGCAGCTGGGGTGGGAAAGGATTATATATAGAGAGCCAGATGTCTGAATTTTTCCTTATAAACAGTTTATTCTTCATCAACCACTTCCCTCACCACAAGCCGGGCTCCCCTTTATTCGTTTTTTCCTCTCTGATCACTGGGGGTTTCCACGCCTCGTTAACAGATTGAAGCCTAAATGGGTCGAATTAATTTCTAAACGCCATTAATTTACTTTATTAACTACACAAATGCGCTCTTGCCGAGCGTTTGTGTCCAGCTCCCTAGGCACACGATATGTTAGGAAGTAGTTATTCACATCAAGGTGGGAGGAGGCTGCGATGTGGCTTGTGCTCCTAATTTTATACCTTCCAAATTCTCCTCTTTTCTGTTTTGCGCTCCCATTCTGGCCAGAATCTCCAATCAGCTGCTCACCCATGCATGGGCGGTCAGCTGCCAACGCCTTTTAAAGGCAATTTACTAGCCATTTGCAATGCCTGCCCAACGCTGATCTAAATAACACACGGAGGGAGAAACCTGGCGCTGTGGGAAGCTGGAATTTCACAACAACTTGGAGCACTTTTTTCAAAAAGAGGGGAGGAAGCTAAAAAAATAAATCAAACTACGTAAATCCCCACTCCCTCCGCGAAAAACAATCCCAAATCATTAAAAATCCCGCTTTGACGCAACGCCTTGAAACGCAAATCTGCCGCCGCCGCAGCTGCTGCTGCTACATGGGGTGTTTTTTACTGCGGCCCCGAGTGTCCCTTCCCACGCTCAGAGCAGCAGCACCAGCAGCAGCAGCGCCTGGTGCTGATCAATTCTGATGTAATAAAATAAACCAGTGAGTCCTCTGGGACTCTCGGAACGCGGCTCCCATGGCAACAGGGACTATATAACCTGTGTCTAGCTGCTGCAGGCTTAAGCGGGGGCTGCTGCGATCCATCGGTCTCCAGGGAGCTGTGATCGCCGCACACTAAGCACAGGGAGAAGCCATCCAGCACCGTGCTGTTGTACCAGAGAGATCTAGGGCCGAATTAACCAAACCCCATAAAGGAATCACTCAGGAAGGAACCTAGCTAATACAGAAGCTCATTGGTAAATTATCCCCGGCTCTGAAAGGTTGAAGGGCACTATACACCACTTGTCTCCTGAGTTAGTGCTTAAATACAGGACTTGATCTCCTGGCTCTTTCTAGATATACACACTAGTAAAAATAGTGGCCCTGCGTAGATTTATTTTATATTATTGGAATATAAAAATATGATGCTCTAGATGCATATAAATATCCATATACACAGAGGCAACCTTAGCTAAACTCTTTAGGGCAGGCACTATGGCTTTGTGTGTTTTGACAACCCCGGCTGACATATTCCGAGTGTCCTGAAAAGCACCTCCACTTGCATTTGTATAGTTAAGTATATTATATATATTGAGATACCTGAAAAAATATATTTATATAAACATAGTAAGATATATCATTACTTCATAAAGTAATATCATACAGTAATTTTGATATATATTATATTTGTGATCATAGAGCAAGGTACATATTTCCTCTAAGGCAGTTTCTGATTATTGAAATAGGGAATTGGGGGCCAGGACTTCTAGTGTTTTTTCCCCCTTGGCCTTCCACTCACTTGGTATGTAATCTTTATGCAGTCATTTAACTCTCTCTGTCTTAATTTACCCAGCTCTAAAATGGGTAAAACCATATTTATTTACCTACAGTGCTCACAAAGATGCTGTGAGACTTGATTAATTTATGTTTGCAATAGGCTCTGTAAGTACAAAGTGTTATTATTTATTGTAAGCAGAGAAAAAATATGTAACCACAATGTGAAATGCAATATACATTTTATTTTCATGAGTTAGGGATGACTAATAAGGTGTAGAGAGAAGTAAAGCTATGAGTGGGTGGTGCTTTATCATTTATAATGAATGAAAATCAAAAGTGCATTACGCTGTCCACTTATTCTCTTTCTATAGTCTGTCTCCTTCTCTTTGCCTTATCATTTATTTCGTTAGTTAATGTGGTCCAGTTAAGAATAAAAACAATATGCAGAACAGTTTAACTTTGGACTGGAAGGAGAATATCTATGCTGAGTAAATGTGCAAACATATTGTATTGTTAGTAGAAATGGCTATGCCATTGGAATGGTTTGTACCAATGGAATGATTTATTAATGGAGTTTGTATGACATTTCCCTGCACAGCCTGCAGGCTGTCATCAAGACATCTTTGTAATATCATCAGTGCTGCATGGGAAGCACAGGATCCTGAAATAAGAACTCAGCAGAAAACTGAGGACCTCCCTTGGAAATATTTGATTAAAAATGGATTAATACTGAGACAATTCCTGCTCCCCTTACATATAGGAGGTGAAATTCACCCCATATAGAGGGCTAGCAAGAGGCCTATGGACCACTCAAGCCTTATTTTGAGAATTTAAGTGGGGCTTGAGTGACACATATGCCTTGTGCTGGTCCCTCTGCACAGAGGTTGGGTGAATTTCACCCATGACTAATCCTATTGACTTCAAAGGGGCTACTTGCCTGAGTAAATAATCTGATACTTATTTAAGTGAGATCTTAAATAGGTGTTTTTAAAATTTGCAGTTTACTGTTTAGGCCTTAAACTGCTTTGGTTCTATTCCTCAGAAAGTTAAATATTTAATCTCTCCATAATCTGAAGTAATTATCTTTATACAGAGGTTCTATTTGTTGGGTAATTGTTAAGTATAAATACTTTATGCAGTTGAGGGCCCTCTTAAAAGTGAAATATGGCACAATCTGGTATAGAAGAAATCTGAGAGACCTATAGACAAAGTATATGATTTTGTTTAAAGTTATCTTATAAGTGGAGATAGCTGTATACTGAATTATTTAATCAGTGTGATGTTTGAAATTTATTGGGATACATAACAACAAAAATAAAACTCAGGAAGAGAAATATTAACTCTTTGTAACCCTCTTCCTCTTTCTTTTTTCTGAATGTTGTTTTAAAGAAAATCTCTAACCCTCGCTCTTTTCTTTGCACTTCATGCTGCTTCTAATGATTTGGGGCCTAATCCAAGTTCCATTAAAGTAATAGAAAGTCTCACATTGATATCAGTAGAAGTTAGATCAGGCCTTTGATGTCTGTTCTCTTCTTGTAAATTCAATATTTTGGTCTCAAGCAGGATCATCAGATGTTGATTTTTTTTTAGCACTTTATTGCAATATCATTTTGTTACTCTGACCCAGCTTTTTGGATCAAATGTGCTATGTAAGGGCCAGATGCTGCCACCTTATTCACGTTGAGTAGTAACTTGCTCTGTGAATTTACAGGCCTACTCACTGAATAAGATATTCCTCAATGTGAGTAAGAGTGGCAGAAGTGGACCATCAAGAAATATAAAGTAATGATATAATATTCTGTTAGTATTACATCCCTTAAATGTGAGCTATCCCTTAGGGATGGAGTCAACAGCTTTGCCACCATTGCAAAAGGCAGGCATGATGTGTGGAACTGCAAATAAAAATACTTCCTCCTTCAAGGGAAACATCTTTCATTGTCTATGGATAGTAGAAGGTGGGTTTTTTTTGTTTTTTTTTAAGGCAAGTGGACAAGAAGGTAAATTAACCTGCAGACTTTATCTGATGAATGCTGCTTTCATATGAATCCTGTTTGGTCTTTATCTATCAAACAGAGATTGACTTCAATTGCAGTTAATATAAAGATTTATTGGCCTGAGAAGTAAATATTGACCAAGGTAAAGCCAAGGTCACTGTTTACCTAAAGGGATAATAAGTCTTGATAGTCACCTAAATATGAAGTCAGTGAGCCAAATTTTGCTCTCTTTTCAGTATAAATGCAAAGTAACAGCAGTGAGGTGAATAGATTTACACTGGTATCACTAAGTACAGAATTTGTCCAATATAATGTATGTATCAATAGTATCACCACTATGAACATAAGCTTCCAAAATGTAACTGATTTTGCTTAGAAACTAAACTTCTAAAGCAGAGATAAAACTAGAGGGTTAGAAAATTATTCCCTGAAAGTGAAGAATAGTTTCACTGCATACTGCTGCTGGCTGTTGTTGATTTTTTTCATTTACAACCTGATTGGTACATGTTGCTCCAGACTTTAATACTATAAACTACTAAGGAAATTAAAACAGAAACTTACTGATTTGAAACATCTATATTCAAAGGATCATGAGCCTGGATTATTTTTCTTCCATGTAGTACAACATAATTGCAAGCACCTTAGTCAGAATGCTAGGACTGTGTCCGATAGACATTCATTTATTTGTGTGGTTTATGTAAAACAGCTATAACAGTAAAAAGCAACAGAGGGTCCTGTGGCACCTTTAAGACTAACAGAAGTATTGGGAGCATAAGCTTTCGTGGGTAAGAACCTCACTTCTTCAGATGCAAGAAGAAGTGAGGTTCTTACCCACGAAAGCTTATGCTCCCAATACTTCTGTTAGTCTTAAAGGTGCCACAGGACCCTCTGTTGCTTTTTACAGATTCAGACTAACACGGCTACCCCTCTGATACTTGACAGCTATAACAGTATCATTCATTGAATCTGATAGCCTTCATTTCTATAGTGCCTCTTTAAATAATCTTGACACTATAAAGGCTATGTGTTCATGTCTTTATAAAAATTAGATGTGAATCCATATGGCTGTCGTATTTTATTGGTCCTTATAGATTTAGCTGCCTACCTTATTTCATAAGGAGTTATTGGGGCCTTTAACTTATGACAGAATGCCCAGAAATCACCGGTCTCTTGGACTACTTTTCAATATTCTCCTATATTCTGTTCTCTACATGACTGAGAAGAATATAGCTTTTATAAACCTCTCAGGATGCTTCATGAATTTTGTCAGAATTGGTATAAATGCCTTTCTCCTTTGTTATCTCCTTAATAGATTTTTTTTTTTCCTGGGCTCCCTGTCTCAGTTGTCTGGTGGAAATGCTGCTTTCTCTGTTCTCAGGAACAAAGAAATGGCTCCTGTTTAACTTAATCAAATACTCTGGTCTCTTTCTGATAGAAAGAATAGTGGCCAATTTACCTCTACCACTATTAAGTCCCCAACAGTTTTCCTGTGTGTGGGTTTCTATATGTTCCTTCAGTGAAACCTTTATTTTTTTCCTGGGCTATTTCCTTCTGCCACATTCTCTTTAAGAAGGCTGACACAAAAAAGTATCTTACCATTCATGTATTTTTGTTGAAGATCATGGTGTTTCATTAAATTATTTCTTGTCATTCATTTGCAATTAAATGATTTTTACTCACTGCACATACCAGGGCTTCTGTAGAGGAAAATTATTAGTGCTCTCAGAGCCAAACCCTGCAGGCTTTATTCAGCCCTTCTGCAGCCAGAATTCCCAGTGCCATTAATGAAAGAGTATTTCTGACTTTAAGAGGAGTTTTGCCTGAGTAAGAAATGACTCTTACTAAATGTCTCCTGGATCATATTTCACAATCAGACTTTCATATGGTCTCCGCTAACATTAGGTTTTCATCCTCAAATTTTAGCTACATTTTCCATCCATCACACAAAATAATTGACCCTAGAATATGAACTTATGCTGGATGAAACAGTAAAACTAGCATTCAGCCTCTGTTGCTCACTTTACTCATGTAACAGGACCCATTGAGTCAATGGGATCACTCTCAGGAGAGTAAGGCAAGCAGGATATGTCTCGGAGCAGCTACCCCAGGCTGTACATAAACAGAACAGCTGTGTCTTGCTGTATCTATATTAAAATGATGTGGCTAAGACTGAAATCCAAATTACAAAAGAAAACTAACTTTAAAAAATAAGTTTCTGATTTTATTTAAACGAAAATCTGAGCTTTTAAACTCTAGCCCTTCACTGATAAGTGTGGTTAGGGGCTGGCTTTTGCATACAGGCAAATTAGACAGTTGTCTGGGATAACATTTACTACCCTTAATATTTTGCTAAGTGGCTGGCTCTTGTGTGAGTCTGCATCTGTGGGAGCCAATTCGAACATTTTCAAATTTTCTCAGGCTAGCAAATGAACTGGGGAGCAAGCACATTCTGCTGTAATAAAACGGATGAAAGTAAAAAATGCTGCAGTGGATGGAACGGTACTGCAGAGCTAGGTGAACACTGCAAAAACATTTCCAGGCATATTTGTTAAAACATTTAAATGAATTTGTTTTGACTCTGTTTGTGTCCCTTTTGTGTTTGCCATCTGCAAGTATTCTAGCAAGTTAGTTTTTTGTCAGGGACATTCACTGAAACAGCTAATTTTAATTGGATGTAGGAGAATATTCACAGCATGTGTATTTGGAATTAACAGTTGTGAGTATTTGCACTTAACTCTGATTCTAAGACTTCAGTTCTGGGCACAGAAACATACCATGGGACTGATGAGTCCAATCAAAACAGCTCAAATTTCAAATATTCATACTGCACTCCTTGTGAACAAACTACAGAACAAGAGTTACTTGCACAAAATTATTTAGCTAATAATTCTGAATAACGAATAAATAACAATCTTTTCAAGTCTATTCACAGGCAATTTACAAATAAAAAAAAAAAGAGGTGAATTTTGTTAATTATTTGCCCTCTCTGTTGTAATGAAAGTCATGGCTACAGTGACAATTGTTAGCTCCCTTAGGTCCAGGTCCTGCAAAGGCTTACTTTTGAGTTTCACTTTAAACATGGATTACTCACAGGGGCAATGTTCAGCAAATGTAAGACTCTATAGAATCACAGTGTTGATCACACTGATGTGACTATGTATGTAATACCTCTAATTTTTACTGTGTCATTATAGTTAAATACTTTTGGTGAACTAAACAGTGTGGGTGAAGCGTCAATTAAACTCTTAGCTGTGCCAATGCCAATGAGTTGTCATCAACAGGCGTTGAGGGCACTCAGTACTTGGTGGAATTGTGGTTGACTCTGAAGCTGTTTGTGGTTGGGCTCTGAAGCAGATGTTTTACATTTTATTTTTGAGTTTTAAAAATTCCTTTTTAATAGTAATTCAACTGTATGAATGGTGAGGGGGAAATATCCTATTGACATAAGTGGGAGTTTAGGTGCACTAGGGATGCAGATCTAAGTCTCTAAAGATTAAATATCATCATACTGTACATTTAGTGGTGGCACACAGCTGCACAATCACGGTTGTGTTATGAAGAGAGGAGAAACCCTAGACAATACTGGCTGGTTCAGAAGAACATTAGGTATACTTTTAATGGGAGAGGGAACTGACAGATGATTTGAGAAAGGGAGTCAGTAACTTTCTCCTGAGTGGCTACCTTTCTGGAATTTGGGGAAAGAGTTCATTCAAATGTAACTAGGAAATAGAATAAATGTAATTGTTTTTCTGTATGTATGAGTAAATTACAAATTCTCATTGTTTGCTATAGAGAGATGGTGCCCTTTTAAAAGCATGCTGCATGTGATGTATTTGTTGGCTCTTTCTTTCTTCCTGTTATCACTCAATTTGTAATTAAAATTTAAGCAACAATTCTCCCTTATTTTGTATCTTTGTCTGTGTTGCTTGCAAAATATAAAATACATTTAAAAAAAATTGTTAATGCCAAAATGCAATCCTGACTAAGCACTCCCAAAGGGAAATAATTAAACACTCCGTTCTTTGCAGGTGAAACCTGATCATTTAAATCACTTTTTTATTTCCCTTATTGTGCCCCTATTTAGGATCAAAAATCTGAATGAATTAATTTAATCTGCATTGAAAAGTAATTATAAGTTATTGCTCAGGAGGTAATATTCACAACATTTACCAAGCAGAAATGCTATTCTTAGTTAGCAGGTAGCTATTTGGCTTGAAGTAGTTTGTGGTGTTGATAAAGGATTGACTTTAAACTATACAGCAACAGCATGCTATTAATGGAATATCTGCTTCTACTCAATACAAACTTCTCTGTCAAATCTCAATATGAAAGAGAAAAAAGTGAAATATTCACAGCTAGAAACACTCATAGGTTTTAGGCTAAAATTCAACAATTTCAGCAGTAGGGAACATCCTTCCTGTTTTTGCAATAAAGTACATGCCGAATACCGTTACTTTCATTATCTAAGCAAAAATGCAAGCGGAGCTTCTGTGGCTAAAGAGGCGTATGTCCAGCAAAGTGACTAGGCATTTTAGTACATCTCGTTATTTCAGTACACAACACAGAATACATCCCTTTGTTTCCCCTCCGTGAAATCATGTTCATGTAAACACAATAAATGCAGAGTTAATGGAATGGAAAAACACAGACAACCTCATATTCCTGATTTACACACAATGAATGTAGTAGTTTCCATAGATTTCTATAATGAAGTGCCTTCTTTTTATTAAAATCAAGTCAGTTCTAACATTTTGTTTGTTTGACCGTGTTATCAGTACAGGTGGGAGGATGATGCATATCACAATTTGCTCAGCCCATGATAGTGCTTATGGGCCAAACCTTCCAAACTGCACAAAAATGAGTACTTGCAACATAGTTACAAATGTCCCAGTGCATGTGCAAGTCCGGCTTTGCACAAACCTATGTGCACATGCAAACCTGCTTTGTGAACACACATTGGACTATGGCAAACTCCTGTTATTCATGCACATTTTTGTACATTTGGCCTACAGTGTCAACAGCAATGTCAGCATAACACAGACTAGTTGTCATCACCTTTTATTATCATAGGTTTTCTTGGGCTCTTTTTCTCTTCTGTCTTGTTTACAATGTTGAACAAATTAATTGTTAACATTCCCTACTCAGAGACTGAATTATCCAATAAATACCTGCCTAAAGTGAATTACATAAAGTGTGGAAGTTGCATTATTTTTAGTACAAATGATTTGACCCAGGAGATTTGCTCACATTAACCAGGTACCAGAGTTGAAAAATATTTGAATATATTCACTAATGTTGTAACTCCTGTACTCCCAGGTTCCCATTTCCCCCCCCCCCCCCCCATACTCTTCATTTCAGCCATCTTCACTTGTTCTGATATGTCCAATCTTAAACTGGGTCAGAGACCATGTTGTTTGGTTTAATGCACATCTAAATATTTAATAAGAGTAGATAGCCTTATACATAAAGCAACATGTTGGAAACAAATATAGATCTTTTAGATCTTATTTTTCTCTTCAGAGTGTTAATTCCCCCTTCATCTTATTTTGCTGATAACACATCTAAATAATGGAAAACTGATGGAGAATAACCACAACAACATTTGACATTTCCATAGCATCTGCTATCTGAGCCTCTCTGATGTTAATTACCACTCACAATAACCTTGCGAGGCAGGAATTATTATTCTCATTTTATAGATGGGGAAATTGGGGCACAAAGAGGGTAAATGATTTGTCTAGGGTTGCACAAAGAGCCCTGACTCAGGAAAGCATCCCTATTCAGGATAGCACTTAAGCAGTATACCTTAGTTATATGAAAAAAGAACCCTTTTTGGCAAAGCAAAGACAGCAGCAGATTTATATAGCTTTGAGGTTGCATCTTGCTGCTGCTGAGTAGCCTGTCACCAGTTTTCCACAGGCCAAATGGAAAGGCATTATACTTTACAAACCATGTGAAAAGTTATCATCCCATCCCAGAAGCGTTCACAGCCTAATTCAGCAGAACAGTGACCTGATGCTGTCCTCAACCAGGTTGAAGAGGAACCAAACAGCTGTCAAATTATAATGCCGTTCAGCTATTCTAACTTGGGCTAGATTTAAACCAGTGACCTCAAAGGGAAGGGCTCTGTATCCTTTTACCACGTCCCTATGCAATATAGTTCCACTGGCAGAATGTTTTAATCCAGACAACCTCCTGGAACGTTGCAGGGGCTGTGTGCCTGTGGATATGCTATCACACTTGAGGTCTTGTCTAGTCATCAGGCCCTTCCAGACTGAAAACCATTCACACGTTACATGTCTTAATTCCAAGGGGAATGCTAACTCCTTCCCTTTTTCAGTTGGGATTCCTGGAAGGATCATCCCAAACCACCAGCCTGGCCTTTAATTATTTTTCTTTATTAGAAACTGCACTGGAAAGCCATTTCTGCCTGAACACGTTCAGGGCAGCAGGTGTGGGAGGCAGACACTTGGTCTCCAAGGGAGTTACCTGAAGCATAAGGTAAGCTACTTAAGCCACATTTGGGACCCATTTTTCAATTACTATATTCACAGCCTTAGACCTGACCTACACCCTGGGAGACAGAAGCTTGTTTAATTGGTTGTTGTTGACATTCCTTCAGGGATGTCAGAAGAGGTAGCTCAGAGAGAGAATATTATATGTTAGTCCAGCGTTGTGCATGGATCTGACTGACACTTTCCTTATTCCTTCTTATGTACCATTACTACTCTGTCTTACAATGTGTTTTATGGTCTACTGTATTTCCCTTGACTTAATAAATACAAAGAGAAATGAGGGACGGTAGGACGATCTCATAAAAATAGTGGTTCAATCACCCTGGTAAAGATATCAGATTTTTTTAAAAGAAAGAAATGCTGTTGCTGCAGCAGCAGCCAACATCACAGCATTTTAATTATGAGTCTAATATTTGTAGCACAAAACCTGGCAATTTTAATGACAAAGTACTGTGATTGCACAAAGCATTTTTAGAACTAATAAATCTCTACAGAATACTTGCATGAAACATATTAAGATTCAATTCCTGCATTCATTAGTAAAATCAAATAGCATGTGGTGGAGATGGTTATTTGAAAAATGCATTCAGTGTAAATTGATTTTGTATTGTCAGGAATAATATTGAGAGTGGCTCTCCAGTACCTTAACACTTCAACCATTGCACTGCCAGCTGCACCTTATGCCTGTAGTTGTGGGAGATTTATGGAGCATTTTAATTTTCACTCTTAGTGGTGTTAACCAGTGGAGAGGTACTTCGTGTACTCGACATTAATCCCAAATTCATGCACTAACAGTAGCAAAAATAAGGTGCTAATAAAAGCCAGAAGTCAACCAGGGCTCAGTTAAAATATTTATGTGTCAATATTAATCATGTCTTCCAGTCCATGTACTTTCTTATATTGGGGTGCCCATTACCATAGTGGCATCTGAGCACCTCCCAAGAGCAAGAGGGACAGCAATGAACTTTCTCTCGCTTTCTTCCTTCACTCCCAGCAAGAGGCAGGCTTAGGGTTTTGCTTTTTGGGTTATTGCCGAGTGTATGAGAGCAGAAGTACTGGAGTAAGTAAGGGTGATGTTACAAGAAAGCTTGACTGAAGGGGCAGTGTTCGTACTGAGTTCTGAATGCTATGACGTTACCAGTCCTGTGTCATTAACCCACAGAGGTAAGAAAATTCATTCCTATCATTAAAATTAGACATCTCTGTCCATACAGGATATCCAGTGTCTGAATTGTTTTGTATGTCTGCTTTGACTGTAAGCTCCTCGCACCAAGGGCTCAATTTCCTCCGATTTGTATAGGGCTGAGCTGACAGAGCTGAACTAATAATAATAATGATAATAATATTTATTCAGCATAAAAATAGGGCAGGGGACTAAGATAGGCACCGTGAAGAGCAACATAGTCAAGTAATAAATATCTGTCGGGGGGGAAATAAAACCAAAGCCACATATATTGGGCAAACTGAGCCAAAAAGATAAATGGGATGTGAGCATGAGCAGAGGGCTGTTGGCACTATTTCTAGGTGTCAAGATCAGAAACTCCACCCCAGGGTTAATAGGAGACCAGCATTCACTGATGCAGTGTGAGCAAAGAGGAAATTAAGGAGCACTACTTATCCAAATAGCAGCAGGGTTAATTTCATTATTCAGTTTCTTAATGATGCAATATTCCTTGAGTGTAGTGCATTGGTGAACCAGAAGGGGTCAGCTGCTTCATATGGAAATAGAATGGTATAGAGAAGGGCCTTTAAGGAAGAGAACTTCTACAGAGCTTGTTCTGTGTTGAGTCACCTGAGACTAGATCCACAAAGGGATTTATTCACCTAACTGCCACTTTAGGCACCTAAATCCAAAATTTAGATCCCCCAAAATTTTGCTCAGCTGCTGACTAAACCTGTCGGTGGCTAAATTCCCTAGGCACCTAAGTTTCCATGGATAAAGTCCCCCAGGCACCTAAAAATCTGCCAATGAGCATGCGGCCATAACCTGGCCTTAACTTGGTGGTGGTGGGGATTGAAGGTTGGGGGCGGAGCGCTTGGTGGATAGTCCTGGAACTGTGTTCTGCCGCATTCCGACTCCACTCCAACACTGCGGTGGGTCACTCTCAATCTCTCCTGTTGAAGCTGTTCTACTCTGTATCAATACTTCATTTAAATAAATATTTACATGAATAAATATTCACAGGGACAGGGGAAGACTGAGAGTGATTCCCTAAGTGAGTGGTCAAGCCACTCATGTGGGAGACCCAAGTTCAGTTCCCTGTTCTAATGACTATTTGGAATCCTGAATGCGGGGAAGCAGATCCCTCTGGCCTGGGTTTAAGTATCTAATTCCAACAGAGGTGTGTGGAACTTAGACCAGACTCCTCTCCTGGGCATTTTCTATTGGCTAGCTTAAGTGGCTCCTCACTCAGCTTGCTGGCTTTTGTGGATCCCATTCTTGGGTGCTAACTTTCCCAATGTATTGTATAGAGAGCCTGGGCAGCTAACTCAAGGCTATAGATTGCACTAGGTAGCAGGGCGCGCAAACATTAGGCACTGCAACACAGGGTATGTCTATTCTATCCGCTGGATCGGCGTGTAGTGTTTGATGTATTGGGGATCGATTTATCGCGTCTCGTCTAGACATGATAAATCGATCCCCGAATCGACGCCCGTACTTCACCTCAGCAGGAGGAGTAAGCGGAATCGACGGGGGAGCCGCGGCGGTCGACTCACCACTGTGAGGACGGCCAGGTAAGTCGAATTAAGATACTTCGACTTCAGCTACATGAATAGCGTAGCTGAAGTTGCGTATCTTAGTTTGAACCCCCCCCCACCCCCCCGCTAGTGTAGCCCAGACCACAGAGTCTAATTCCCCTTTGTGGATCTAGCCCCTGGGATTCTTGATCCTCATGTATCTATGAGGAGCCCCTTTGCCAATGCTGGTAAGTTGGGAAAACTAGATATTAAGCTTCGGGATATTACCAACATGTGCTACAAGAATGAACGAATTGGCATAATTGATATGTGCAGATAAACGCAAAATCTATTAATTAGAGGTCCTGGGCAGGCATATGAGTGGTATCTGATTCAAAGGCTGAGTTTACAGCAGAGTAGTTGGGTCTGTTTCTCCAGTATCTTGTATCTTGTGCAGTCATTTACACCTGTGCAAAGGGGGTGTAAAATGCTACCGTGTCAGAATGGCTGCCGTTCTACACCCACTTTGCACAGGTGTAAATGACACAAAGTGCAAGGCAGTGGAGAACCAGGCCCAGCATTTTACCGTGCATCTCCCCTGAGAGAGACTTGACAGGGCCCCACCAATTCTGAAGTCTTGTTTGAGTATGATCTAAGGATTATAGTTTGAAATTTTAAATGAAATAATCACCCCTACGTTTATAAACATTTCTAGGTATCCTAAATGAAAAATTAGGGTCTGGCCTATCTTGTGTCCACAGACAATTTATTTAGCCATCTGAGATCGTGCAAGTATGGAGTGTAATGGGGCTTTAGAGCAGTCTCTAGATTCAATAGCTAAAACAAGGATATCTGAACTGAAGGAGATTTTATTGTCTCCTTTTTTTTATCCTGCTGTCTTTCTCAGATCTGTCCTATGCATATCTGCATTCGCCCATGAACAAATAGTGCTGAGGGGCCAATCATCAGAAGCCAGGGCAATTTGGCCTTGGTTCACAGAGAAGCAATCAAAAAAATCAAACAATTGGTAATCACCATGGTAAGTAGTAAGGCCTATAATAAACATACATATTTGATAAATTCCATCTCAGCCTCCATTGAAGTTCTCAGAGACAACACACGTGAACTCCCACTCCATTTGATCAAAAGCATTTTTGGTAGCCAGTGAGCAAAAGAAAGAGTTTGCAAGAACCACTTGCTAGTTACACAAGATTAATCAATTACCTGAAACTGATAAAAGAATTTACCCCTGTAATGAAACACATCTGCCTGGGCCTTGACTAATTTATGACTGTTTGCAGATCATTAATATGTTGAACCAAGTTTTGGGAGTCAGATTTGGTAAGTGAAATTGGCCCATTTACAAACAAAGCTCAGCTCTTTTTAGCTTGGGGCCAACATGTTATTTTTTTGCGTCATTGTCAGATGGCACCTACACGGTGCCTCCAAATGCCCTAACATTTGCAGTAGATGACAGGAGAGCAAAAGAGATCATTTCACTAAAATATGCAGTGAGCCAGTCAGGTTCTAAAGGCTTCATAATACAGTTTGGCTAGTTACTCCCTTTGCTTATTGCTGAACTACAAACCTACTTCAACAAAGCAGCAAAAGCAGGTGACAATTCAGGCAGGTTAAATAAACACTAAAAGAAGCGTTCTTCTGTTCGGTCCCATTGTTGCAAAACTATTTGTAACCTGATTTGGAGGCCTTTCCAATTTCCTTGATTTGTAGTGACTCTAGACACTTTGTAGTTTATCTGCCCCTCTGCTATGCCACACCATGAAACCAGATGCTGCTAGGAGAGGCCCAGCAGGAAAAGATTAATAAGATCATTATTTGGCATGTAGCCAAGATACCTTGCAGTTGGGATAGCTTACCTCCTGGCAATCAGAATAGTTTCATTTCGTCGGCACTAGCCCAGGTTAGTACAGCTTTAAGTAGGCAACAGCAAAACTTTGCTTCAGTTCTTCTTTTACACAAAATCCTAGAGAAAGAAGAAGAAAAAGGAAAACCACACTGAGCTAGTGTGAAAGCACGTACAAACAAGAAATTAACTTAATATGTGATTTCAGAAAGAATGGACTGATTTGATTTAGGCATAGTTCCATCTTGACTGTTTGAGGCTTTCGGAGATTAAGCAATAAAAAAGAAAATTCTCTGTATTCTCTCTGAATATTAAAGATCACATATACCTTTCATGAGTGCAAGGATTTGCTTGAGTCCTGGCCAATGCCCTCCATGCCATCCCACTGTAGCATGAGGTAAACCAGTCCTGTTCTTCCACCTCAGGGTGGCTGTATTTCACGGATGTCATGTGCATGAGAGTGTAAATGGTCTGACTCTGAGAAATGCTAAGCACCTCTGATTATCAATTCCAAAGAACCTTGGGATAAGAGGCACTATAAAAAAGTAAATTATCATTATAAGCATATTCAGTAGACTTCCCCAATCATGTGAAAATGGAAAGCTCATTTAATAACATTCCAATTTTAGCTCCAGATAATGAAACCGACTATACATTTCTTAATGTGGTTGTGTGTGAGGCAGTATGTTATTAATTAATGGTACTTGTTAACAGTATCTTTAATTTGTTGTGCATTTTTATCAGGGGAACCTTTCCATGTATGCAGTTTATGCTCTAATAAATTTGTTAGTCTCTAAGGTGCCACAAGTACTCCTGTTATTTTTGCAGTTGTCAGTGATATTTAGGGGCTAGTGGAGCCATCTAGTGGTAATGTCCTGCACTGCTATGTGGGATAACCAGATTGAGCCTGGTTCTCTTACTCCCCACATAGGTAGGGGCTGGGAGTGCCGCACAGAAAGCATGTCCAGCCATGGGAGGCTGGCATTACTCAATAGCTGCAGACCAATTTAAGGATCAGCCTTCATAGGCTCACACAGCAACATAGTGAGGCGAGGCAAATGATGGGGGCGCTAGTGAAAGAAGAGGTTCTCAGGGATTATACTTCACCTTCACTCCAACTGCACTAGGGATGGTTGTCACTCGTTACCAGATGACAGTTCCATTTAGGAGGTGTCAGCTAACGTTGGTGTCTCTAGGAGGGCTGCTCAGCCCTCTCTCTATTGCTTCAGTTATCACTCAGCTGAAGAGACTCCAGTACCCACATAAGAAGATTGGGGGAGATATCCCTGATGTCATTCCCCTGTATCCCTGATGCCAGGAAAGAAAGAGGTCAGAGTCTCAGACTCTGCCCCTGGGCAGGGGGCTGAGGCTGAACGGTCCTGTAACAATTCTGCCAGGGGTGCTCCCCCCGGCTCCTCCCAGGCCCTTCCCCACCCCGCCCCGACTCTTTCCCACCTCTTCTCACCCCCGCCCCGCCTCTTCCCCGCCCTGTTCCACCCCCTCCTCAGGATTGCATAGATATGAGGGCTGTCTGGTCTGTAGAGCTCTGACCAGCTCCACACCTATGGAGCAGCAGAGCCAGGTTTTGACTAACAGTTTGTATATCAACTTGTGAAGCACTTTGGGATCCATCAGGGTGACCAGAGCTATATAAAATGTCATTATCGCTAGTGATGTTAGAAAAAATAGGGAGAGTAATGAAAAATACTCAAAATTCCTCAGACGTAGTTTTCTGGGCAGGGGGTAATTCAAAACTTTGACCAAAAAAATCAAAATGTCAATATTTTGATCAGCCCTAAGTACAGTATCACTAGTTGAAAGTTGTAATATTTTTAAACGGCATCTGAAGATTGCCTTTAAGGAATCTAGAAGCTGAAATGGAGCAAAAATTGTGAGACAGGAGTAGCCAACTGTTTATTAGGTAATAACAATGTACTTGATAGGAAGATAGCTCTTTAATGATTTTGTCCAGTTAAACCTCAGCAGAGGAACTGTTGCCCTGCACTGCTTATTTACCACATCAACAATCTGGATATTTAAATGCTAATGAATGTTTTTTTTTCCTGTTGATTCTCTAATAAAAACAAAGTGCTAAGTATGTTGCTGAATCATTTCTGAATCAGTAATATATATTAGGCAGATAAGAATGTGACCACCAGAGACGGAGAACAGGAGGAATGCCTCACAGCTAGAAATATGCACTCATTATCAGGTTCTCAGCATGGAAATTGCAGAAAAGGTCTCTGAAAATCCAGGTGGTTAAATGGAACAGAAAGCTGGATGGGACATACCTGAGTATGGTTGCACAGCTGCTCAACCTGCAAGATTCTCAAGCGTGCCCACAAAGATCTCCAACCATCCAAAAGAGAGAGATGATCCTTATCAGAGACTGTATGCTAAGAAGAATGTGTAAGCAGGATCTGAATGAGCTCTCCCTGGACATCTAGTGATGAACGGGGGCCGAAGACTTCAGGAACCGACCTTCTTTGCATAGACTTGCCCACTCTGCCTAGGTGCACAGCATGATGGAGCTGCTTTGCCCAAATTATCACTTTTGGCTAGTGTTGGATTGAAAGTCACTTTGCTATTGGGTGCAGGAGTAATAAAGCATCATCCTTGTTTTGTGAATAAAGGTCAGCCGAACTGTGCTTGGCATGCCCTGATTGAGGGTTTCACACGCTACAGAACTGCACTCGCTGAGCAGAGGGTAGGAGTGCCAAAGCCCAGTGGAGATGGGGGGATGGGGAAATAGGTGTTTGTGCCTGGTGGTGTGGGCTCTGCCTAAGAGGTCCTGCAGGAATCACTTTTTGGTCCTATGCTATTTAAGAAAGAAAACATAAAATCTCATTATTTATACATTTTGCCAATGACACAAAGACTGAAAGAGTAGTAAATAATGAAGAGAACATGTAATTGATACAGAGTGATCTGGATCACTTGGTAATTTGGCCACACTTGAACAATCTGAGTTTCAATATGGCCAAATGTTAGGTCATCCATCTAGGAACAAAGAACATAGGACATAGTTACAAGCTGGGGGGCTCTATCCTAGGAAACAGGGACTTTGAAAAAGAGTTGGGGGTCATGGTAGATAATCAACTGAACATGAGCTCTCAGTGCGATGCTATCACTAAAGGGGCATGAATGTATGAAAAGGGAAGTAGGGAGGTTATACTAACTCCATTTTTGGCACCGGTGCAACTGCTACTGGAATACTGCGAGACAAGGTGGGTGAAAGAAACCTATATAACACTTTCAAAAGAGGAGCCTAGGAATTTAAATTCGTTACTCTGCTAGACAGCAAAAATCATGGACTGAACAGAGACATTGGATTTATGGCTTAGTACAACAATCTGTAACCCACTAACCCCCTCTTTTTGTCCTATGACTGCAGAGCTGTTAATGGGCTATTCTATCTCATAGGTGCCGAGTTTCTAACCTGCCAGAGGTGCTCCCCCCCGGCTCCTCCCAGGCCCTGCCCCCACCCCGCCCCGTCTCTTTCCCGTCTCTTCTCATCCCCGCCCCGCCTCTTCCCCACCCTGTTCCACCCCCTCCCCCAAGCATGCTGTGCCCTCGCTCCTCCCCCCCCCCCCAGCGCCTCCAGATGCCATGAAACAGCTGATCCATGGCAGGCAGTAGGAGCTGGGAGGGAGGGGGAGGTGCTGATTGGTGAGGCCTGCCAGCAGGCAGGAAACACTGGGGGGCGGGAGAGGCGTTGATGAGGGGCTGCTGGTGGGTGCTAAGCACCCACCATTTATTTCCTGTGGGTGCTCCAGCCCCAGAGCACCCATGGAGTCGGTGCCTATGCTCTATCTTGAATGGTCCCTTACAATATGTGCTAACTACAAACGCTAAACAATCTGTTCCACCTTGTATTTTGCTGTGTCGCTCGGAGTCACTTTCCCAGACCGGAGGAAGAGCTCTGTGTGGCTTGAAAGCTTCTCTCTCTCTCACCAACAGAAGTTGGTCCAATAAAAGATATTACATCACCCATGTTCTCTCTCTAATATCCTGGGACCGACATGGCTACAACTAAACGGCAAAACTGTGTCCAGTTCTGGTGTCCTCACTTTAGAAGGACATTGAAAATTTGGGGGTTCTAGAATAGAACCATGAGAATGATAAAGGACTGGAAAAACATGCCTTCTAGGGAGACTCAAAGAGCTCAATCTATTTAGTTTATCAAAGGGAAGGTTAAAAAGTGACTTGTTCACAATCTGAAGGTACCTACCTGGAGAACAGAAATTTGATAATAGAGGGCTCTTCAATCTACCAGACAAAATTACTTACAAAGTTGACTACTGACACCTCCCAATTGTCAGTAAAGCAAAAACAAGCTGCTTCACAGCAAGCGTTACATCACTGATGTAGCTACAATTGCACTTTTACAAACAGATGGGGAAAAAATGCATCATCCTCAAATCAAATTAGGCTTGACAGATTAGCCAAAAGCAGATTTAACACATATATATGGAGTCATTTGCAGGAGGATTTTTTTTACCATCGTCAACTTTTGTTTTCAGTTGAGAAATTGTATTTAGAAGTTTCTCAAAATTTGAAGAAATATAAAACTTTCTTCATGTTATTGGACAACAATCACTGTTAGATGCTGGCTAAATTCCAGGTTTTCTTGACGCAAGAGACCCATGTCAGAGTTGCCACACCTTGTTTAACCTTAAAGATAATAAACTCACTGGTGAAAACCTACAGTTTGACTTACAGACTTTGTCTGTGCAGAAGTACAGGACAAAGTTAGAAAATGCTCTTTTATCATTTTGAAAAGAGTTGTACATAACATACAGATTAATGCTATATTTAACTTCTGTTTAGTCTGGAAATATATTGTGACAAAGAATAAACCACTGCATCTTGGTCTGTGAATAGACCAAGATGCAGTGGTTAATTTTTGCCCCAGCCAGAACTATGTCAGTTAAGGGTGGGATTTTTTTTAATCGATATAGTTATACTAGTACAATCTCTATATCAGTATTAATACTGGTATAGCTGTAAAGAAATAAGCTATACCAGTATAAGCCCAGTTATCCCAATATAACATGGGGGAGTTGTATTGCTTTAACTATCCCAGTATTGTTAAAGCAATACTATTGTGTGTACAGACAAGGCTTTTGGAGGTTATGCAGTGATGATGTTCTGAAGATATTAACTCAATGTTGCAAATATTTTTAGGAGCTAATTGCATTAGGAAAAAATAGTTTAAAAGTCTGGGAATTAGTAGGATGTGGGTACAGGAGTGGATGAGAGTTGGATAAGGGAAAATCTGAGGTTAAAAAATAAGCTGAAAGTTCTTCCTGAGCAACTTAAAATGCCAAGGGTAAAAGAGAGGCATCGAAGAGTACAACAAACAGGTGCCTGTTTTACAGCAGTATTAACCTAATGAGTCCTTTTCTCAACAAAATTACATTTGAACTCCTTTGTAACCATTTTGGGCTCTCAAATAGTACTTTGTGTTACCAACAAAGCTAGTGAACTGCTGTTTATAATTTAAGTTCTTTGTTTTTTATGGAGCCAGCCAACCTCAGTAGAACACTAAGTGTTTTTTAAAGTTCTTAAAATGAATTTTTCAAGGAAGATAGGCAAACAACCCCACAGTGTAATTAGCAAGACATTTTTAAAGTTTGAGGTATCAGCATTAAAACCTGCTGTTTGGCATTGGAATGAAGGAAAGATCTTGACAGGAAAATGGCAGACAAAAGAGCGGTGGAAAATATCATGGCGATATGCTAACGTTCATAAAAAAGTTTGTTGAACACTCCTCCAAGCCATAGTTTTCTGATCACACGTTGCCTGAGCAATCAGAGGTCTTCAGGAGGCCAGACACTGAGGTGATGGAAAATACAAGAATAATGGTGTGAGAACGGCCGATTCTCCATGTCAAACAGAACAGGTGTCAGTCACTGCCCAAAGGGAAACTTATATGTGATTCTTGAACTCCAATAATGAAAAAGAATAATATTTAGTGCTTAAATAAAGCTTTTCATCTTCATAGTCTTTTACAAACATTAGGCTTGATTCAGCCCTGTGTTATACTAGCTTCCACTAAAACAAAGATGAGGGGCTTGGCCCCTCACAAGATACCCATAACCCTCACTCTGCTGGGAAGCTTACAAAGTTGTCATTTACTGGCTAGGGCTAGACATAGGGCATGCATTGATTCAACATATCTCTCAGACAACTTGTGCTGGCAGGAATCCCTGTGGTGTCTTGATATAAATTTATAGCCGCCCTCCCCCAGCAGAACGCCTTAGGGAGGGTGGAGATGCACACACTGTGTGTTTTCCCTTGTAGATAAATCCCTCCTGAGTTCAGCACCCCCCTAAGTACACAGATGGGCATGCACACATGGGCATGCACACAGACAATTTGCATCTTTCCGCTAAAGAAGTAGAATGTTGTTATAACAAAGGTCCTATTTTTTTTCATGAAGGTCACTATTTTAAAATGATACAGCCTGTGATCAAATTCAATCAACAATTCACCAAAAGCCTGGTGGCCTCTTCACTGATTGTAGCAAGATACCTAGCTTTATCTTAACGAACTCATGATTTCATTTGAGATGGCAATATGGGTGTAATTCCCATCACTCTAACGAACGCTAACATGAACATGACTTCATTCACTTTAGCCTATCTGAATTGCTCTCAAGATCTCTCCTTCATCTCAGTGCTAAATAGCAGGTTGCTGCCTGATCAAGTGGACTGTATGAAATATTCACCCAGTTACTGGAACATGTTTCACAATTCATATTCTGAAGCCTTTGTCAGATTGGTAGATTACTTTTTGCTTTTAGAGGCTCAGGGTCCAACCCTGCAAACTGTTATCTTCATGTAGAAGCAGTTCATGGGCTAATATAGCTAAGTAAAGGTCCAATCCTTATTCATTGGAGTTGTCCTTACTCATTCATGTAGTAAGGGTTATAGAATCAGGCCCTTAAATGAGCTGCTGCTTCTAAACAAAGACAATAAGTAAGAGTTTAACTTTCATTTACTCTAGAATTTGGCCATGCTACAGGAAAAGAAAAGAAACATTTAAGGATGAAAAATGACAATGGAATATAAAATCCCTAAATTGCAAAACTCCATTATTTGTACTGGGTCTCCTAGTCATTAGTGCACATTTGTAAGGTTCTAACTGTGTTGGTTCAGAATAGGTCAATTTAGAACAGAAATAATAATTGGAGACTGTGGACTATGTATCTGTAATTCTGTTTTCTGGTACTGCAATTTTAAATGCTAGAAGTCTGCCTGCCTGTCTGCTGTGAGAAGACTGAAGATAGAGGATCCTATACCAGGAGAGAGACACTGTTTTCTGCCATGGAGATTTTCTATGTTTTTCTTTCCTTGTTGTTTTCCTGTACAGAGGGAAAGTGCACATTTTGCTCTTTGTGTATAGAAAATATAAAGAAAACTGGCCACCAGGATGAGATTGTAAAAAAAACATAACAAAGAAAAGAACAAATATAAGAGAGAAAACAGAGCATGTCTCTCTTCCATCTTGAATCCTCACAACCCTAGCAGACAGACATGATGCTTCTTACATTTAAAGGCTCAGTGCACAGAATCATAGCTACGCCACAGAGAAAATAAGTCTCTGTGCAGTGCAAAGGTGGATCTGGAAGTGAAAATCCAAGAGCACCAACTTATATCTCCCATAACACTGTGTCTAAGGTTTTATCTGCATTTTTATTAAGTACAGAACATAATGTCACAAACTGACTAACTGTAGCATGATACTGATTCTCAAACTGTGATTCAAAAACCTTTGCTCTTAGTGTAGAAATTAGCTTAGAGAACTAATATATTGCGCTGATGGAGCTGAATTAAGAGGCTTTTGCTCATGTTCATTAAATCTTTTGCTTCAGCAATCTGAAACCTAGTTTGCTGTGTGTGCTGATAGGAACTGGGAAAGATTTAATAATGTAAGTCTGTTGCAGAGTTGATGGCTGGTTTCAGCTACAGACTTTCAGCTCCAGAGGATATAAAGAAAGTATACAAGCCAGCAAAGTGACTTAGGGTCAAAGAGGCAGCAGTATGTTGCTTTGCTAAAAATATTTTAATTCCTAGATTTTTCACCTTTTCTGAACTCTCCCCTTAGAATGTCAGTGCAAGTGCCAATTCTGCAGGGGCATGTTATGGTCTTAATTTTCCTCTTAGTCAGAGGTGGATGCCATGCCATTTTGTTGACTTGGGGGAAAGGGAGTACTTTTCTCTCCTCTGGAACAGTTTAATCTCAGGTGTATTATAAAGTTCAAAAAACGTTTCAATTGTGCATTTGATGACAAGTTACATGCTTGGCTTCTCATATAGGTCACATCAGCTTACTCAAGATATGCTCAACATACTCCACCAGAACATTCTGCCCTTTGGACTAAGCATGCTCAGCCATCTGTGGCTTTATCATCAGTAATGCTAGGTGTGGCTAAGCTCATCAGCTGGTCATGTACTTTACAATATAGTTACTCTTTTCTTGACAAAACCCTTTACCCGATCTAATTTGTTAATATTACCTAATATTCCCCCATCACATGATGTCCCCAAGAAGATTTTGGTTACCTTCACAGGTGAAAGGTGACACGTGCAAGTCACCCATCGTAGTGACATTTGAGTTCCATTCCTATTGCATTGTTTGTTGATTATTGTTCAGACTGACGTAAGCCGTTTAAAGAATTTTAGGGGCATGTTAGTACTTTACCCATGTGATTCCTGAAATTATTTTAAACATAACTTTGAGAATATGCTGTAACCGTGCCACTGTGGGTCACAACTGAGGATGCCAAATTCAGGACGAACTGCAGAGAAATAGGGGAAACACAACCCAAAATTAGTGGTTATTCTTTCATAAGATATACCAAACCAGCCACAAAAGTAAACTCCTGTTTCACCACACTGGCTAACAAGAAGTCATAAAAGCAGTTTCCTTGGGCATTCCAGGGCTTATATCACCACCAAAAACACTGGATTCCGAGATGAGTAATTCTTTACAACTAGTCTCATCAAATGAAAGGTTCTTCTGATCCCAAAGGACCGGCCACACACCCAGGTCAATATCCACAAGGGTGTCATTTGAAGCAGTACAGAACATTTGGGATGGGGAATGTAGTTATGAAAATTGGCCAGCTTAAAAAGATGTGTACTTAGCTAGTATGTCCTCACTCTATTCATTCTCCATTCTCTCCACATTGTACACTGCAGAAAGCTGGGCTACAGCAAGAAAGATGATGCAAAAATCAGTGAGTAGCTCAATACAACAAGGATAGTAATATGCTTTTAATTATATAAATTGAAAGACAAGTGGAGAAAAGCATATTAAAAAATGGTCAGATCCCTGAGAAGAGTAAAGACATGAAACAGCAATGAATTTGGAAGAAAGGACACTGGACTAAACATCAAATGGAGACCTCAAGGTGGGAAACATACAGAAAAAGAGGAAGCAGTGGGAAAATGTGCTAAATAAATTCTGTGATGGAAACAGCTGGATTATACTCTCTCGGGACTGAGAAAAAGAGAAACAGAATGGAGAGATCATCTTCATCTGTCAGTGCTTATAATGATGACAGATCTACCATCCAAGCATTCTCATCATTCTGTAGTACTTCATCTCATTCCATAACAAAGGTATCTGTGTAGTCACTTGTAATCTATTGAAAGACTAGCCTCTTTTTACAGTTACTCACTGCATTTTTATTTGTTGTCCATTGTTAGTTTATGTTTCTATCTTTTAATGTTCTTTGTCAGCTTGATTACGAAGAGGAGTCAGCCTTATCTAGAAAAAAAAGCCTTGCTGTAAAGTTTGGTGGTTTCTAGCCCCTTTACAGTCATGACGTTTTCATGCAGTTCAAGAGTCTATTCAGTGGGTCTCCTGTTTAGCAGTATTCTTCACTCAGCAGAAATCCCGCATGAGAACAGTAGACTGTGATTTAGATCTATTTAACAGATGATTCAGAAACTTTTCATTCTCATTCTCCAGTCACAGAAGTCTGTAGTAGATGCCTATTTGGGGTTGGGGTTGTTCTCTTAACTTCTAATATATAATATTTTCTTTTTGTTTTCTTTTCATATTGCACTTGGCTGCTTGATAAATGCTGTTCTTACAGAGTCCACTACTCCTCCAGTTCATTGAGGCTGAGGGAACTGGGCTTATTTAGTCTGCAGAAGAGAAGAGTGAGGGGGGATTTGATAGCAGCCTTCAACTATCTGAAGGGGGGTTCCAAAGAAGATGGAGCTCGGCTGTTCTCAGTGGTGGAGGATGACAGAACAAGGAGCAATGGTCTCAAGTTGCAGTGGGGGAGGTCTAGGTTGGATATTAGGAAAAACTATTTCACTAGGAGGGTAGTGAAGCACTGGAATGGGTTACCTAGGGAGGTGGTGGAATCTTCATCCTTAGAGATTTTTAAGGCCCGCCTTGACAAAGCCCTGGCTGGGATGATTTAGTTGGGGTTGGTCCTGCTTTGAGCAGGGGGTTGGTCTAGATGCCCTCCTGAGGTCTCTTCCAACCCTAATCTTCTATGTTTCTATGATTATTCTGGTTTGTCTCTCTCTTCTTTTACTGATTGCAGCTACCAACATAAATATTCCAGTTGTACTGTAGGAATCAGCTCACCAACTTTCAATTATGTACACATCAGAAATAACAACAATTAGTAATATAAATGTTTTGTGATAATATCTCTATGCATCTTCTCTGCAGTGTTTCAAAAGATTTCAGGATGAACCACCTAAACACGTGAAATGCCCTGTCCCTATGGAGGGGATGAGAGAGGAGAGAGGAATATGTGAGTAACAGAACACACATCTGAGAAGCTGAACTGAATTGTATTGCTATAAGAAATAGCCACAGTAACTTCTCCTGGTGGTTCCTTCCTTTCCCTGGGCAGGGCTCTCCTTTATGTACAGAGGACTTACCAATCTCTATTTGCACTTTAACCCCCTTTGAACTGGGTTTCTCTGACCATCCAACAGTTGACTCAATAAAAGGGGAACATCTCCCAGTCATGTTGAGGGGCCCAGTCATCCCCTCACACTCTGACCAGCCCCTGCATCTAATTCCCTCCATTTTCTTCTGAGGTTAGCTTTCCTGCCTCCACCTAATCTTGGCTTTTCCGGAGTGCCACTGCTGGGCTTCCAGACAGGAGCCACACTGAACAGTTCCCCCAACGGTCCATTTTGGAACTCAACCTCCCATCTGAACTTCCTCCCCTTTGGACGAACCAGACAATTGAACAATGCATTAAATGTGCCTCTGGGATATGAATCTCACTCAGTGCTACACCAATACTGAAAATATTGCGGTTACAGTGCTGGCTGAGTTCCCACTAGTGGACAGACACCAGCCTGCTGTATTGGGTTCAGCCTTTGTATCCCATGCACTGCTTAGCCAGCTGGGGCTGAGCAGTGTCCATGTTTTCAACTCTTACGATTTTTGGACGAGTGACAGGATTTCAGCTGGAGCTGGAGCCCCTCTTGCAATGACATGAGAAGCTCCAACCCAGCCCACTCACAAATTTGAGCACTGCCTGGGGAGAAAACTCCCTCTGATTGGCTGCCTTCTCCACTTGTCCACCTCCTGGCACTGAGCAACCAATCAGAGCTGCTACAGGAAGCGTTCTCTCCCCCATCCCCTCAGAATCCCCCAGCCATTCTCACAGGAGGGGATCAGGAGGTAAAAGAGTCCAGCAGCTTAGGGAGGCTTCACTCTCGCCTCCCTTCCTGTGAGCAACTAGACAGCTCCTCTGAGAAATGGGGGGGGAACATCTGGAGCTGCTCTCCCCACCATGGAAGGTGGAGAGGGACTCCACCCGCCCCCTCTCCCAGGCCTGGGGGGGGGGCTACAGTGAAGAACCCCAGGAGGAGCAGAGGTGAGGTGGGGGGTATAAACTTGGGGGGGAGGCAGAATTGATGCAGGAGCTGGGGGACAGGATTGAGTAGGATGTTGTGGGGAGCAGAATTAATTGCTGGGCAGAGGATGGGCAGATGAGGGAGTGACAGCTGCTGCAGCAGGAGCCAAAAATACCTCTCCCGATCAATGTTGGAGTCTGGGTAGCACTAATTGTCACACACCGGGGGTGGGCAGGGGGAGTCCAGCAATCCTAAAACAGACCAAACACACAATATAGGTTTTTTTAAATCTCAAGATTTTTTCAGGCCAATCCCACCGTTTTGGGGGATGTGGCTCATGATTTTTGATCTCTTGAGATTGGCAATACTGAGACACAGTCTCTTGTTCTGACCCCTTCTTGGAATGCGGGACCCTGTGGTCAGGCTGCCCTAGGTTCCAAGAGCAGTGCTGAACTCCCAAGTCTCCCCAGTAGACTATGCAAGCTCCCTTAGATCATCACCCTCATGGGCACTTCAATTTACAGTTTAACTCTTTGGGGACCATGTGACAGTTAAAGCAAGAAACACCGAGCTCCTTTGCAAAGGAACATGAAATTCAGCGTTGCTAAATGCGAAGTGTTACACATTGGAAAACATAATCCCAACTATACATACAAAATGATGGGGCTGAAATTAGCTGTTACCACTCAAGAAGAGATCTTGGAGTTATCGTGGATAGCTCTCTGAAAACATCTGCTCAATCTGCAGCAGCAGTCAAAAAAGCTAACAGAATGTTAGGAACCATTAGAAAAGGGACAGACAATAAGACAGAAAATATCATAGTGCCACTATAAATCCAAGGCGTGCCCACACCTTGAATACTACATGCCCCATCTTAAAAAAGATATATTAGAATTGCAAAAAGTACAGAGGAAGGCAACAGAAATTATTAGGGGTATGGAACAGCTTCCATAAGAGGAGAAATTTAAAAGACTGGGACTTTTAAGCTTAACAAGAGAATACCAAGGGGGGATATGATAGAGGTCTATAAAATCATGAATGATATGGAGAAAGTACATAGGGAAGAGTTATTTTCCACTTCACACAACACAAGAACCAGGGGTCAGCCAATTAAATTAATAGGCAGCAGGTTTAAACAAACACAATAAATATCTTCTTCACACAACACACAGTCACCCTGTGGAACTGGTTGCCAAGGGATGTTGTGAAGGCCAAAAGCATAACTGAGTTCAAAATAGAATTAGATAAGTTCATAGAGGATAGATCATCCATGGCTGTTAGCAACTACATCCTCTGAGTGTCCCTAAACCTCTGACTGCCAGATGCTGGTACTGGACAACAGTGGATGGATCATGGTAAATTTCCCTATTCTGTTCATTCCCACTGAAACACCTGGCACTGACCACTATTGGAAGACAGGATAGTGGGCTAGATCAACCATTGGTCTGACCCAGTATTGCCATACTTACATTCTTATGTTCAAGAAACAGAGAAGCTCCTTTGCAATGGAACTTATTAAACACACACACTTTACTCACAGAAAGCAGAAGAGATTTACAGATCTATGGAAAACAACAAGCACCTGAATATAATTCCCTCCTTCAGATCAGTCACCACTCTTTGGAATCCTTTGGGGTTTGGTCAATGTCCTTGAGGGGAGCCAGGTCCATCCTGGCCTCCGTCCTTCTGCTCAGTCTTCTGGCTCTAGCGATGGTCTACTACCCTGTGACAGAGTACTGGGTGCTAACAGGTGACTCTGCACTCTGATACCAAGTAGTTCCCCCAGGAGAAGGCTGACTGGGGTAATTGAAGTTAATTATCTAATCAGCTGGGGGGGACTGGCTGAGCTAACAAGCCAATTAGCCCATCAGCTCAAAACTGATAAGATGGGCACAGGAAGGAAGTCAAGGAGAGAGGAACAGGGCTAGCTGAGCCCAGTCTGACAGAGATCTCCGAAAAGGGAGACCTATGGTCCTCTCGGGCCATGGGGAAGGGGCTGAAAGTACAGAGGGCACTCTAAACAGCATTGTTGCATAGAACTGTAAAGGTGTAGGTGGAAGGAACATAAGTAAATAGCACGGTGTGGATACCCAGCCAGTGGAGTTGCCGTGGTTTCTGTGGTCCTAAAAGGCAGGAGCAGAGCATATCCTGCTACACCCCCTCTTGCTACAGAGCTAGTTCCTTTTAAAAGTAAGGTCTGATGACACCTCTTCCTGCTTCTCTTCTCACACTGGGATTTTCCGTTCTCCCTGCCTGTGAGTGGGGTTGCTGGCTGAGGGTCATTCAAAGTCACTGGCTCAGCTGTCTGTCTTCTGTCATAAAATGGAAGTTTTAACCAGCACTGAAAGTCATAGTCACACAGAGTTCATGAAATCAAATGGAATTCATAAGCTTATGGACAGATCCCCCCCACTGTCACAATCACTTTGTTATTTCACAGCCCTACAAAGACAAGGCCCCTGGCTCCAAGAGCTTGCACACTGACTATACAGAATAGACAGGAAGAAAGGGGGGAGAGGATGCAACAAAAAAGCAGCTTGTCTTGTGTGTGGTGGCATCTTGTTAGTTCCATGTTGTTAAGTCTCTGTGTTACTAGGTAAGGGGGTAAATTCCTTGCTTCTTCCAACTGCTCTGCTTCCTTTTTGTTTGATTTGTGTAATTAACCCCTCTCTGTCTGCACTCCCCTTTGCTAATGCCCACGTGCACTTTCTGTCAGACTCCACTACAGGGTCATTTTGTCAGGGGGAAACCTGATGAGCCAAGACCAGAGAAAAACCCCTGTTACCACTTTAAAGAGAAGCATCCCATTTACTCTTCCCCCCACTTTCAGCAATCCTGCAGTATCATCCATGTAGCATCTGGAAGCAACCTGTAATTGGGAAGGAAAGTCTCTGCCATTTATAGGCCCATCTCTACAAGGAAGCGTTGGTGAGTGTGATGGTCACCAGCAGCTACAGCCTTTATTCTACTGATGCTTCCGCTCAGCAATAAACCAAGAACTAATGGGGAAAAGATGGTGAGATAGAGATGGAGGGAGGCTGAGTCCGAGAGTTTAAGGCCAGAAGGGAACACCAGATCATGTAGTCCAGTGGTTTTCAAACTTTTTTTTTTTGGTGACCCAGTTGAAGAAAATTGTTGATGCTCATGACCCAACAGAGCTGGGGATGAGGGATTTGGTGTGTGGGAGGGGCTCTGGGCTGGGATAGGGGGTTGGGGTAAGGGAGGGGGTCAGGGCTCTGGGCTCAGGGTGCAGGCTCTGGGGTGGGGCCAGGGATGAGGGGTTTGAGGTGCATGAGGGGGCTCTGGGTTTGGGGGGGCTCAGGGCTCTGGCAGGAGGTTGGGGTACAGGAGGGGGTCAGGGCTCTGGGTTGTGGGTGCAGGTTCTGGGGTGGGGCTGGGGATGAGGGGTTTGGGGTGCAGGAAGGGGCTCTGGGTTTGTGGAGGCTCAGGGCTGGGGCAGGGGATTGGGGCACAGGGTTGGGGCACGGTCTTACCTCGGGTGGCTCCCAGTCAGTGGCGCAGCAGGGGTGCAGAGGCAGGCTTCCTGCCTGTCCTGGCACCATGGACTTTGCTGCACCCCAGAAGCAGCCAGCAGCAGGTCCGGCTCCTAGGCGGAGGTGCACAAGCAGCTCCGCACGGCTTTCACCCACAGGCACCGCCCCCCCAGCTCCCATTGGCTGGTTACCAGCCAATGGGAGTGTGGAAGCCAGTGCTCGGGGCGGGAGCAGTGTGTGGAGCCCCATGGCCCCCCCCACCTAGGAGACGGAGCTGCTGCTGGCCGCTTCCGGGGTACAGCATGGTGTCAGAACAGGTAGGGACTAGCTGCCTTAGCAGGGCAGCACCGCCGACAGGATGGTGACTGTGACCCAGTACTGGGTCGCGACCTGCAGTTTGTAAACCACTAATGTAGTCTGACAGCCTGTATATCACAGGCCATCAATACCACCCAGCACCCGCACACCAAACCCCCCAACCAAAACTGAGGGAGGAGAAAGAGAGAGAGAAGTTGCCTAATACTCTGAGCAACTTGAAAGCAAACAAGCCCTTATGGAATTAAGGAATGTGTACAATAGACAGGATCTGGGGTTTGGTTTGATGTTATGAGGAGTCTGTTTATTTGAAGCAATGACTGTGCTCTGCACTTTAATAAGGCCAGCAAGGAAAGTGCAGCTGCATTTTGTCCATGTACTGTCTACTGGGACATAAAATAATTCAAGCATTGGAGGTCCGCTCCATTCCTCACTCTGCACTTGCATTGCTTCATATGCACCTATCATCCTGTGCATCATACAGTCTTCAGCTCCTCTTGTTGCCCCTCATTGCAGGAAGTTGTCTATTAGCCATTAACACAAGAGCTCATTAAAAAAGATTGTGTGGCTCATCAAGCTTTCTGCACAGCACCTTAGGGATGTTGTATTTGCAATAAATTGCTTCATTTCTTAGTGATGTTTCATGCATACCTTAATTTACAGAAAACATTGTGAGAAACTGGTTTTGCATATGTTCACCTTTGCCTTCACCAACCCTGTAGTACAAAGAAATGCTTCAATTTACACTGTTCAGCTGGTCACTAAAATTACTATATCATATGCAGTCATAATTAAATTCTAGTATGCTTGTTTCTAAGGAAGACATCCGACCATTTTCACTGGTTATTTTTGTGATAATATATCAATTCTGCCAAGAAAATGTAACTATTACCCCAACAAGTAAAGTCAATTGAAAGGAGAATAAACTATGACAGGCGATATGTAAAATGGAAACTAGGAGGGTTAAGAGGAGATATGAAGCGCAAATAGCCAAAGATACAGAAACAACAAAACAATAATTCCTTAAGTACATAAGAAGCAGGAAGCCTGCAAGAGAATCAGTGGGCTTGTGGGCTCATAAGGTGGAAGGGGGCAATTAAGGAGAATAAGGACATTGCAAAGGAGCTAAACGAGATCTTTTGCATCAGTCTCCTGCACCGAGGATGTTGAGGAGATAGTTAACCTCAACCTAAAGATGAGGGACTGTCAGAGACTAAAGTGTCAAAGAAGTAGTGTTGGAAAAAATTAAAAAGCAACGTCACCCAGACCGGATGATATAACCATTCAAGAATTTTGAAGGAACGTAACTCTTTGGGTTGGGTGAAGCAGCGTTGAGGCTTGAGGGCTGTGGCCACTCCCCTGCATTTTACATAGTCGTGCAAGATGGTTAAGCAGCCTTGCACCTAAAACAAAGGCATATATGAGTAGGCCCAGGAATCTGAACCATGTGAGCACATTGTTTTGGGTAAGGGTGCATGCGTGGAAAAAAGAGAAGCAGGAGACAGCACAGACAGAGAGATACACAGCTTGGACACGCACGGTGTGTAACCCTGGGAGAAGCCTCATGAGAGGACTTTTGAGTCTGGTGCTTGCTAAAGAGGCTTGGGCTTGAAGCAAATAAAGTAGCTCCTGTAGTTTGGTTCCTCCTGTGTTTGGAGAAACAAGACTTTGTACATTCCTTGTAAATAAACAAGATTGTAACAAAGAAAAGACCTGATTGTATCATCAATCTCCCCTCATAACTGAAACAACCCACAATACGCTGAATTTGCCTAACTGATGAGGTTAAAAGGATAACAGTAAGAATGAAGTGACTGAGCCACCATCTCATTAAAATCCTGTTTATAATGGAGGGGGAACAAATCTTGAACCTATCTTTTAAACAGGCAGGAGTGGCAATTTTGGGAAATGTAGACCAGTAAGCCTAACGTCAGTATCAGGTAAATGGGCTGAAATAATAGAATGACAAAAACCCTACAGCAGGGGTCTGCAACCTTTCAGAAGTGGTGTGCCGAGTCTTCATTTATTCACTCTAATTTAAGGTTTCGCATGCCAGTAATACATTTTAACATTTTTAGAAGGTCTCTTTCTATAAGTCTCAGAGTTGCAGCCGTGTTAGTCTGTATCCTCAAAATGAACAGGAGTACTTGTGGTACCTTAGAGACTAACACATTTATTTGAGCATAAGCTTTCGTGGGCTACATCATCCAATGAAGTGGGCTGTAGCCCACAAAAGCTTATGCTCAAATAAATTTGTTAGTCTCTAAGGTGCCACAAATACTCCTGTTCTTTTTTCTATAAGTCTATAATATATAACTAAACTATTGTTGTATGTAAAGTAAATAAGATTTTTAATAAGGTTTAAGAAGCTTCATTTAAAATTAAATTAAAATGCAGAGCCCCCCGGACCGGTGGCCAGGACCCGGGCAGTGTGAGTACCACTGAAAATCAGCTCGCGTGCCGCCTTCGGCACCCGTACCATAGGTTGGTTACCCCTGCCCTACAGAAATATGATGTGACAGGGACAAACACCTTTCTGTAAAGGAAAACCATTCCTGTCTAATCTTCCAGAATTCATTGAGCATGTCAGCAAAATAATAGTAAAAGAGAACTAGCTGAGATAATTTATCTGGATTTTCAAAACGCCTTTCACAACATTCCTCACAAGAGGCTAATAAGAACACAGTAACTATGGAGTGTGGTGTAAAATAGTGTCTTGGATTAGAAACTGGCTAAGAGACAGAAAGCAAAAACTAGGAATAAGTGGCCAACTTTCATCATGGCAAAATGTTACCATGAGGTGTCCGAAGAATCTGTATCTGGACTAGTATTTAACATATCAATTAATTGATCTGCAAAAGGGAGTGGACAGCATGGTGTCAAAATTGGTAGGTGAAACAAAAGATTTTTAACTAGTCAAGTTGAGAGAAGACTGTGAAGCACTTCAGAGAGACCTAATAAAGCCAGGTGAATGACACAGATTAAATTAAATGTTGACAAATGCAAAGTGATGCACATTGGAAGGAATAATTTGAACTGCTCACACATTGCAGGGGTCTAAATTAACTGTAGCTACTCATGAAAAGTCCTAGATACTGTGGACAGCTCAATTAAAACTTCTGCTTAACGTAAAGTGGTGAGCAAAATGCAAACAAAACGATGAGCTATATAAAGAAGAGAGAGAAAATAATATATAAATCAACAAAACACCCTCAAATTCAGCTCTGGTCGCCCTATCTCAAAAAAAAGATACAGCAGAATTAGAAGCGGATCAGAGATGAACAATTAAAATGATTTGAAGCATGCAACTGGTATAGTAATTCCTATGTTGTTATATTCTATTGCCTGACCTACTTTATCCAGGTAGGTGGGCCATGTGCATTCAGTCCTCATCCTCAGCTTGTTCAGGGATCATCAGAGTCATGTGCACTAATAGTTTGAGCCTCTTAAAACCTCATGTAGTAATTATTACCTGGATTGGTAAGTGATCCTGCTAGGGATTTCATGTCCTATTTGGGCATCAGCTGTAGAGGGTTAGCTCTTCCACCAACCTCTCTAATCTTTCACCTCCGTTTGCAACTCATTCTTCCTGGGAGCCATTATGTAATGGGGAAATATTTCTCTACGGCGAGTTTCCTTGTCATTCACTACAGAAGCTCTCTCTGCACCAGTGGCTGTGAACTTTCCTCACCCATGCACTCCATCATGCTTTCTGGTGGTCTAATTTATTTGTGTAAGTGGGGATACCCCATGTCTATTCCCCCACCCCTCACCTTTTTGGCCATTGCAGAAGGATGGGGACTTCTGCCCATATGGGCCATTAGAAACCAACCCTACTGTATCAGCAGGGCCGGCTCCAGCATTTCTGCCGCCCCAAGCAAAAAAAAAAAAAAAAAAGCCGCGATCGCGATCGGTGGCGGCGGCAATTGAAAAAAAAAAAAAAAAAAAGCCGCGATCGGCGGTGACAGTTCAGCGGCAGGTCCTTTGCTCCTAGAGGGAGTGAGGGACCTGCCGCCTCCGAATTGCCGCAGGTGCCGCCCCTCTCCCTTGGCCGCCTCAAGCACCTGCTTGTTAAGCTGGTGCCTGGAGCCGGCCCTGTGTATCAGCGTTAACTGTCAAGGTGTCTCCCTGGCAGCCATGGTTTCTCATTGTGACCCTGGTTTCTCTTGGGGTTGGTATGCTATCCCATACTTGCAAAAGTGGTTCAGCAGCTCCTATTGATTTTCAAGTCCCTCCCACCCCAGAGATCTTCCTCAGAAAGGGAAGCCTTCTGCTTGCTCCTCTTAGTAAGTGCAGGGACATATTCAGACCTCTGATGAGTGGTCGAGTTAGGGTAGAGTCACCTAGGAATTCTCTCCCCTGCAGCCTACTGGTATTCAGATAGGGGCTAGATCCAGCTCTCCTACTGCTGCAGCAAAGCCTTGATGGCAGAGATGGGAACTTTTTGAAATGTTTGAGAAACAGCTACTGCCCCAAGTTTCTTGTCCACGGTAGTTATAATCATAGAATCATAGAACTGGAAGGGATTGCAAGAGGTCATCTAGTCCAGTCCCCTGCACTCAAGGCAGGACTACGTATTATCCCTGTCAGGTGTTTGTCCAACCTGCTCTTAAAAATCCCCAATGATGGAGATTCCGCAACCTCCCTAGGCAATTTATTCCAGTGTTTAACCAGTCTGACAGTTAGGAAGTTTTTCCTAATGTCCAACCTAAACCACCTTTGCTACAATTTAAGCCCATTGCTTCTTGTCCTATCCTCAGAGGTTAAGAAGAACAATTTTTCTCCCTCCTCCTTGTAACATCCTTTTATGTACTTGAAAACTGTTATCATGTCCCCTCTCAGTCTTCTCTTCTTCAGACTAAACAAACCCAATGTTTTTAATCTTCCCTCAGAGGTCATGTTTTCTACACCTTTAATCATTTTTGTTGTTCTTCTCTGGACTTTCTCCAGTTTGTCCACATCTTTCCTGAAATGTGGCACCCAGAACTGGACACAATACTCCAGTTGAGGCCTAATCAAGTGGAAGAATTACTTCTCGTGTCTTGCTTACAATACTCCTGCTAATACATCCCAGAATGATGTTTGCTTTTTTTGCAACAGCGTTACACTGTTGACTCATATTTAGCTTGCGATCCACTATGACCCGCAGATCCCTTTCTGCAGTACTCCTTCCTAAGCAGTCATTTCCCATTTTGTATGTGTGCAGCCTATTTGTTCCTTCCTAAGTGGAGTACTTTGCATTTGTCCTTATTGAATTTCATCCTATTTACTTCAGACCATTTCTCCAGTTTGTCCAGATCATTTTGAATTTTAATCCTATCCTCCAAAGCACTTGCAACCTCTCCCAGCGTGGTATCGTCCGCAAACTTTATAAGTGTACTCTCTGTGCCATTATCTAAATCATTGATGAAAATATTGAACAGAATGGGATCCAGAACCTATCCCTGAGGGACCCCACTCGTTATGCCCTTCCAGCATCACTGTGAACCACTGATAACTATTCTCTGGGAACAATTTTCCAACCAGTTATGCACCCACCTTATAGTAGCTCCATCTAGGTTGTATTTCCCTAGTTTGTTTATGAGAAGGTCATGCAAGACAGTATCAAAAGTCTTACTAAAGTCAAGATATATCACATCTACCGCTTCCCCCCCCCATCCACAAGTCTTGTTATCCTGTCAAAGAAAGCTATCAGGTCGGTTTGACACGATTTGTTCTTGACAAATCCCTGCTGACTGTTATTTATCACCTTATTATCTTCTAGGTGTTTGCAAATTGATTGCTGAATTATTTGCTCCATTATCTTTCCGGGTACAGAAGTTAAGCTGACTGGTCTGTAATTACCCGGGTTGTCCTTATTTCCCTTTGTATGGATGGACACTATATTTGCCCTTTTCCAGTCTTACGGAATGTCTCCCATCTTCCATGACTTTTCAAAGATAATTGCTAATGGCTCAGATAATCTGGCATGTTATGGCCTAGAACTACTTTGCATTATGGTGGGTTCATGCTCCATCGCTTCTGGAGTTGAAGCCTGCGCAGTAGCATTTTTCAGCTGAGGAGGAGGAAGAAAATCTAGCTCTTGCATTTCCAGGGAGTGTAATATAGCCAGACCTGTGGGATTCATGGAGAGACATGGTGGTGGTTGTGCATACCGGTGTTAAAGGGCCACTTGCAATGTCACTGCTGTGCTTTTGGGGACAAAGATGAATTTACAATAAGGAGCCTCTGTGTCGTGTCATAAAATTACATCAAATTTTTCAATTGTCTAATGGTTTCTTCCTTCACCTAGCTGGCTAATCTGTAGTAGTAAAACTGACCATCCTGAAACAGGATAGAATTTATACCAGGCTTAAAATGTTTACTTGCTACATATCTCCTCGCCCATGCATGATGGTTTTAAATTCTATCAGAGCATTGTTAAAATGCCTTGCCTTGGCCATGTAACTATTTCAGAAATTCAGATGTGCTGCATTTTTGTAACTTTTGCAATGTGCACAAGCCTACAAAGCCTTCATAATGTGTGTATTCCTACTAAAACAGTGGGGCTGCTCAGCTGAATAAGGGTTTGCAGGATCAGGTCTATTCATTAACATTATGGGTCATTTACAGGGTTGCACAACGTCTAATATAGTTCATCTGATAGTTATCTTTTATGTATTTTAATGCATCTACCACCATCGTACTGAAGTACTGTAGTATCCAGGTTACATTTGCATGCAACAGATTGTGTTGAAGTTAAATTAGTCTGTTTATAAATAAAATAATTTTACTTCTGTATGTCCCTCAAGTCACTGTCTACTGATTCTTGTTTTCGACATCCATCCTGTGAAAACGGGACACTACCGCTAGTGTTTTTCACATTGAAATTGTCAGATTGCTTGGAGGTAGGTGCAAGGATTACAGCTTTCCCAGAAGGTGTGTAAACACTACTCAGATCTAAGAGCCCTATTCCCCTCCTCCCCCTCAGGATACAAAATAATTTTCACTGCAGTCATTGGGAGTTACTTGTATCCTGTAGGGGAAGGGGAATGTTGGGGGTAGGGGGGGAATCTAATCTAGATTTTGGGTTGCTGCTATAGCTCTGTGAGCTCCTCTTTAGAGGGGTAATATGCATCTCTGTTTAATTTCACATGGAAGGAATTTAGTTTATTACAAATCCAAACAAGAGGGGGAAAGAATCTCATTTTCTTCGTGCATGGTCAGTGAACAAGTACCAATAAAACCAGAGTGCATTCTGCCCCTGTGTAAATTGTGCACAGGAACTCAAACTGTTTATAAATCAGTTTCAAAGACAGTTTAAAAAAATAAACAATGAAGGGTGACTAGATGAGAGGAAAATCCTTGACCTTTGTCACCTTTTAAATTAGTTTCTAATCTCCTAATAAGAGGTAATTAAGTTCACATTAGTTCAAATTGTTATTGGGGCATTCTAACTTTTATTCCTAATGATACCCAGCTTTACAAAACACCCCATTCGGTGGCACACACTTGCATTACAAATGTATAGGATTTTTTAAAACTTTTCGGGTAGTTGGCAGGGTGGGTTGTTTGTTTCTTTTATCAGAAGTAGAGAGGGCGTGATTCTACTCTCATTGAAGTCAATGGCAAAACTCCCATTCGAGCTGCAGGGTCATGCCCTAAACAAATTATATTGCTAGGCAGATAAATAAATATAGCAAAAAAAAATCCCTCCACCACTGCACCAAATGAAAGTCAGGTTTCATGGCCCTGTTGTCATAACATGCCTATAACTCATGTGTGATGCTGTAAGTGTGAGGAAATAACATTTTTGTAAACCGTGGAGAAAATGAACAATTTTGATGGCTTTTTAACTAACAGAATTGCCACCTGAAAACAGATTAACGGTCAGCTGTGCATTGATCAGTTCAGTAAATAGCAATAATGCTTAGTACTCATATGGCAGTTTTCATCTTCAAAGCACTAATGAATCCTCACACAAAACCCATGGGAAATGCTTAGGAGTAAATCCTCTTCCGTATGCCAAGCCAAGTAAATGAGGTTGCTGCAGGTTGCTGCGTGGGGATAGTGGGGGTGGGGAGGGTTAAGGGAATCCTATAGTAGCCCCCATATGTACTCCCCTCCAGGGCAGGAATGGGTGTTGGAGCACTGAAGTTAGGATGGGGAGTCTCCTTAACTCCATCACCTCTTATACCTCTTATACAGCACAAGGGGGCTGAAAGGACAAGGGTTAGCCATGGCTGTGGACCTATTTATAGAATAGTTGAAGGAAACCTTTCATTTCCCCAAAAATAATAATAAAAATATTCACTCCTAATAATTCCCACATTAGCTTGAGCTAAGGAACAAGTGCCCAGGTTAATTTAAGTGTTTTGGTATTTTATTTGCTTGTGTCACCAACATTTTTTTTTTAAATCCCAAAGCTTTTGTTCTAACTAAAACCAAAGTTCTCATTAACATCCTGTCAAAGTCAGTGACAAAACTCCAAGCAATAAAAGGGAAGTTTTC